>NC_135377.1:4935000-5235000 GCF_049243985.1 Paroedura picta
GTTTGAAGACGTTTTATCACAAGGGACCAAGCCCTATGAAGATAGATTGAGGGACTTGGGAATGTTCAACCTGGAGAAAAGGAGGCTGAGAGGGGACATGATAGCCAGGGGACATGATAGACAGGATGCTGTTCCCGTTGGCTGCAGAGGAGAGGACATGCAGTAATGGGTTTAAACTTCAAGTACAACGATATAGGCTAGATATCAGGAAAAATTTTTTCACAGTCAGAGTAGTTCAGCAGTGGAATAGGCTGCCTAAGGAGGTGGTGAGCTCCCCCTCACTGGCAGTCTTCAAGCAAAGGTTGGATACACACTTTTCTTGGGTGCTTTAGGATGCTTAGGGCTGATCCTGCGTTGAGCAGGGGGTTGGACTAGATGGCCTGTATGGCCCCTTCCAACTCTATGATTCTATGAGGCTGATCCTGCACTGAGTAGGGGGTAGACTAGATGGCCTGTATGGCCCCTTCCAACTCTATGGTTCTATGATTCTATGATTCTAGGATCAGGATTCTGGAATTAGAGCCAGCACACATTTCTGCCGAAATGTGCCGTCGTGCTAATCGGGCTCCTCCTTTGCTGCTCTGTTGTGAAACTAATCTTCTGTTTATCTTTTCTTTCTAATATAGATTTCCAATGGGTCCAGGGAGATGTTTGTGAAGTCCAGTTGATGGTGTATAATCCAATGCCTTTTGAACTTCGCGTGGAAAACATGGTATGTTTAGAATTCATGGCAAATGGAAGTCTCGGTTAGCTGTCAGCCAGATTGGCCTTGCTTTTAATTACCAACCGATTCTACACACCAGAGGGCACTGTGCACAAAATCATGGCATGTTCTCTCCTTCCCCACCCAGCAATAAATTGTCGGATTCTGTGAACCGTCTTTATTGGGTTTTGTGTGTGTGTGTTTCAATAGAGATTTATTTCAACTCTCGCTAAATCGGGACAAAGCTGCGAGCGGTTTCTGTTTGAGATATTTTATTTTGTTGCTTGTGATTTAAACATTATGCCGTTGTATGGATGATGATGATTATTTATTCAGCATGAACATTTTTTTCCCCATCGTTCCGCTCTTATAGCGGCAACCAGGCAAGGTCCAAATTAAAACGCTCAAATTAAAATATCTTCAAAGCCATTAAAGCCAGCACACAGATATATCATAAAAACAAGTTAACTAAGCTAAAAAAGAAAAAGCTTAAACATGCAATCAGTTACACAACACTGAGGAGGAAGGAGGGATCACTGAGGGAATGCCAAGCAAAAAAGTCTCCACCTGCTGGCAGAAGATGGCAACCAAAGGGGACAGGCTGATCTCTCTGAGGAAAGAGTTCTTGCATTTTGGGGCCACTGCTGAGAAGGCCGTCTCATGGGTTGCTACCTGCTTCACCTCAGAAGACGGGGGCACCCTAATAACGCCATTAGTTAAGACACTATGGTTAAACTAAGATTTATAATTATATAACTTGAAGAGTCTGTTCGTTGTGACATCCAAATATTTTACCCTGTCAGGCTGGCATTTGTTACAGAGGATCTTCCAGACCAGGGGGAGTCAACCTGTGGTCCTCCAGATATCCATGGACTATAATTCCCATGAGCCCCTGCCAGCAAACGCTGGCAGGGGCTCATGGGAATTGTAGTCCATGGACATCTGGAGGACCACAGGTTGACTACCCCTGTTCCAGACCACCACAGAGTATCTGGCTTTACCTGATGGCCCTGGCTAGCCCGATCTCATCTGATCTCAAAAACTAACTGGGATCTCAAAAACTAATGGGCCTTAGGAGGGGTCAGTCCTAGTTAGCATTTTAGATGGGCGACACCTGGAAAGTCTTGGGTCAGCAAGCAGATACAGGCATTGGTTTATCACCTCTCTTTGTTTCCACTCTGACCTGGATAGTCCCAGTGAGCACTATCAAGGCAGGTCTTGGAAGCTAAGCAGAGCCAGCCCTGGTTAGAACTCGGAGAGGAGACTGTAAGAAGAAGAGTTGGTTCTTAGATGCTGCTTTTCTCTACCCGAAGGAGCCTCAAAGCGACTTACATTCGCCTTCCCTTTCCTCTCCCCACAACAGACACCCTGTGAGGGAGGAGAGGCTAAGAGAGACCTGATATTACTGAAGAAGTTGATTCTTAAATGCCGCTTTTCTCTATCCGAAGGAGGCTCAAAGCAGCTTACATTCATCTTCCCTTTCCTCTCCCCACAACAGACATCCTGTGAGGTGGGTGAGGCTGAGAGAGTCCTGATATCACTGCTTGGTCAGAACAGCTTTATCAGTGCCATGGTGAGCCCAAGGTCACCCAGCTGTCTGCATGTGGGGGAGCGCAGAACTGAACCCAGCTTACCAGATTAGAAGTCTGCACTCCTGACCACTACACCAAGCTGGCTTTCAAAGAAGTCTAGGGTTGCTTTGCAGAGTCAGGCAATGGAAAACTACTGCAGTTTGTCCTTGTTACTTGAAAACCCCATGAGGGCTTGCCATAAATTGGCAATGACTTGATGGCCCAAAATAAATATAAAAAAATCCACCGAGAGAATGTTGAAATCTGGGCATATTTCTTTTTTCCAGTGACTCTTCTCAAAATGTGATCAAAGGACGATCACTTCAGTTTAGTTATTTTAACTTCTGGGGAAGTTTGAGGCTTGATTTGATGGCCTGTCCCTCTGAAGGTCATAACCTCTTCCACCTTGTATTTTACAGTGCCCTTTGCTGTACTATTTCCCAAATGAATCTCTAGTGTCCTTGATATACATCCCAGAAGTTTCCCATGGCCCTTTTGTGTAACACAATCTACCGCCTTGAAAGCACTGACCTGGAAAAGAAATCAGTCCTGTCGGGAGCATCTCATGTTATAAACCTAGTGGAATGAGCTCCCGGAGGAGATCAGGGCCCTGACGGAGCTAAAACAGTTCTGTAGGGACTGCAAAAAGGGAGCTCTTCCACCAGGCATTTGGTTGAGACCAGGCACAACCAACAACATCTGCAGGGCCCCTGCCCCCCTCCCTCCCAGAAATCCATCAATGTGTTCTGCTCCTGGACCTGTTTGCACTTTTTACACTTTAATAATTATCAGTTAGTAGTATTAATGTCGTGGTTATTCATATGTTATGGGTGGTTTCTTGTATTGTTCATACGTTTCATGTAAACTGCCCTGAGCCTCTGGGGAGGGCGGTATATAAATAGAATGAATGAATGAATGAATGAATGAATGAATGAATGGATGGATGGATGGATGGATGGATGGATGGATGGATGGATGGATGGATGGATGGATGGATGGATGGATGGATGGATGAATGAATGAATGAATGAATGAATGAATGAATGAATGAATGAATGAATGAATGAATGAATGAATGAATGCTATCAATCATCTGGAAGGGAGAGCCAATGGAGGAGGATACGGCGACAGTCCAAATACATCCCAGCATTCCTTAAATGTCCATTCTTCCTTTAGCATTTAGGATCCCAAATTAAAAGTTGTTATGGTCATGATGAAAAGAAGATAAAAGTTCTTATTTTTTGAGAAAGGCGTTGCTTATTTCACGGGGCTTGTGTGGATTTTATTTTTATGCAAATGTTTCGCTGGAGTGGGGGAAAGAAGCCTAAAACGGCGTCTTATTTCCCCTTATTGCACCTGGAATGAAGTTGCAGTTTTATTCTTATAATTGTGTTTTCAAAGGAAATGATTGGTGATGTCATACTTTCATCATAATGATTTCCCTACAGGTTCATACAGCTGAAGCAGATGGGGTTTTTTTGGGGGGAGAATAATACTTTTTTCATAGGCACATAATTCTGTAGAACGAGTTAAACCAGCAAGGAAGTTGTGCCTGAGAATGCTATTTCGTTTTTTTAAATTTCCCTGAAGCATTTAGTCTTGCTTAAAGGAATCAGTTGTGGTTTTATCCTCCTCTCTCTCTTTAGGACACCCTTTTAAAATGCAGTCAGTTATTTCTATCGCTTATTGCTTTGTCACCGACAATTATTTTGTTGTCTTTGCTTTCTTCCGCTGAAGCTTCCTGTGCACTGTACAGCTTAAAAATTGAACATCAGGGATGATTTTGGATCAGTAAAAACCCTAAATATGGCCAAACCGCAACATTTTTTTTTTACTGCTGTAATCTTGCAAGAGAGCCTGCTTGAGGTAGTGGTTAGGAGCTTCTAATCTGGTGAGCCGAGTTTGATTCCTCGCTCCCCCTCATGCAGCCAGCTGGGTGAGCTTGGACTTGCCAGAGAACTGATAAAGCTGTTCTGACCAAGCAGTGATATCGGGGCTCTCTCAGCCTCACCCACCTCACAGGGGGTCTGTTGTGGGGAGAGGAAAGGGAAGGTGACTATAAGCCGCTTTGAGCCTCATTCGTGTAGAGAAACGCAGCATATAAGAACCAACTTTCTTCTTCAGTGATATCAGGGCTCTCTCAGCCTCACCTCAGGAAGTGGTGGGTTCTCCATCTTTGGAGATTTTTAAACAGAGGCTGGAGAGCCATCTGACGGAGAGGCTGATTCTGTGAAGGCTCAAGGGGTGGCAGGTGACAGTGGATGAGAAAAAAGATTGTGAGTGTCCTGCATAGTGCAGGGGGTTGGCCTAGATGACACAGGAGGTCCCTTCCAACTCTATGATTCTAAGCCACTTTGAGACTCCTTCGGGTAGAGAAAAGTGGCATCTGAGAACCAACTCTTCTTCTTCTTCTTATCTGGATACCCCAAGCTAGCCCTGTTGTCTCAGATTTCAAAAGCCAAGCAGGTTGGCTCTGGTTGCTCTTTGGATGGGAGACCACCAAAAGCCTCAGGGTTGCTATGCAGAGGTTGGCATTCAAAGCTTCCTCTGTATTTCTTTTGCCTTTGCCAGGATCCCCCAGGATCGCCTGATCTTGTCAGATCTCAGAAGCTAAGCTGGCTGAGCCCTGGTCCCCATTCATTTCCATTGGAAGGAATTCACTTTGCCGTTTGGAAGTCTTCTTAACAGATCACAGAATCCTAAACTTGGAAGGGGGCGGTACAGGCCATCTAGTGCAACCCCCCATTCAATGCAGGATCAGCCTTGAGCATCCGTGAAAACTGCTAATGAGCTAGAATGCTTGTTGAATTTTTCCAGGGATTCCTTAAAAGAACCTTTAATCTTCTTCCTCATGTTTCATTTTTCCTTTTTAGACAGGTTACTAAGAGAAAGAGATACAGAATAGATAGGGTGGTGCTCTCTCTCTCTCTCTCTCTCTCTCTCTCTCTTTCTTTCTCTCTTTCTTTCTTTCTTTCTCTCTCTCTCTCTCTCTCTCTCTCTCTCTCTCTCTGTCTTTTAAGTGGGCTGCTGGGTGTGATTACAGCTCAGAACTGATCAGAAGCAATGGAAAGTTGGTTAATTCTGAGTTATGCAGAGAACAGACTTGGTAAATAAGCGAGGCTTTGTCCCATAAACTTTTACGGCTCGAAGGTTCGTGTTGTGCTAGGAAGTTATTTTGTTCTGGTTTATCCTGCCCTGAGTTGCCCTGAGCGGAAGGTTAATTTCTTCCCTGTCAGATAGCATGTGAACAATCAGACTGGTTTTCTTCACCCCTCGTTCAGTGGGTCTTGCCTTGCTGCACCCCACCCAATGTTTATCTGTAGAACGTGCTGAGCTGTTTTGAGCTTCCCTGGAAAAGAAAGTTCTTAGCCATGAAATAGGCTGGTACCTGGATGAGGTGTCCCACCAGTGAGAGACTTGACCCCTTGTGACATACCGATATGTTGTTAGTAGCCCTGGGGTTTCTTCACAGCCCTGGAAGGGTTTCCTGAATTGGTGAGAGGTAATTGTTTTATATATATAAAGGGATCCCCTGTGCAAGCACGGAGTCATGTCTGACCCTTGGGGTGATGCCCTCCAGCGTTTTCTTGGCAGACTCAATACGGGGTGGTTTGCCAGTGCCTCCCCCAGTCATTACCAAGCTGGGTACACATTTTACCGACCTCGGAAGGATGGAAATCTGAGTCAACCTTGAGCCGGCTGCTGGGATCGAACTCGCTGTCTGAAGCTCTGACCATGAGGCTGGGAGTTCGATGTCGGCTACCTTACCACCCTGCGTCACAAGAGGCTATATATGGCAAATGACGCATTCTTCACTAAGCAATGAACATGGAAAAAGTTGGTTTGTTTATGTCACTGCAGGTCAGATCCCGGCTTGTTTTCCTTGGTACCCTACCTCCCGTATCAGAACTAGCAACATTCAGCCGAGTCTAATTCTCAGACGTTTGTCTTCCATCTCTCTCAGGGCCTTCTGACAGCTGGAGTTGAGTTTGAATCTCTTCCTGCCGCTCTGTCCCTCCCTGCAGAGTCCGGCCTGTACCCTGTGACGCTTGTGGGTGTTCCTCAGTCGGCAGGGCAGATCTCCATCAATGGTAAAGATTTGTTTATTTGTTCGTTTGTTTATTTATATTTAGCTTTATTGAGTGCCACTCCCGGACGACACGGGCTCTTGGTGGTTTACATAAAAACCAATAAAACAATAAGTAAAATAGTAACAGTAACAGTAATAGTAGTAATAGTAGCAATAATAATAGTAATAATGTTAATAGGCCACCTAATCCCATCTATTCCCTCCCCCCTCACCAGTCCAAACCCAGTACACCAGTGGTCCCCAACCTTTTTCCAGCTGGGGACCGGCGGGGCAACTGCCCCGCCCGTGCAGCACATGCGCACATGCGCCATGCGCAGCCGAAATCGCGCGTGCCGCAGGTTGGGGACCACTGCAGTACACAACCACCTGCTACCCTTGGGAGAGGCCTCTCCTGCCTGGATGGAGGACCGCTAGGGGCATCTGGCGGAGGGACCCAAATCTTCCTTAGCCCGGCCTCAACCAAATGCCTGGCAGAAGAGCTCCATCTTGCAGCCCCTGTGGAGCCTTGATAGCTCCATCTGGGCCCTCAGCTCTTCCGGGAGCTCATTCCCCCAGCTTTTGCTGTTGTCTAATGTTTCCTGAAGAGTGAAAGCTGTCCATTTTGAAGACCCCGTACGGATGTTATGTGTTTCCTGCATAACCAGCTCCCCCTCCCCCTTCCCCCCAAAATGTTCCCTAACTATTGTTTTCTTCCCTGTGATTCTGGCTAGCAACAGGAGGTGCCTGTAAAGGGGGGAAAGCAGCAATAAATTGCCCACTATGCCTTTTTATTACTTCCTCTTAAAACTGTACATAATATTCCTTCAAGTCGAGACTGTGGAAATTGATTTATAGAATATTGAGCTAAACTAATTGCCTATGAAATTTAAATGAAAGGGCTTCTTTTGTAGAAAAAGAAAAAGAAAAAGAGAAGAAATCCCGCTCTTCTCTAAAGCTGTTGAATATCAATCGAAATGATAAAACCAAGAGGCTTATTCTCCCCTCCACCCTGACGAGGATTAATTTTAATGTTGTTTTTAACTAGTTTGTTTTCCCGCAAGTAAGTTAGGAGTCTGTAGAGTACAGTCCTTTGCTGGGACTCTTGGACAGGGGAAGGCATTTTTTTTCCATGAGAGATTAAGCCCCTTGTTCTAAGAAGCACAGGAGGGTAATTGTAAGCCGCCTCGAGACATTTTCAGATAGTAAAAAAGCAGGGGTACAAAAAAACAGCTCCTCCTCCTCCTCCTCCTCCTCCTCCTCCTCCTCCTTCTTCTTCTTCTTCTCCTTCTTCTTCAAGCAGCAGCTGGACAGATGTGTATCCTGGATGCTTTCAGCTAATCCTGCACGGAGCAGGTGATGGGACTAGATGGCCTGTCATAAAAATAAATAAAGAGCCACAATTGTTTCTTACATGTCCGTTTACCTGTGTTCTCAGAAGTTGCTAGCCTAGCTACTTTTATCCACTGATTTCCACAAAATGTCAAATTACATCATCCAGATCTTGGAAGACGCCCTCTCATCTCTCTTGCTGGCAGGTTATCATACTTCGGTCTTTGGAGTCTTCAGTGACTGCCTTTTGGACAAATTACCAGGCATAAAAACGAACGGCTGCACAGTGGAAGTCATTCCAGCTTTACCCAGATTGCAGATTAGCACCTCACTGCCAAGGTAAGAAACTTGGAATTTTAATTCAGGTTGGTAGCTCTTTTAGTTTGCAATAAAAGAGCAAGATTACCGGTATTTTTCAGATATTATGTAAGCCGATTACAGTTTCTCTGAATTAATCAGCTACTGGTATAGCTGAGTCTGAATAAAAGCTGGGTTTTTTTCAGGGCTTTTGTTTGGGGATATTCATCTCTACCGATAAGCTGGGGTGGTGGGAGCTAAGAGCTCTCTCTGTCCCAGCTGAACCTCTCAAGTGCGCATGTGCTGGGGAAAGACCTCCTTGCCACACACAGTGGTGGGTTCTCCATCTTTGGAAAATTTTAAACAGAGGCTGGAGAGCCATCGGACGGAGAGGCTGATTCTGTGAAGGCTCAAGGGGGTGGCAGGTGACAGTGGGTGAGCGAGAGGGTTGTGAGTGTCCTGCATAGTGCAGGGGGTTGGACTAGATGACCCAGGAGGTCCCTTCCAACTCTATGATTCTATGAGATTCTGAGGATAGCTTCTGCAGTGGCATGGTTTGAAACACCCACAGGAGAAACCCCCCCAGACATGTCGGCTGGTACAGTGGGAACT
This sequence comes from Paroedura picta, assembly GCF_049243985.1. Lineage (NCBI taxonomy): Eukaryota > Metazoa > Chordata > Lepidosauria > Squamata > Gekkonidae > Paroedura > Paroedura picta. The sequence continues at coordinate 4,943,582 of NC_135377.1, forward strand.
CCCAGCTCCATGCTGGCTCAGCTCTGCTGGGGCTGACTCCTGTCACTTGCAGCTCAGTTTAAGGTGAGTTGCAAGTGACAGGAGTCAGCCTAAAATCATCCAAGGTGGCACAGCCGATCTTCTAAGGCAGGGGATGGTCAAACTGCGGCCCTCCAGATGTCCGTGGACTACAATTCCCATGAGCCCCTGCCAGCATTCGCTGGCAGGGGCTCCTGGGAATTGTAGTCCATGGACATCTGGAGGGCCGCAATTTGACTACCCCTGCCCTAAGGTCTGCATGTAAAGGGGTTAGAACAGCAGACAGCGTCTCCTGCAGTGTGGTTTAACCTGTGTTGTAGGAGAAGTCAAGTCAGTCTCAAGGTTGGGCTGGCTTTCAAAAAAATTTTTTTTTCTCGCGTCTATTGAATCTCCCCAAATTTGGGATTTCTGAAAAATTCCAGATCCAAATAACCATATTGGAGCTTGGACTTAGGATTTTTCGTACGTGCTCATTTCCCCCCCCACCCAGGCCTAATAGACCAGCACCCCCCTCCCCCCAAAAAAGAAAACTAAAATGATTGGGGGGGGCATATCCCTAGTCACACGTTCAAAGCCAAGAAGATTTCGAGGGCTTAAGTTTTTGAGATCCAAAGCTCCTGGACTCAATTTTTTTAGAAGAGGGCAGTACAGCCAGGTTTTTATTGGGTAAGAATACATTTTTAAAAACTTTATTTTTATAGTCTGCCCTTCCTGAACACTCAGGGCAGGTCGTAACATGAATTAACATTCAATAAAAATATAAAATAAAATATAAAATCATGTAACAATTCAGTGCTGTTTGTATTTCAGAAGCCCCTAGCTAGTTTAGGTGGTGGTGGTGGTGGTAGGGGCAGTCAGATCTTTAAAGATGGTCCATCAGGGCCTCCACCATAAGGCCTCGTGGAACAGCTGTGTCCTGCAGGCCCTGCAGAACTAGTGAAGATCCCACAGGGCCCTGATCTCTCTTGGCAGTCTTCCACCCGGCCGGGGCCATGGGTGAAAAAGCCCTGGCCCTAGTTAAGGCCAGTCTCACCACCTTGGGCTGGGAGATCCTGAGCAGGTTTTGATCAGATGACCTTAATGACCCTTGGGGAATGGAGTGGAAAAGTAGTGAAAAAGAAGTGAGCCACCAAGACTGAAAGATACAGTGGGCAGAGGTCAGATACAGTGGGCAGTGGGTGCTGAACGTGTCATTCACTTGAATCTCACTTGCATCTATAAAGGTCTGCTCACACCCTGCAGCCGTCCTCGGGAGATGAAATCAGCACCAACGTCTCAGTCCAGCTCTACAATGGAGAGACCCAACAACTGGTCATCAAACTAGAAAACATTGGGACGGAACCTCTGGAGAAGCTGGAGGTAACATCGAAAACGGTCAACGCAAAAGGTACGGCGGTGGCCTCTACGGGGATTGCGCTAAGAAAATGAAATAATAAGATATCCCGGATATCCCTCAGGCACATTGCCGTGTGCCATTATTACAGAGTTTTAAAATGCTCCACACAGGAAGATAAGGGAATAATCTGCTGGGCATCCACAGGGGTCGAAGTTTTAGGCAGGGAAGAGATAGGTTTTAGGTGTTAATTTTCGGGGGCTCAGCCATAGGCCTGGTGGAACGGCTCTGTCTTGCAGGCCCTGTAGAACTTTCCGGTCCCGCAGGGCCCTGATCCCTCCGGACAGAGTATTCCACAAGGCCAGGGCTGAAAAAGGCTGGTTGAGGCCAATTTAATCTCTTTGAGGCCGAGAGTCCTGAGCAAATTCTGCTCGCTAGAGTCTTTGGGGAGCTTTAGTGGAAGAGGCAGTTCCACAGGTACAAAGGTCTCAGGCTGTTTGGGGCTTTGAAGGTGAGAACCAGATCCTTGAGCCTGATTTGGTCGTCAATCTGGAGCCGGTGCAGTTGGGAGAGCACATTAATTAATAAGCAAATCTTGGAGATTTGGTAAAAAGACAAACTAGAAAGATCTATTTTGAAAAGCACCTGAGAATGGCAGCTGCTTAGTTCTATAAATATCAGAATAAAATACTGAAAATGAGCTGCAGCAATATCACAATGAGAGAATTCAGTAGGGTTTCTAGTTGGAGCATGCAACCGAATATGATGGACCTTAGTTTGTAATTAAGCAGATTGTCACAACTCGACACAATTGCCTAGAGTGGAAAAGGAAAGGTAGTCTTTATTGGGAATATCCACACAGCAGAGCAGAACAGGCAGAGTTCACATAGGGGAGGCCTTTGATTTTTTATTTTTAAGGTGCGAACTCTCGAGACATTCTTCCCCGGGTGGGGTATAGTCCACAGCTGGCTCTTTTGTCCCCTCTTTGTGAGCTCAGGACACTGATAAGACCAAGTTCCCAGTGGGAGGAGAATAGGCAGATGTGCTTGCTGGTTGCAAACACAGATGAGGGGCAACCAAGAGAGTGGAGGTGTGTGTGTGGGGGAATTGAGGAAGGAGTTAGAGCGACCCAACTGAGCCCTAAGCCAACCTTCCAGAGCTACCCTGGACACTGGATATGACTCAGATTCCTGTTTTATTAAAGAGAACTCCCATCAAGGTTTACCTTTTCCAGTTGGTGCTTGCGTTGCCAATTTGTTTAAAAAAAAACCCCAACGACATTGGTCATTCTGCCAGAAATATTTGATTGTCTTTATTGTGTCACCTTCTAAGGATTGTATTTTGATGTGTGTGTGTGTCTTGTGGGAAACATTTCTTCTAATTAATTCCCAATGATTAAGTCAATATGTGGGTGTGCTCTAGTAATAAATAATGCATCTCTAGTGCGCTCTTACAGAGAAGCTCAAGTCTGCTGGGCAAGTTTAGACACAAAATGTGTCATTGTTTATATCTGAACAGTTTTGTGGGAACCGCTGATACACTTAGTGGTTTGAGCAAGTGCAAAAATAGAAAATTGTTTTCGCTATTTGCACATCTGGCCATGGTGATGATGGTGAAAATTCTTGCTCTGATAGATGCTTAGCTTTTACATTTTTTTTTTTTTACTTCCAAGAGTTTTCTTGCTCTTGTGGCTAAAATAAAACGGGAAATAACTTGATTGGGATGACAGAGAATCACGGAACTTTTGTCTCGATTACTCTCCCCCCTCTACCACTAACAACCTTTGGTCACACTGTCGCTGTTTCTGTCACCTCCCATTAGGGATGCTGGGGCAGGGGGAAACCCCACTTTGACACCTCTCCCTACTTTAGGGGTTTAAAAAAGTGGGGGGAACCCCCCCCAGCTGAAACTCACGGCACCACTGTTTCTGGCTCCATTGCCATCATTGTATGCACTGACTCCCCCCCCCCCCCCAAAATACTTGCAGAGGCAGCTACCAGCTCTGCGGTTTTCTGGTATCTGTGGGGAGCAGCAGTGCATGGTGTCTGCAACAGAGCCACTAATGTTGGCTCAGTGAGTTTCGGGGTGCGGGGGAGCGGGTGCGAGGCACGGCACTCGCTCTGGTTTTGCAGCAAAACTCAATCATAGTTTTGCCCAAAAGCCAGAGCATCTCTTCGAACATGCTGATATCATTTCTGTGTAATGTCAGCACATTGGGGAACTCCTGGCCATGCCCCCAAATTTCACCCCAACCCTCCGCTGCTAACCTGCTTCCACCTGGCAACCCTACCTCCAACCCATTGCGGTTTATGGCATCATTCATTCATTCATTCATTCATTCATTCATTCATTCATTCATTCATTCATTCATTCATTCATTAGATTTTTATACCGCCCTTCCCTACGGCTCAGGGCGGTTCACGTAAAACGTTGCAGGGGTGATACATAGAACAGTCTAAATATATAACACAGTCATAAAATAAGGTATCAACAATACTGTAACAGTGGCTTCAAATAGAATGATAGGCAAACTCCCCAGGGAGGTCAGCCTGCTTCAGGCTGAGTCGGGACCAGTGGGACCATGTTGTTGGGTCGGTCGGACTCTAGCAAATACTTAGAGTATGCCTTCCTGATGTCCTTGTAATATCTGCCTTTTCTCAGGCGGTTCTTGCTGTCGGCCGCAGTCCGTATTAGTTACATGACTCCCAGATGGATAAGCCCACAGTCAAGCCCAGAGAGGTGCTTAGAAGCCTACAGCTTCTTACACTGTCATGGGATTTTCCTAATGCTTTCCTCTGGGTTAGATAGACTTGCCCTGCTTTACAGTTTGAGAATACCAAGTAGATAGTTCAGCGACTGCCTATGGGGGAGATTTGCATCCTTGATCTCTTAGGTAGAGGTCTGATTCGCTAACATAAAGCAGTTAGATTTGCAATGCACTTCCCAAAAACTGAGAGCACAGGTTTCATGCTGGTTGTGATGTGATGGGAAGAAAAACAAAATCTCCTCCTTTATAATCTTATTTTTGGATTTTTGGGAAATGCGGACATATTTTTGCTTAACAGTCTACAGCAGGGGTAGTCAAACTGCGGCCCTCCAGATGTCCATGGACTACAATTCCCAGGAGCCCCTGCCAGCATTCGCTGGCAGGGGCTTCTGGGAATTGTAGTCCATGGACATCTGGAGGGCCGCAGTTTGACTACCCCTGGTCTACAGCATTCATCTGCTTTGGTCATGGAGAACCCCACAGTAAAATCCAACATTTTATATCCCAAATTGGGTTGGGGGGGGGGAGGAACCCCTTTGCAGAAAGAATTGTCTTGTTTTCTGCTATGACACCAAGTAGCTGTTAATTTATTTCTACTTGCACCTGACTTGCAAATGTTGATTTTTTTTTATGCAGGAAAGCTGTTTGGTGATTTCCTGAGCTGGAACCTAGAAGACACGCTTTCCCAGTTCCCCTTGAAACCAGGGAAAATTGCTACGTTTACGGTGAACGTTAAAGTGAAGCTTGACTTCTCCTGCCAGGAAAATCTCCTTCAGGACCTCAATGATGGTGAGTTTTGGATCCTGTGTCTGAGATGAAGAGCAGCGCTTTTCTTTTGAGCAAGCAATTGCTGTCAGGCTCAGTTAATCGCCTTCCAAAATTGAAGGGGGTGGAGCATCACTGTTAGCATGCCCCCCCAGGGATAAGCACCAACACAATGGAAAAAAAGAAGCAGTAGTTGATCTGAGTTCACCTGTAGCTCTCTCATTCCTGAATATAATGTTTGATAGCAAGTTGGGTAGTGAATTTCACACTGGTGCATTTAGTAGGAACAGGTGGTCACAACTTCTAGCATGTAAATCCATCGGCATTTAGGTTAGGGGTCCCTGTCCTTTGGAATTTGGAAACAGGGCGGTGGGCACAACAGCAAAATGGCTGCCTCAAAAGGCGGAGCCAACCACACAATATCAGGAAATGAGGTCATGTATGACATGAATAGTAATGCTTCAACTTTTCCGGCAGATCTTCTCTTTGATGGGGTGCCTTTAAAATGAGCATGCCGTCTAAAAATATTTTCTTGTCTACCATTGTACAGTGGAGATCCTTGTGTTTTGGTAGCTGCTGCCACCCAAGTAAGTTTTAAAAAATAGTATAAAAATCTGCTCTGGAAATCGGATCTCCAGTGGCCAGGTACAAGCCCTGCTGGGCACAAGGCCCACCCGACCTGGGTCACTTCCAAAACCACTGGGAGGCCACCAAGAACGATTTTGGTGGAGCACGGTGGTGCCCAGAGGCAGAAATCTAATTGGAATCACCACGGGTGGCCAAGTAGCTGTGAGTTCCTGCATTGTGCAGGGGGTGGGACTAGATGTCCGCAGGGGGGGTGGGGGAGAGGGAGCATTTCCCAAAGGCCTGGAAAGCACACCCAAGGCCTTGCAGAAGTCCTGGGTGTGCTTGCCAGGCCCTCAGAAAGTCATCCGGCTGTGGAGGTGGGGTGGGTGAGAGGGAATGATTCCTGGGGGGCTGACAAGCACGCCCGGGCCTTGCAGAAGTACCGGGTGTGCTTGCCAGGCCCCCAGGAAGCACTCCCTCTCCCCACCACCCACCCTCACCATCAGCGCTTCCCGGCGGCCTGGAAAGTGGCCAGGAGGCTGACGGGGAGGACCCTTTCAAAGCCCGTTCTTATGAACGGGCTTTGAAGCTAGTAATATATATATTGATAGTTTCAGGTGGGTAGTCATATTGGCTTGCTTGTAGAAGAGAGGGTTTTGAGCCCACCTGCACCTTAAAGACCAACAAGATTTTCTATGGTGTAAGCCAGACTTTCTCAACCAGGTTTGTATGAATTCCTGAAGTTTTTTGATGGCCCTGGAAGGGTTTCCTGAATAGGTGGAAGTTAAATTATTTTTTAAATGTGTTAAACATTATTGGGCAACATGACCATATATGGCCAGTGTTGGGCCTGGAGGGGAGGGGAAGGGGAGGGGAGGGGCCCCAGGTGGGCATGTCTACAGCTATGCTTCAAAACCATATTCTGCACGATCACGCCTCTTCTGGGGTTTCTCAAAGCCTGAAGAATGTTTCAGGGGTTTCTCAATGATGAAATGTTGAGAAAGGATGGGATAAGCTTTTGAGAGTCAAAGTTGTATTTGTCAGACACACATCTGACAATAGGAACTTGGATTCTTGGAAGCCTGTATGGTTAGGGTTAGGGAAATCTTTGAGACCAGAGGTACCGATAAGACCAACAAAGTTTTATTCAAGGTGTACGCTTTCGTGTGCATTCATACTTCTTCAGTGTGCACCCAAAAGCTTATACGACGAAGAAAACTTCATTGGTCTTTAAAGGTGCAACTGGAATCAAACTTGTTTCTGCAGTGAGATAGAGAGCCAGTTTGGTGTAGTGGTTAGGAGTGCGGACTTCTAATCTGGCATGCCAGGTTCGATTCTGCACTCCCCCACATACAGCCAGCTGGGTGACCTTTGGCTCGCCATGGCACTGATAAAACTGTTCTGACCGATCAGTAATATCAGGGCTCTCTCAGCCTCACCCACCCCACAGGGTGTCTGTTGTGGGGAGAGGAAAGGGAAGGCGGCTGTAAGCCGCTTTGAGCCTCCTTCTTGTAGGGAAAAGCGGCATATAAGAACCAACTCTTCTTCTTCTTCTAGTGTCAGGCCTACATGGCTACCCATCTGAACCTGAAAAATCTCATTGGTCTTTCAGGTGTTACTGGGCTTGAATCTTGTTCCTCTGTGATGCATATCCTATATTACCTTCCATGGAATAAACATGACCTACACTACTGATTTATTTTGCCAAGTTTTTTTTTTTTTAAGTGGTTTGAGAAGTTACTCCTGTTCAGCGACCTACTTCTGTGTCCCAGTAAAATAAGGGCATGTGCGGGAGGGAGGGGTGGGGGAACCCTGTTTTCCCCCCTCAACATTTCCCGGAATGTAATTGAAAATTGGTATTGTGCAGCATTTCATGAATATGGCAGTTTTAATAATACAACGGAAAGTACTGTGTGTATCACTTATTTAGAAGTTACAGGAACGAGTTCTGTTAATACTACCAAAAATTATTTGGGCAAAAATCCTGTTAAAAATTGATAAAGGCCTAATGATTTCATATTTTAATTAACTCTCACAGCATTAAGTACATAATATTCTTGGCTTCGCAATGCATATTATCAATTATTTAATTGTAAGCAATTTTTAAGCATCGGTAAAGCTATTTTCAAAGGGTTTGCTTGAAGGAGCGTCAGCAGAAATCATCTGTCTTCTACTGTGACTGTCCAAGACGATAAAAGTTTAGGATGTAGGAAGGTCACAAGGGGATGCATGTTGCTGCTTATGGGGACAGTTTAAGGTAAAGGTAAAGGTATCCCCTGTGCAAGCACTGAGTCATGTCTGACCTTTGGGGTGATGCCCTCCAGCGTTTTCATGGCAGACTCAATACGGGGTGGTTTGCCAGTGCCTTCCCCAGTCATTACCGTTTACCCCCCAGCAAGCAAGCTGGGTATGCATTTTACCGACCTCGGAAGGATGGAAGGCTGAGTCAACCTTGAGCCGGCTGCTGGGATCGAACTCCCAGCCTCATGGGCAGAGCTTTCAGACTGCATGTCGGCTGCCTTACCACTCTGCGCCACAAGAGGCTCCTGGGGACAGTTTAGGACGTCACAAAATTAAAACTGCTTGTGTTTGCTAGCGCTTTACCTGTGGTGGCACCCCAAAAAATTGCAGGTTAAGTGTCACTGCAGGGCAATAGCCATTCACAAGGCAACCCTTTCTCTTACTGCATTAACTCTGAAAAGTGCACACTAGTATGCCAACTGGAAACATAGAGCAGGAGGCTCTCCCAAGGGTCATCTAGTCCAACCATTTGTGTTAACCCAGGTGGCCCCAGCTTTGCCCCATGCTGGAGCTTAGTTGTCTCAAGTCCTGAGAGAAGACAGTATTAGCTGCTCTCATGGAAGCTTTCTCACTGTGATGCTTGTTAGCGGCACTCATCTTCAAGGCCTGGGTTGTTTCTTTCCCCACTGAAAACCAGGTGCAAGATGGCCTGGCTCATCCAAGTCTTTGGCATCGCTTACTTCAGCCTTTGTCAACTTCTTTACCATTGAAAACCCCCCTGGAACATTCTTCAGGCTTCAAGAAACCCCAGAAGTGGCCTGATCGATCAGAATATGGTTGGGAAGCATACCTGTGTACATGCCTACCTGGGCCCCCCTGGGCCCCCCTTCCCCTTCCCCTTCAGGCCATTTTTCTTGGGGGGGGGGATGCAAGTCAACATGACCTTATATCACCTGTTAAACCAGGGGTAGTCAAACTGTGGCCCTCCAGATGTCCATGGACTACAATTCCCAGGAGCCCCTGCCAGCGAATGCTGGCAGGGGCTTCTGGGAATTGTAGTCCATGGACATCTGGAGGGCCGCAGTTTGACTACCCCTGTGTTAAACGTTGTTTAATTAATATTGGTTTTAATTATTTAGCTCCCAGCCATTCAGGAAACCCTTCCAGGGCTGTCAAAAACAGCACCAAAACAATTTTAGATCTTCAGTGAAGCAATGTCCTAAGTCAGGATGGCTAAGGGGTGGCTCTCCAGATGTCCATGGACTACAGTTACCATGAGCTCTGCCACCACCTGGCAGGGGCCCATTGTAATTGTAATCCATGGCTATCTGGAGAGGCACTGTTTGGCTACCCCTGACCTAGAGGGTGAGGCAACACCTGGGGGCTTATCAAAGACCTGACAGCTGATTCGCATTTACCTGTTTCTACTTAGGGCTAGAGTGGAGTAGTGGCGAGAGGGTAGGACAAGGGCTTGGAAGATGCAAGTTTGAATCCCTGTGGAAGGTTGCTGGCTGACCTTGGAGCAGCCTAACCTACCTCACAGGGCTGTGATGACAAAATGTAGGAGAGGTGAATAAAGCTGAGCCACTTTGGGAAAAGAGGTGGGTAAAAATGAAACTTAAGAAACAATCTTAAGCAAGCCAAAAACTAAAATATAATTGATTTTTCTGAGAGGATCTTTGGGAAGGATAACTTAAGAATCCAGAGATCTCTTCCTGAAGAAGATGGATTAAAATCGTTATTCTTGTCTTCTTACAACATATGGATTATTCCATCAGCAAGGGACTTATTGGTTTCCTCTTTGATTCCCCTTCCCTTTTTAGTCTAGCAGTATCACTGCAGGGGTGGGACAGTATTTGAAGAAAACTTGAGTCATTCAGTTCTTTTCCTACACAAAACAAGCTTTCGGGTGGCCCTTTTAACAGGTGACCTTTTAATGAGGTAAATATTGTCTGGATGATGCAGCCCTGGGTTTCAAATTACATTTCTTTACTAGCTGTTTGCATGCGTTAAATAGAAGTTTCTATATGAGTCATTTGAATGCCGCCTTGGAGTGGGAGGGTGCGTGATCCTTTGCTTTTAACTCAGTTTCTTAATAAAACCTGCTCAAAGGTTGCAGTACGACTTATGTAGCACACTAGTTTGATTATTACGCTGTGGCACTCAGCGTTTTGAAATATCCTTTGTAAATCCCATTTTCTGCAGTGTGTTATACATAAAAAACGAATCTTGTGGTGCATTAAAGGCTAATAGGTTTATTGAATTGTATGTTTGTGAATTCTCCGCCAGGTTATACATTTGACGACGGCGAGGGCCATAGCTCTCAAAAGCTCATATCAGGGTCTCTAGCCTTTTTGATTCTGCAAGCGTTTTTGGAACCCTGACATTGGGTTGTGGGGCCACCACCAAATAGCTGCTGCAGGAGGCCGAGGTTATGTGTGACTCTAGTAGTAAATCTACATTATTTCAGGCAGATGCCTTTTAAAATAAACATTTTGGACTGGTTTTGGCATACACACAGTTTACCTTCAGCCCTGCAATGAACATCCTTGCACTGTGGTGACAGCTGTGTCTGAAACAACATTTTAAAAAATCAGCACAGCCAATCAGAAGCTGTATTGGGCAAAATCCCATCTGGCTACACCCACTGTAAATGCTGGGGGGGGGGCAGGAAAAGGCCTGATGGGTGCCAGGGTGCACTTGGGGCCATTTTGGGAACCTCCGGCTTATGTACTTCAATAAATCAAGTCTTTCAAATGCCATTATTACTTAATCCAGTGGTTCTCAAGCTGGGGGGTTGGGACCCCTTTGGGGGTCGAATGACCCTTGCACAGGGCGAGCTGCTTGGCCAGGGAGGGGGCCTGCACACGGCTTTGCGGGGTAGATCGAGATAAAGCGTTCGTCTGTCTGGAGCAGCGGAAAAGAGCGAGATCAGCATGGTGGGACAAGAGGCAGAGCTGAACTGAGAAATCCCGGGGGGGGGGGGGAACAATTGATATACCATCATGAACAATGGATCTTCATGCCATTGGTCAGTTTTTGTTTAATTTCTGTGAAAGAACCCTTGCATAATTTTATGGCCAGGGGTCATCACACCATGAGGAACTGTATTAAAGGGTCGCGGCATTAAGAAGGTTGAGAACCACTGCCTTAATCGACCACCAAAGCTCTGCCTTTAGAGCATGGCAGGCCAAACTGTGGTTCTCCAGATGTCTGTGGACTACAATTACCATGAGCCCGTTATTGTAGATCGTTATTGTAGTCCATAGACATCTGAAGAGCCACACTTTGGCTCCCTCAGCTGTAGAGCATGCCGTACCTGTTCATCCCAGTTTTTTGGTATTCCACTTTCAAAATTTCTTCCCTCCTATAACTTTCTTATGAGACTCTTGGGGCGCAGAGTGGTAAGGCAGCAGACATGCAGTCTGAAGCTCTGCCCATGAGACTGGGAGTTCGATCCCAGCAGCCGGCTCAAGGTTGACTCAGACTTCCATCTGAGGTCGGTCAAATGAGTACCCAGCTTGCTGGGGGGTAAATGGTAATGACTGGGGAAGGCACTGGCAAACCACCCCGCATTGAGTCTGCCATGAAAACGCTAGAGGGCGTCACCCCAAGGGTCAGACATGACCCGGTGCTTGCGCAGGGGATACCTTTACCTTTATACCTTTCCCAAAGGCTGTTAAGGGCATTCATTTTAGCCAGACTAAATGCTCATTTCTCTGCTGTTCTGACCAGTAAGTTCACGTATTCACCATATTCAGAATGAATTTGTTCCTGTCCCTTTCGGTAAGATCAATATGATAGCACATATCCTTCCAGAATGTCCTTTGTCTGCTAATCTCAGGCGGCATTATATTTATCATGTTTGCAAGTTCATTCGGACACATATTCCTCTGATTTACCTATTAACTTTCTGATTCTAGGAGTTGCACATTTTTTAAAAGTCTATTTGTCTATTGGCTGATAAGTGATTAACATCAACTATCCCTGTATCATAGAGGTTTTATTGGAGGAAAGGAAAAGAAAGGTTCTCCTTTTGGGGCTTCCTGCACAATTTAACATGGCCACCCCATTCCCATTTGTGCTGTGTTAGATAAACAGACCTCTTAATCTGTTCAAAGTGACTGCAAAAGAAAAAAAGGTATTGCTGCACAGAGTCTGCATATATGAGCATACAGAGAGCCAGTTGGTGTAGTGGTTAGGAGTGTGGACTTCTAATCTGGCAAGCTGGGTTTGATTCCCCACTCCCCCACATGCAGCCAGCTGGGTGCCCTTGGGCTCACCACGGCACTGAAAGCTGTTCTGACCGAGCAGTAATATCAGGCCTCCCACAGCCTCACCCACCTCACAGGGTGTCTGTTGTGGGGAGAGGAAAGGGAAGGCGACTGTAAGCCGCTTTGAGCCTCCTTTGGGTAGGGAAAAGCGGCATATAAGAACCAACTCTTCTTCTTCTTCTTCTTACACTGAACCCACTGGTTTGTCGTAGCTTAATATGGCCACGCTACCCTTCAGCGGCCTTCCAGCATCCGAAGTCTAGATCAGTCCTCTTTGTAAAACACAAATGTCCATGGTGCTAAAAGCCCTTCTCCCTGGAGGTGCCAGGGATTGAAAGCAGGATCATCCGTGAGCAAAGCAAGTGATCTAGACATGAAGCCAAAGTCTTTCTCCAGTCCGAACATAAACGTCGGCCTTTCCCTTCACTTTTCAGACGGGATTAGTGTGAGCGGCATTCCACTTTCGAGTCCGTTTCGTCAAGTGATAAAACCGCGAGTAGAAAACAAACCTATAAATCCACCGGAAGCGACCAAAGCTGGCGACGTCAGTAATGTTAAGGTAAGCCTCACAACTGTTGGTTTTTGGGCGCTGCATGGAGTGCTCCGTAATGGACAGGAGGTGGTTCTGCCGTGTCAGTTGGATCAAAGAAATATTTGTGGATTTTGCTTCTCCGATGCTTCACTTTCCAGAGGACTCAATTCTAGTGTATAGGATTATATATAAATATATATATATAGCGTTTTAACAATTATATATAAATATATACTAGCTTTAAAGCCCGTTTTATGCCGCTTTTCTCTATCCTCCCCCCTGCCCCGAAACGTCACCCAGCTGGCTGCATGTGTGGGAGCACGGAAGCAAACCTGGCTCACCAGATTAGAAATCTGCAGTCCTACACCAATTTTGTAAATACCCCCCGACAAACCCTGCCCAGATGAGGGCTGCATGTACACCAGGAACGGACATCATGGAGGGTAGCTTTATTTCACTGGGCGGGGGGGGGGGGGGGCAGGAAGACGGATGTTCCGGAGACCTTGAAGAGGGGCTTTTGGCTGGTGGCTTGGAATTTTCAGACGGCCTGCCCTCTCCTCCCAAGCTGTGATTATTTGTGAGCCTTAATATGTATATTATTTCTAAAAATGCACAGTGGTTCTTGGTGCATTGTCACCCATATCTGGAAATAAGTGCAACAGATAATTGCAACAGTTTTCATACTGAGCATGTGTAGGAATAGCATATGTGTAAATCATACCACATTTAGTAGATTCTGTATCAAAAAGGAAACAAAAACTGACTACATTTTAAAATCATCCAGAGAGAAAATGTACAATTGGTTCCTGTTTGCTACTATCATCCCCATAAGACTCTGAACAAAATGGCAGGTTTAGTTCCATGTAATTATCTTTTTGGTATTCATGACGAGCCACCAAACTAAAACAATCTGATGAAAACACAAATGTGTTTTGCCTTGAGAGCCAGTTTGGTGTGGTGGTTAAGAGCCGTGGCCTCTAATCTGGAGAACTGGGCTTGATTTCCCATGCCTCCTCCACTGTGAAGCCAGCTGGATGACCTTGGGCCAGTCTCAGTTCTCTTAGAGCTCACAGAGCAGTTCTCTTAGAGTTCTCTCAGCTCCGCCTACCTCATATGGTGTGTATTGTGTGGAGAGGAAGGGAACGGTGTTTGTAGGCTTTTTTTGGGGCTCTTTTGGGTACTGAAAAGTGGGGTATAAGAAAACCAGCTCTTCTCTCTTCTTCTTGAAAATTGCATGAGAGAGCCTCATAAGTTGGTTACGGCTTGACAACACTTAATCATTATTATTCCTATCTTCTGGGCTCTCCATCTCCCAAGGCCTTCTGAAATCCATTTTCTGTCTTGTTGGTTTATTTTGGGAAACCAAAGGGGTCCGAAGATGTACCTCCAGATTACTCACATTAGCTTATTCAGACTAACAGCAAGAACCACAAAGCTGCCCTATAGAATTAGTACAATGCTATCATATATACAAAGCTCTCCTATGGAAACAAGCCTAATTAACAAAGCCCAAACTATTTAAATTGCCTGTTTGGGGAAGGGTGTCTCGTTTTGACTCGGCATATTTAGCATTCCAGCCTGCGCTGTCTGTTCTCTGCCCGTCTCCCCCCCCCCCGTTGAGTTTTATTGTTCTCATGCTATTTGTAGGGTAGACACAGAGAGGAGAGGTCAGGGAATGTCCTGCTGCCTGTCTCTCGTGTGGCACAGATGTTCATTTTCAGCGACATGAAGGGAGAAATTGAAATGCACCCAGTGTATGTGACAGAGTGCTTTTGAGTTCAAATGCAAGCATTGTCAAACGCTATTTTTAGAGTGCCACTTTCCCTACAGCGCTGTTTAAAGATTCAGTCGAGGCTGCTAATAGGTATATTTATATCCGTTCTGTCAACTGCCACAGCTTGAATGCGGGTTACGGATGATAATTCTATTCTCAGAGACTCTACCATGGTTACCATTACCCTGGCTGCTTAAATACAAGTTGTATGGCCGTATGCATTTCCAAAATTCCTGGTTACACATCCATGTTGTGCTCTTTGCCCTTGTGGGCTGTATGAGGAAATAGGCCAGAAGTGAAAACAGCAATCTCCCGCCCCGCTCTTTTTAACCGTCATCATGCAAGTGGGTGTCTGGGGTGCTTAAGTGAATGGCTTTGTCACATAGCTCGTACTATAAACTTTGCCAAAGGTTGCACAAGGTTGTTTTGTTAAAAATAATTTTGATCGTTTATTTATTTATTTATTTATCATACTTCTATACCGCCCTCCCCGGAGGCTCAGCTGATATGTCATGTCCGTTGCAACTAGCTGATATGTATTCCAGCAGACAGAAAGTGAAACGGGGGTGGGGGGGGGCAGAATAGCCCAGCCGTTCTCAATTCTTTTTTTTAATTCTTGAGAAACCCCTGAAACATTCTTCAGGCTTAAAGAACCCCCTAGACGTGATGCAGTCATGCAGAATATGGTTGGGAAGCAGAGCTGTGGGCATGCCTACCTGGGGCCCCTCCTCTTCCCACCCCTCCAGGACCATTGGCCAATCTGGGAGGGAGGGGCGGGTCGACATGACCCTATATGGACATATCACCCGATAAGTGTTTAACAAATTTTAAAAATATATAAAAAAATTAATTAACGCCCGCCCACACACATACACGGAGCTGGTCCACTAGACTCCTCTTGACTCCCTTGAGAGCCCAGTTTTTATTGAAACAAAAACTACCATTGCACATGTGAATAGTTATACAAGGCCGCCTTTTTGGGCAGCTGTACGCTGATACATTGTTAATGATACATTGTTAGCTACAAGCCCTATGGTCTAATGTTTGAAGGTTAGACTCTCGTGGTAACCACATCGCACGCTGTGCTGGACACGGGCCAGGAGGATGTGCCCGCACTGTGGCCTTGTCATCACAAACACACACGAAACCCTGTTTGAGAAAGCTAGGTATAGCCCCATGCCATGAAAGTAGTGTTCTTCTGATAATGAGGCTTGATGCAAATAGGTTACCCTTTATTGTTGTTGTTAGTTGCGAAGTCATGTCCGACCCATCGCGACCCCATGGACAATGATCCTCCAGGCCTTCCTGTCCTCTACCATTCCCCGGAGTCCATGTAAGTTTGCCCCGACTGCTTCAGGGACTCCATCCAGCCACCTCATTCTCTGTCGTCCCCTTCTTCTTTTGCCCTCGATTGCTCCCAGCATTAGGCTCTTCTCCAGGGAATCCTCCAGCTTGAAGGAGCTTCAGCAGAAATCATCTGTCTTCTATTGTGACTGTCCAAGACGATAAAAGTTTAGGATGTAGGAAGGTCACAAGGGGGTGCAGGCTGCTGCTTATGGGGACAGTTTAAGGTAAAGGTAAAGGTATCCCCTGTGCAAGCACCGGATCATGTCTGACCCTTGGGGTGACGCCCTCCATTATTTTCATGGCAGACTCAATACGGGGTGGTTTGCCAGTGCCTTCCCCAGTCATTACCGTTTTACCCCCCAGCAAGCTGGGTACTCATTTTACCGACCTCGGAAGGATGGAAGGCTGAGTCAACCCTGAGCAGCTGCTGGGATCGAACTCCCAGCCTCTTGGGCAGACAGCTTCAGACGGCATGTCTGCTGCCTTACCACCCTGTGCCACAAGAGGCTCTGATTGCATATTTAAGTATCTGCAAAATGGGGACTTCTAGAGACAGGATGCCTACTTTATGAAGTAAGGAAAGTTCACACCAGGATAAACCAGTTTAATCCGTGAGGGGCCACCATGCATTTCATTCTCAGCTGCTGAACTGAGTGCAGCTTGGATACTGAGGCAGTTGCTCTTACATTTTTGACTTGGCCTTTATTTATACAGGCCCCCCTTCCTCTTTGCATAAACTCAGTCATGCCACTTGAAACGTTTATTTGTGTGCACTATGCTTGCACTTGGAAGAAAGTGCCACAATAATTAAGTCAAAGCTGGGAGACATTTTTTTTGTTTTTTTGTTTTTCTTTTTTTAAACCTTAAATGTCACTGTTGTCAGTGAATGAGGAATGGACTGAATACGTGTTAATTAGTTTGCAGTCCACGTGGCAGTTAAGGAGAAAGAGCTTAGAAATTCAGAGGAGCCCTGAGGGGAGAAATCTTGCATCAACTAATATTATATTGCTGGCCATCTAGAATCATAGAGTTGTAAGGGTCCTCCTTGGGTCATCCAGTCCAACCCCCTGCACGGTGCAGGACACTCATAACCGTCTCGCTCATCCACTGTCACCTGCCACCCCCTTGAACCTTCACGGAATCAGCCTCTCTGTCAGATTGCTATCCAGCCTCTGTCTAAAAATCTCCAAAGATGGAGAACCCACCACCTCCCGAGGAAGCCCGGATGTGTGGACAGAACTTCCTTTGAATTAATTTAATCCCGTTGGACCTGATCCATCTCTCCGGGGCAAGAGAAAGCAACTCTGCTCTATCCCCTACATGGCAGCCTTTTAAATCGTTGTTGGCTCTCTAGAGGGATGGTTGGCCGCTAAGTGAGGCAGGATGCTGAACTAGATGGACCACTGGTATGACCCAACAGGGCTCTTCATATGTCCGTATTTCCTCAAGACCAGGGATTTCATATTGGACACTATTTCGTTCTTGTTTGGAAATGACATGGCAGTTCACGTCACCGTGTGATTGCAAAACATAATCCAGGTAATCTCAAACCTTAGGGATCTGGGAGAGTTTGCATACATCCAATTTTGGATGGTGGAACATAAATAGCTCACAAGAGTTTCAGGCATTTGACAATAATTCAGTAGTCTTAAAGCCCAAATTTTAGTTTATTGCTTTTTAAATTTACAGAATGCTGATGGAGTGATGTATTCCCCACCCCCCCAATGTCCAGGCCTGGTTGTGGGGCATCTATCCCCCAGTTTTTTTCCATCAAACATATTTTGACCGTAACCTGCTGGGCACCACAGCTATGAGCAATGGGGGGTGGGGGGGGTAGTATGTTTTTATCGCCATCTTTTGTTTGTTTTTTTGGTTTTGTTTAATTATTGTGTCATTGAGTGTAAGCTTGCGGACCGCTGCTGTAAAATAGGAGTCCCCAGTGTTTTTGAGCTACCTCTGGCCTACCTCTGGGATGCCAACTCTGGGTGCTGGGTGCAGCTGCAAAATGGTGCTTCAGGAGGTGAAGCCAGCCAAAGCATGTCAGGGAGTGAGGTCGTACATAAACATATCAGCTATTCTTCCACACTTCAGACAGAAGTTCTATTTGACAGGACGTCGTTCAAGAGGAACATATTTGTAAAACAATATTTTCTTGCATTCTCACAGCTTACCTTCGATCATGCACGGAAGATTCTTGGCCTGTTGTGTAAGGTGCTGTCGAAGCAGCTTTCAAAAGATCTGTACATCCAGTCGGAAGCTCCCCCGGGCAAAAGCCACACCTGTCCCCACCCACTGTCTAAAAGGGGAAAGATGGCAGAGGGCACCATGGCTTTAAAAGTAGGCTGACTGCCTAAACAGAGTTGCCAGTCCCTTTACACTCAATATTAATTATCCTAGGGGCCAATCCCGTTGAGGGGGTGGTGGTGAAAGAACTCTGCAGATGGCTTCCCTCTCCCCCCAGGACCTGGAAAGGCTGCAGGCAGCTGTTAGGGAACTTAGCGGCAGGGGCAGCTTTCATGTGGCGGGGATCTGCAGCCTCCGAACCTCGTAGGAAAGTGGAAGGAGGAGGGGGTGGTCAGGGATGGGGGACGGAAAGCGATTGGCTGGACAGACAGGCAAGCCGGTTGGAGGCGGAGGCACTCAGGGGCGGGACAGCCGCCCTGATTGGGCATTAAGCACTAATTTGCACTTGAGCCATGAGACATGCTCCTCCTCCAAGCCCTTACCAGAAATATATTATGTGGAACAGATAAGAGTACCGGCTTTCGATGCCTAAGGAACTCTTTTGACATTAAGGCTCCGTAGTATTCAAGGATGTTGGTATAATATTTTAATTGACAGCCCAACGTAGTGCATTACCTAGGGCCAACTAATATGGCTGGACTTGGCAATCTTACAACACTTCAACGTTCTTTTCTATAAAATTGTTTCTTGATCGCAAAGTTTATTTTCCCAGGGAAGACGTGTTGAGCAAACAGCGCAAGCAGATAGACCATCATTTACCGATTATCAGAAATAGTCACTAGTCCAGGAACAGTTGAAGGAAATGGAAGTGTTTTTTGGGGGGAGGGGAATTTTTTACCAGAGAGAAATCATTTAAGATGGCGGGCAGTTTTTATCCCGACATCCACAGTGCAGCTAAAACATGGCAGCTGCATAGTTTAATAGAGGTTTAAAAAAAATATAATGACGCAAATGAAATAGTATATTAAAACACGTTTCAAATGTAGCACACATCTGTGACAAGCAGTTGCATTACCTTTGAAATTGCATAATGTCAACATGGACACCTCATTAAATTGTTCCATACCCGGTGTCATGTGTGAAAGACGTATAATTTGTAGGCAGCATTTTCTGCATCAGCCGAGAGTGGAAAAAAAATTGGTTTATCATCAAAATGTTAATACGTTAGAACAAATTACCCTTCAAGGAACTCAAGGAAAGATTTCTGTGCGTTCATAATAATATAAATGAAAATATTTGAATATTTGGACCGCATCGTCTTTCAGATATTGTCTGCCAGGTGAACATTTTTAGTGTTTCAGAAATATCAGCTCCACTGTAATCCTTCTGAAAACAGAGATTACCAGTTAGCATTGACATGGTGATGTCAGGTCGTGGCCGATTTATGGCAAGCCCAAGGCATTTTCGAGACAAGAGTCAAAGAGTTGGCTTCCCATCACCTGCCTCTGCCAGTCTCCCTGGTTCAGGGGTAGTCAACCTGTGGTCCTCCAGATGTCCATGGACTGCAATTCCCATGAGCTCCTGCCAGCATTTGCTGGCAGGGGCTCATGGGAAATGTAGTCCATGGACATCTGGGAGGACCACAGGTTGACTACCCCTGCCCTTGTTGGTCTCCCATTCAGGTTCTAACCAGGGTGGCCCTACAGCTTCTTAGATTCAATGAGATCACCTGGGCTATCCATGGCCCAGCAAGATTGATGTACTTTGTCATGTGCCTGGTCATGATGGATGGCCCAGAAATAAGATTTCCCCCCAGCCTGCCCATCGTATTTAAGAGTGCCAATTAAGATGCATATTGTGGTTATATCATCACTTTGTGGTTTTAAAAATCAGAGCGTGTTTTGAAAGAGATTCCGTTTGGGCAAAGGCAAAGTGGGAAATGAGATTGTCATGTGCAGAGTAAGCTGTCGAAGGTTTAACAAACGGGTTGTAGATGAGCTTGCTTAAGTGAATAAGGTTTTTAAAATGGTCCATTGATTTTAATGCCTGGAAATTACAGATGCGAATCGACTTGATCGTTCCCCATTTGCTTAGTACAGGAAAATGGTGTCCAGAATTCTGCTTGCCTCTCCCTTTCTCTTTTCTGCCAGGGTTTTTCACTGGAATTGATGGGTCCGTTTGAAAGTATCTGCGCTTGGGGGCAGTTGGAGAATTCTTGCTTTGTGGTATAGAGATTGTTGTGTTGGCCTCCGGTGTGGTCGTCCCAGTTCCAAATCCTCCCTCCTCTAGAAATTTAGTGAAAGTTCTGGGTTGAGTGACTATTTCTCAGTTTTCAAGAGTACAAGATTCTGAGAATCAAAGCTTCCTCTGTCAGATCTAAAGATCTTTGATTCTTGAAAGCTCATACCCTGGAAATCTTATTGCTCTCTAAGACCGTTTATGCACTGGGAACTTCCTTGCCCCAGTTCCCATGAAGGAGCACAAATCGGGGGCGAATGAGGTGCACCAGGCCAAATGCTCCCCCTTGTGGGTGCAGGAAGAGGCGGGGCAACCTGCCATGACTAAAACTCCAGCCTGCAGCCCGGCATGAAACCTCCAGTGCGTAAACGGTCTAACTGCTACTGGACTCGAATCTTGCTCTTCTTTTGCAGAACAGCATGGTGACCTACCTGAAATTATTTCTTGGTTTATACCTTAAAGCAGGGGTAGTCAACCTGTGGTCCTCCAGATGTTCAGCGTTTGCTGGCAGGGGCTCATGGGAATTGTAGTCCATGAACATCTGGAGGACCACAGGTTGACTACCCCTGCCTTAAAGGACTGTCATGAGAACAAATAGTGAAACCTGAGATGTACCGCCCTAATCTTAAGCAGGTCTTCATCCCATCTACTGTAGGGGTGCCCAAACTGGCTCTCCAGATGTCCATCCACTATGGCTCCCCATAGCCCCTGCCAGCATTGCAGGGGCTGTTGGGAATTGTGGTCCATGGAGATCTGGAGAGCCATAGTTTGGCCACACCTGCTCTTTGTATAGAGATCTGGGTCCTGGGAAGAAGGATTTTAGCATATCCCTTTTCTTAGCATGGCAATTGCCCATGTGCAGAGGTTTATTTATTTTTTGAATGAGCATTTAGCTTCATGAGACCCAGCCACCACCTTAAAATCCACACGTTTTCTCCCTCCTCTTCTGCCTATAAGAATTAAGGCTCAATGCAATCTGAGCATGGAGAAAGGCATTTATGCTGCAGGCCTTTTCCGACTGCCCCAAGGGTCAGCATCAGTAAACATTATGCTCATGATCAAATTTGAGGGAGAGATCACTTCTGAAAAATCACGTGTTCTTTTGGTGACTGACAGGCGGTCCTTGTTTGCTATCAGAACCACTGCTTGTCTCTAGTTATTTCGTTTAACCGGGTTTTCCATCTTGGCTTTCAGTTAGGTTTTTTTTTTAATGAATATCAAATTGCTTAGTTGACATTTAAAGCTCTCAACTAATTTATCGATGCATATCTTGATGACCTCCTAATTCCTTCTGCCATGGTGTAGGGATCTAGGGTCTTGTAATGCTCTTGTTTTGATGACCCCTAGACATTTGGTATTACAGAGCAGGAGGAATATAATTACCCATTTGGATGGTAGCCAGGGCCAGCAGGGTTAATGCCTCTTCTTCTCTGGCAAAAAGTCATTGAAGAGATTTTAACGACAGTGGCAGGAACTCTAGTTTTGGGTACCATGGGAAAGCTTATTCTAAAAGCAGCATCGCTGTACCTTTTCAAGGTGGACTCATCAACTTCTTGGGCCCTAGTGTCTATATTTCTATTGCTTCCCCTTACCCCATCAGTTCTAACATTTCTTTCCTGATGTTCCATATAGGCCTTGCTGAAATTTCAGCTGGATCTCCAAATGGTTACATACTTTTTATTTATTTTACTTCCAACTTTGTGATTTCTCTGTAATTGTCATGTACTGCAGGAACCCCCAGGCTTTGTGACTCAATGAATACTTTTGAAATTCTGATTCAAGACGGTTATTTGTGTCTTTGTATAAAATAAGAGGTACATTATTTACAGATGAAAACTAGCAGAGTTCTAAAGCAAGCTGCATGGTAAATGGCCATACAATCCAATGTACTGATACCTAGTTGTGCGTTTTCTTGAGTTACGCTGAAGAGACTTTTTTTTAAAGTAATAAAAACAATATTTTCATGTCAGTCCCTATTCTTTGTTCCTTCTGCTCTCCTGAATGTGGTGCTGCTGCCTTACATATAGCTATGGATTAACTTAATACCGTAAACGCCTTCAGTGTCCTGTAAATTTTTGATTTCCCACTGTATTAATATTGAATGAAGTGCACCAACGTAATTCTCGGGGTGGGGGGTGGGGCGGATAGGTGTGCCATTTTGGTCTTGTTGGGGGAGATCCAGGTTTTTGCAGAGGTGTTATACTTAATCTTCAGATATTTTCTCCTGCATCCCATTTGGGTTGCAGAGCCTTCAGTTTATTTAGGAAAATTGGGGGCTGGTATTGAGGTTTGTTTTTCAGGGGAAATAGGTAAGATTTGAGATTGATGGGGAAAGTTAATTGTTTCTATATGGCAGTTAGGCACGTGTACACCCCCCAAAAAAAGAAGTCAGACTATTTTGGGTTCGGGATTGCTAGGGTGTGAAGCCATAGCTCTGCTACTCTGGCATGCAGCATCCATTTTCTTCAGGGGAGATGATGGGAACTGCTCTGTGTGAAGCTTGAGCTGTAATTCCTGTTTATTCCCATTATCTGCCTGCCTGCAGGGTGGCATCTGCCTCTTAGCAATCTCCCCTTCCGCTCCCTGCTTTGTTAGTTTTCATTTCTATCTTCTCAGTGGCCTTGGGGGGGGGGGGTAAGTTAGAATCTCCAAACTTTCAGTGTAGCTTGAAGACCCTTTTTTCTCAAAAAAACAAAAAACAAAACAAAAACCCTAAGTTTTAAGAAGATTGGACCAGGGGGTGCCCCATCCAGCCTTCATTGTATCCAATGGAGCGAGACTGGATGGCAGAGTCTGTACCTATCAATTATACAATTTTATATATTTTACATTTTGTATTGGCTCCCTGATTATGCAATTTTCTGCTGTGAAATGTTTTTTTTTTCTTGCTATCTGTTTTATCTGGCTGCAGCGCTCTATTAAAATAAATTTGATTTGATATCTGACAGAGTCTGAATTCCAAATGTTGAATAAAATGGAGCTGGATAGGGGCCCCTAATTTGGGTGCCCTAGAATTGAACCCCCCTAGTCCAATCTTCTTGAAACTTATGAAGTCTTTAGAGAAGAGAGTCTTCAAGCTACACTGAACATTTGGAGTCTCTAACTCAATTCCCCCCCCCCCAAGGTCTCAGAGAAGATGGAAATGGGAAAATTCCCATTGACTTTCATGTCCGAATTGCTTCAGAGTCATCCGAAATACAATTTGGATGATTCGGACAGCTGTGATTCAGCCATACAGATCTCTGGCATTGGCCACTTCAGACTGTATTCGGCTGATCTGTGACCGAAGCAGCTCTGATTCGGACATTTTTTGGCCGAAGCAGTCTGAAGCGCACATGCCTAATAGCAGACACTTCACTGTTTTAAAACTGCATTAGCGATTACAGAACACAACATATAGCCTCAACATTAGGAAAACATAGGAAAACATTTTTTTAATAAGGAAAATATAGGAAAAACTATGCTGAGAAAACAGCGATAGCATTAATCCATAAGTACGAATATAATCTTTGTGGTCATGAATGTTCATGAAGATTACTTTAATTTCCCCAGCTTTTGGTGTGCTTCGTGTGGTTTTTGTGTTTCTCACTGCAAATCTGCTCCAGCTCATGAATTTAAAGTGAAGCCATATAAAGCCCCCGCCCTCCCCCCAATCGTGGAAGCAGATGGGCTACAGCAAGTCACCATGTTGTGGCTTATATAGTTGTTGGCAGCGAGGCATATTGTCTCAGTGTGTTATTGTTCCCGGCATTATGAAAAATTTAACCTTTTCTTGGCGCCTTTGCCCTTCCTATATCTAATGTTGCAAAAATCCATTAATGTGAATTTTACATCTGAGCATTTATAACATTCAGGAAAGTATGGTCCGTTTCCCCCCCCTTCTTTTCACTAACAGATTTACTCATAGATTTCAGTCAGACCTTTGAAAGTCAGCCACAACCAGAGAATTAAAGCATGCATTAGGGTCGCATTGGGCTTGCCAACTATGGGAGATTCCTGGATATTTGGGGGTTGTGACTGGGAATCCTGGGGTTTCTGGAGGGGAGGGACCTCAGCAGTGGCGTGTCGTCACAGAGTCAACCCTCCAAAGCAGCCACATTCTCCATGGAGTGGATCTTTGTCAGCTGTAATTCTGGGAGATCGCCAGTCACCGGCTGGAAGTTGGCAGCCTTACGTTTTACTGTCACTGCCTTCTTGAGGGTTCTGTAGAAGCGCTTGACAAAATTACAGGTTTCCCCAAAACCTAGCATGGACCCATTTTTTTTATAATGAGCCTTCTCTCACTTGGTCCAACAGTAGAGGGGATAAAAGTTCCATGCAAACTTTTTATTTGTAGCTGTTCTTCAGTCAAAATGACCTAAGTAGTCTCTCTAAAGTTCAACACATTCATAACCAAGGCCTGTGTTTCATCACGCCCGAGTACATGTTTTGGAAAAAGCATGACTCGACTCTACTTACCATAAGCCTACTCTCTTTCTGATTTATTATATATTTCCATAGCAGACCTTGGTGCTGAAGAGGTTATTCATCTTTACTTTGGAGTCTCAGAATGTATTTTGCCCTATTCCCCCCCCCCTTCAAGTCCATCTTATTTTGAGAAAAGATTATTGAACAGGCCTACTTTGCTGGAACAACCGCTAGCATACATTCTATTAAAGTGGAAGGAGAGTGTGAATAATGCTCAGCTCAAGATAATATCTGTAAGGGCTTCTTCACCATCTTTGTTGATATTCGTAGACAGACAGAGAACACTTTTGTGTAAATTCAGGTTTTCTTCCCTCCCATCTTTTATTTCTTGTCAAGGAATGTAGTTCAAGCCATTTTCTAACACTTTAGCAAGCCACAGAATCGATAATGCATTTCTAACATTTTTTTTTTTTGGGGGGGGGAGGAAGAAACTGAAGACAATCCTTGGATCCTGAATAAATACCGCAGTATTGTAGAATCCATTGCGAGATTTCGTGTTAAGCTTGCCTGACGTTGCAAGTGAACCGTGTTCTGCAACGATTCCAACGCCCCCCTCCCCCAGTGCTTTGCTCATCATCATCATGATCCAAATAAATTACAAAAGTGGAATCCCCAGAAATGGGAAAGCTGGCTTTGCGGCTGGTCGGCAACTATATGCCTGATTACTTGGCTCGCTTCACATTCTGAGGAACGGCTCACTGTTTGGATATTTCCTACTGAATTTTTATTAAATTCTAAAAAAAGAGAGCTGATTCAGTGTCATCTTTCATAAGCCTATGGAACGGTTCATATTGTGAGGCCACACTGCAGTCGTTCTGGAATTGTTGAGCTTCCACTTGTCTGTCCTTGCACGTCGCCCACAAATACCTTGCCTGCCGCAGTGGATTCTCGCCAGTGTTCTGGGGCATTAGATGCTGGCCTGTTGTTGGCCTTTGTAGGCGTATAGATCCTGACTTATCTCCTCTTGGCTTGCCTCCATATTACGCTTGACATTAAAGGCCTATAAGTCCCTGACTTCAGTCTGTCTTCAAGTTAGAAGCTGTTAGCTCGCTCTGTTTGAGGAAAGGCTTACAAAATGCGAGCAGCTTCCGTCCGGCACGCAAGGTCTCTTGTCTGTTACAGTGAAGTTTGCTGAAGTTGGAGTTTGAAGCAAAATTTGGTCTCATGCGCAAGTGCCCTACTGTTAAACACAATGGCTTCTGCCACCACAAACACTTTTGTGTGTGTGTGTGGAAACTTCAATAAAATGCAATAAAAAACCTCAATAAAATTCAATTTAACCTGGGATATAATATTTTTGAAAAGCCACTTGTGGCGCAGGGTGGTAAGGCAGCAGACATGCAGTCTGAAGCTCTGCCCATGAGGCTGGGAGTTCAATCCCAGCAGCCGGCTCAAGGTTGACTCAGCCTTCCATCCTTCCGAGGTCAGTAAAATGAGTACCCAGCTTGCTGGGGGGTAAACGGTAATGACTGGGGAAGGCACTGGCAAACCACCCCGTATTGAGTCTGCCAAGAAAACGTTAGAGGGTGTCACTCAGCTCACCAGATTAGAAGTCCGCGCTCCTAACCATCACACCAGCCTGGCTCCTCCTTCTCAAGTGTTGAGCTCCTCCCAGGTTGGCACAACCCAGCCATGTGCCTTGATCTGGACTTGGGAATCTCTGGTCTGCAGCCATGCAGGAAGAAAACTCCGTATTATTCGTAAACTGAAATCAGAATGTACTTCTCCCCTAGGGACTTTGTTCTGACTTTCCTCTACCTCCTTGAGGTGTTTGTCAGAAGAGCCTATGAAGCATCACCTTTGTGTGTGCAGAATTTGCTCATGCAGAATAGAAGGCTTCTTGACTTGGAGGGCCCCGGTGTTTTGTGTCCACCGTTTTGTAATAGTGCCCACTACCCATCTGTAAACTCCTCTGCAAAACTTCCGCAAAACAAATTAGAGCTGGATCTTTCCCTTCCCTTGAGTGTGAATCTGCATTTTAGAAGCTATTAGTTCTCATTCTTTCTCTCCCCTTTTTCCTTTTGGAAAATGCCTTCTGCTTTCTCATTACATTCAGTGATATGGCCGGTGTCAAATGATACAGAAGCAGCCTATGGATGTGCTTTCAGTCCCAGTCGTATGAATCTATTCTTGACTCCGTCTGTGTTGGAAAGACTATGTTGGCTGTCGAATGAACCCTGCATTTCAATTGTGAACAAAACTGCTTTCTGGGAAAATGAAAGGGTAATTGCTTCTGATTGGGATCTGTAGCCTTTCCTTTGTACTTGGAAGGGGGAACATTCTCGTGGCAGTTTTAAAAATGCACACAGTAGCAGTCTTGTGTACTTGAATAGTAATGTACGACAGTCCCTTATTTCTGGCATAGATGTATTGCTGTCGTTTGCCACAGGAGTCTAAACTGCTATTGTGCTCCAGCCCTGTTTTCTCTTGTGTTTTTCTGCACTACAATGGGCACTTCATTGCTGTGAAACCCGATTGGAGTCTGCTGTATATTCAGGGATTTCAAAGCACAAAGGTATTTCCCCCTTGGTATCGTAATATCCAGACTAGAATCATAGAGTTGGAAGGGGCCATACAGGCCATCTAGTCCAACCCCCTGCTCAACGCAGGATCAGCCCCAAGCATCCTAAAGCATCCAAGAAGAGTGTGTATCCAACCTTTGCTTGAAGACTGCCAGTGAGGGGGAGCTCACCACCTCCTTAGGCAGCCTATTCCACTGCTGAACTACTCTGACTGTGAAAATTATTTTCCTGATATCTAGCCTATATCGTTGTACTTGAAGTTTAAACCCATTACTGCATGTCCTCTCCTCCGCAGCCAACAGAAACAGCATCCTGCCCTCCTCCAAGTGACAACCTTTCAAATACTTAAAGAGGGCTATCATGTCCCCTCTCAACCTCCTTTTCTCCAGGCTGAACATTCCCAAGTCCCTCAACCTATCTTCATAGGGCTTGGTCCCTTGGCCCCAGATCATCTTCGTCGCTCTCCTCTGTACCCTTTCAATTTTATCTACATCCTTCTTGAAGTGAGACTAGCTTCCTTCTCCTTGTTTCTGTCATCTTCCCTGAGTTGCACTAGGAACTAGTTGCACTAGAATCTTTGACATACTATCAAACTATATTATTATTATTATTTTAAAATAAAACCATTCTCATCATTAATCAGAAACACACCTTTTTTGTGTTTCCCCATATAGCTTTAATAAATAAATGTGGCGATAAATCTCTTATTTTTACCACAAAGTGAAGAAATATAATATGGTGTTATTTTAATAAATACATGTTTTAATAGAGATGGGCATTGTTATGATATCCCATTAATTTGTCCAGTGTGAAATATATAAAGGACTGCCTAAAGCCATGAGATCATCTTTAGGATATCTCATCTACATGTTGTTATGTTGTTACGTGCGAAGTCGTGTCTGACCCATCGTGACCCCATGGACAATGATCCTCCAGGCCCTCCTGTCCTCCACCATTCCCCAGAGTCCATTCAAGTTTGCACTCATCTACATACTGCCACTATAAGAGATTTGGGATGAGTATAGAGGGATGAGGAGGAATTTGCTGCTTCCAATTTAGATCTGCTGCCTGGAGTCTATCTAAGAGAAGTGGGTACCTTCCGGTACTGGTGTACGTAGGCATAGAGTCGGCAGGGGCTCACAGTAATTGCTGTCCGCAGAAGTCTGGAGACCCACAGTTTGGCCACCCCTGGTCGAGTCCTATGTGCCTGCACAATCATGCTGTTTATCTTTGGATAGGGCCACAATTCTATTTACTCTCCCCATCAGAGGTTCATTTGGGCCTTCTCCATGGTGGTACCCAGAGGATGTTGTTTTACCTGTACACTGCATCTCCATTTAGACCCACATACCTCACAATAAATTGTAACAAAAAAAACTTAACATAGGATGCCATGCACTCCTTTTCTTAAATTTAGACAGCCGCAAATAACAGGACAAACTTTTATCTTTGCCGACTCCAATTGCAGCAAGAAGGGAATCACAATAACAATCCCCCTCCCCCCACAAACTGGCCAAACATTTGGGAAGGGCTACCAATTTTTTACCGGGTAAGTCGACCTTCATTAGAAACATATCTGCTGAGTTGGAATAAGGATTGGAGGCATAGCTTGTTTTCAGTTGTTTAATGATGCACAGGTCAGCACGATTCTCGGGTGGGTCGGTGGGCTTTTTCCCTGATGCGTAGGAAGGGAAAACTCTGAGATTCCTGTAGGTAGTAATCTTTTAAAATAAATTATTTATGCCCACCCAGCTTCCCGCAGATTCTTGTAAACGCCAGCTCTACAGTTTTTACGTGTCTGGCAATCGCCCTCCCTCCCTCCCTCTCACTCACACATATATGTCTGTAATATATATATATATGAGTCATATCTCTATGAATCCCTACGAACAGCTGCAGATTTACAGTATTAACGTGTGGCACGGCAGCTCTACTTTGCAGCTCAGTAGTATTCTGCTCACACCTCCAATCGTTACGAGCAAGGTTATTTTTAGCTGGCTGAAATTTAAAATAGCCCTTGAAAAACACACATACACACACACACACACGTTTGGAGGTTTTATTGAACTCTATACTGCACGCTTCAACATGGATCCTGCTGCTGAGTGGTCTGGCGAAGGTTGGGGGGGGGGGACAGTGATGCATGGCTTAATTTCCCCAACGTAGATTCTGCCTAAGCTATATTTAGTTCCCGCCAGTTGTCCCTGCCCCTGCGTTGTTCTACGGAAAAAGGAGTGATGCAATTTCATCGCTCAGTGACTTGATAAGACATGAGCGTAGATGAATGAACTAGACAAACGTGTGGCGTGGGGCACATGGTGCTCCTGAAATTCAGCTTGCTTGCACATTGTGCAGCGTCTGGGGGGTTTCACGTGAGCTATTTTGGGCATTGTGCCCTTACACTTAGGTCAGCATTTAGTTACTGTATGAGTTCCCACCAGGGCAACAAGCCGCACAGCTGTTGCTTTAAATAGGTGGTTGCAAGAGCTATTTTAAGCCGTTAAAACAGAAGCTGTCGTGTTGGCTCCATTCTCTTGATTTTTACACACCGTTGTAACTTTCTTAGAATGCTGCATAGGTTGGAGTGCGGAACAGGCTCTCACCCTGTGCCATGCTTGTTCTCTTACCTTGGCTGGCACATTAAAGAAGGTAGCACTGAAGGACGACTTCAGGGTTGGTCCAGGGATATTTATGCTTGGGGTCCTGCAAGGGTCTGTCTTGTCCCCCAAGCTATTTAAAATCTACATCAAGCTCCTAGGAGAGATCTTTTTGGAGTGAGATGCCCCCAATATGTCTGTATCAGCAGAGATGCACATAAGAAGACAAGGGCCAGAGCCGTTTCTGTCCTGGCCCCCAACTGGTGGAATGAGCTCCTTGAAGAGATCAGGGCCTTGCCCGAACTCTCACAATTTCACAGGGCCTGCAAAAGGGAGCTTCTCCACCTGGCATTTGCTTGAAGCCGAATGACTCAACAACATCTTCTGGTCCCCCCTGACACCCCCTTACATGACTAAATATGACCCACCCAAGGGTTCTGTTCAAGTTGCTATCTTTGTTGAACAATGTTGTGTTGAAACATCCTAGCTGATATGTTGTGATTGTTATATTTGTTGTGATGTCCCATGCAATTACCTCATGATGTTTTATGTAAACCACCCAGAGCCGTATGGAAGGGTGGCATAGGAATCTAAATAAATAAGAACTCTGTTGAGTCAGACCAATGGTCCACCTAGTCCAGAAACCTTTGGAGGTCTGGCAGCAGGGCATAGAGGCCAAGGCCTTACCCTAATAAGAATATTGAAAGAGTTCTGTTGGATTAGAGCAGTGGTCCATCTAGCCCAGCTTCCTGTCTCACACAGTAGCCAACCAGTCCCTCTGGAGAAGAAGAGTTTGTCTTTATAACCAGTTTTTCACTACCCGAAGGAGTTTCAAAGAGGCTTACAATAGTCTTCCCTTCCTCTCCCCGCAATAGACACCCTGTGAGGGAGCTGAGGTGATCAGAGCAGTGGCCCATCTAGTTCAGCATGGTTTCTCACACAGTTCCTCTGGAGGTCCAGCAACAAGGCATAAGAGGCTAAGGCCTCCCTCTGATAAGAACACCAAAAAAAGCACTGCTGAATCAGAGTAGTGATCCAGCAAGTCCAGCATCCTGCCTCAGGGCCAACAACTGGCCTTCCTCAATCCTGTCTCCTGGCACTGGTATTCAAAGATTTTCTGCCTCTGGATGTTGAGGTTTCGTGGAGTTGGGTGGCTTGGAAGCTCTGAACAGGTACCTGGATAAGGTGATGGGATAGATAAGGGCCAAGGCACAGTTCAGCATCTACACCTCCCGAGATGAGGGGCAGTTCTATAAATCCAATAAATCGAATCCATAAATCTCCGACAAGACGGAGATGCTGTTGGAGTCACAATTCAGAGCTCTAGTTAAGAACATCAGAAGAGCCCTGCTGGATCCATCAAGTCCAGCATCCAGTCTTAGGTAAGCAAAAATGTCCCTTTGTGTTTTATATTCCACTCAAATTCTCTAATTTGTTTTCCTTGGCGCATGTCTTATTTATTGACAACATTAGACTGAATGACGGTACATTTTTTTTTTCTGAGCAGGGCAATGTAATATTGGTGTATTATAAACAGGACAAAAGAGCGAGCTTTACTTGTTTTCTCACAAAAATGAAATCGCAACTAAAAAATGACTCAGCCTAGTTATCTTTTTGACTGGTATCCTATTACTGAGTCATCCTGGAGGGTAGTGGCAAACTAAGGGAGCAACCTGCACATCTGTGCCTGCCAGGGCTAGCTATGACGCTCTGAACTGAACAAGGGTTTTCAGCACTGGCCCTTAAATGAACTAAGCTTGTCAAAATCATATATTAAAAATCTTTTGGCAGCCTCAAATTGGATTTTGAACATCTAGGACGTTTTGATTGTGATTCTGTCGGAGTTTTCCTGTAGCAGTGCAATCATGACACACTTGGAAGTTCATTGATTGCACTGGTAGAACATTCTTCAATTTACATTTTCATCTTAATATTCTTAATTGTGTTGCTTTCTTCTCATATGATATGGCACACACTCTCTCTCTCTCTCTCTCTCTCTCTTTCTTTATGTGTGTGTGTGTGTGTGTGTGTGTGGTTCAGTGGTACAGCATCTACTTTGCATGCAGAAAGTCCCAGCTTCAATATTAGTGTGTTGTGGGGAGAGGAGGGGTAGGCGATTGTAAACTGCCTTGAGACTCCTACAGGAAGTCAAAAGTAGGGTACAAAACATCAGCTTCTCTTCATGGCCCCAAAATCTAGGCCCTGGCAATGCTCAGGGCCTAGGCCTAGGCCGGCCCCTCTACCCCCAGTCCCCAAGTTCTGGAGCTGCCCAAGGGCGTGGCCTGCCCGACCTTAACTTGGCTGCATGGCTAAAATCGAGGCCCTGGCAGTGAACGGGAACTAGGCTGAGACAGGCCCCTCTACCATCCACCACCCCAGTAAAATCAAACACACACACATAGGCACACACACACACACGCACGCACATACCTCCCCTCCCCCCCCCAAAAAAAAGACACCCAACCAACCCCAAGGATACTGGTTGACAATCCCTGGAGAAAGCAATATTGACCTCGGTGAGCTAAGGGTCTGATTCGGTATAAAACAGGTTCATGTGTCAAAGTTGTTGTTCAGGTCTTTTCCATGGTCCTTTAGCTAAAGTTGTTAGGGCCTTTTTCATTTAGAAAAAGGAGGACAGCTGTGATGGGAGCCATAACAGGACTGTTAAAATTGTGAATAGAGAGGGAGCCGTTGAAGTGGTAAGACATCGACTTCAAATAGCCTGATCAGCAGTATGACACACATCTAAGAATTATTATATTTTCTAGTTTGCAGACCATAAGCTAAAATTCCGGCCAGAACCCTTAACTTAGTCAGCAAAATAACCTTTATTTATCTCGTCTTATGTAAGAATAGAAGACTAGAAGGTCTAAATGGTATGTAATGTACAGATAAAAGATACTGTTTGAAGCATCAGTTGTGAAACCCACGTATATCAATAAAACTTAAGAAATATACGATATCTGACAACAGTGAGAATAAATTGTGAAAGTGTGGCCTGAGGAGGGCACGGTTTGGGAAGGGGGGGGGGCTGGGTGTCATGCTGTAGACCACTTTCCAAAAAGACGTTTTCTCCAGGTGAACTGGTCCTGCATAGGACAGAGGATTGGACTCGATGACCCAGGAGATCCCTTCCAACTTTATGATGCTATGATCTATGTCACTTTAAGATCAGTTGTAATTCCAGGAGATCTCTAGCCTTCACCGGGAGATTGGCAGAAGAACTTAGTCTCAAGCTGTCGATGGCTAACAACTATTTATTCCAATAAAGGACAATGTTTCCCATAAAAATGTTTCAAACCAAAATCAAAATGGACTCCTAAGTATTATCCCGTTACCGATGCCTTCATCAGAAAAACTCTACATGGAAAATCAGATAACATGTAAGCATATATCTCCGTGCAAAGTTTAAGTTAAATTTAATACAGAAATATAAATTTATTTATTTGTATTTTATTTATTAGGTATTCATACCGCCCTCCTGTACAGCTCAGGGCAGTTCACATAAAAGAATACAGGGGTGATACATAGAACATTCTAAACAAATAATTCAGGTCATACATAACATATCAACAATCTAACAGTGGCTTCAAATAAAACATAACTTGGACAAGCCCCCAGGGAGGTCATGGAGGGAGTGTCTGAGGGGGGGCCAGCAGATGTCTTTGTTGTTGTTGTTGTTATGTGCGAAGTCGTGTCCGACCCATCGCGACCCCATGGACAATGATCCTCCAGGCCTTCCTGTCCTCTACCATTCCCTGGAGTCCATTCAAGTCTGCACCTACTGCTTCAGTGACTCCATCCAGCCACCTCATTCTCTGTCGTCCCCTTCTTCTTTTGCCCTCGATCGCTCCCAGCATTAGGCTCTTCTCCAGGGAGTCCTTCCTTCTCATGAGGTGGCCAAAGTATTTGAGTTTCATCTTCAGGATCTGGCCTTCTAAAGAGCAGTCAGGGTTGATCTCCTCTAGGACTGACCGGTTTGTTCGCCTTGCAGTCCAAGGGACTCGCAAGAGTCTTCTCCAGCACCAGAGTTCAAAAGCCTCAATTCTTTGACGCTCGGCCTTCCTTATGGTCCAACTTTCGCAGCCATACATTGCAACTGGGAATACCATAGCCTTGACTAAACGCACTTTTGTTGGCAGGGTGATGTCTCTGCTTTTTAGGATGCTGTCTAGATTTGCCATAGCTTTCCTCCCCAGGAACAAGCGTCTTTTAATTTCTTTGCTGCAGTCCCCATCTGCAGTGATCTTGGAGCCCAGGAAAATAAAATCTGTCACTATCTCCATTTCTTCCCCATCTATTTGCCAGGAATTGAGAGGGCCGGATGCCATGATCTTTGTTTTCTTGATGTTGAGTTTCAAGCCAACTTTTGCACTCTCCTCCTTCACCCGTATCAACAGGCTCTTTAGTTCCTCTTCACTTTCTGCCATTAGAGTGGTATCATCTGCATATCTGAGGTTGTTGATATTTCTTCCTGCAATCTTGATCCCAATTTGTGACTCCTCTAATCCCGCATTTCTCATGATGTGCTCTGCATACAAGTTAAATAGGCAAGGCGACAGTATACAGCCTTGCCGAACTCCT
This sequence comes from Paroedura picta, assembly GCF_049243985.1. NCBI lineage: Eukaryota > Metazoa > Chordata > Lepidosauria > Squamata > Gekkonidae > Paroedura > Paroedura picta. The sequence goes on from NC_135377.1 coordinate 4,977,792, forward strand.
TTCTCAATTTTGAACCAGTCAGTGATTCCATGTTCAGTTCTCACTGTTGCTTCTTGACCTGCATATAAATTTCTCAAGAGACAAATAAGATGCTCTGGTATTCCCATCTCTTTAAGAACTTGCCACAATTTGTTGTGCTCCACACAATCAAAGGCTTTAGCATAGTCAATGAAGCAGAAGTAGACGTTCTTCTGGTACTCCCTAGCTTTCTCCATGATCCAGCGTATGTTGGCAATTTGATCTCTAGTTCCTCTGCCTCTTCGAAATCCTGCCTGTACTTCTGGAAGTTCTCGGTCCACATATTGCTGGAGCCTAGCTTGTAGGATTTTGAGCATAACTTTGCTAGCATGAGAAATTAGTGCAATGGTGCGGTAGTTTGAACATTCTTTGGCATTGCCCTTCTTTGGGATTGGAATGTAAACTGACCTTTTCCAATCCTGTGGCCATTGTTGAGTTTTCCAAATTTGCTGGCATATTGAGTGTAGCACTTTTACTGCATCGTCTTTTAAGATTTTGAATAGTTCAACTGGAATGCTGTCACCACCACTAGCTTTATTGTTGCTCAGACTTCCTAAGGCCCATTTGACTTCACATTCCAGGATGTCTGGCTCCAGGTCAGTATCTACCCCACTGTGGTCATCAGGGATGTTAAGCTCGCTCTTGTATAGTTGTTCTGTATAATTTTGCCACCTTTGTTTAATCTCTTCTGCTTCTGTGAGGTCCCTACCATTTTGGTCCCTTATCATACCCAACTTTGCATGAAACGTTCTCTTCATATTTCCAATTTTCTTGAAAAGATCTCTGGTCCTCCCCATTCTATTGTTTTCTTCTATTTGTTTACACTGTTCATTTAAGAAGGCATTCTTATCTCTTCTAGCTTTTCTCTGGAATTCTGCATTCAATTGGGTGTATCTTTCTCTTTCTCCCTTGCCTTTCACTTCCCTTCTCTCCTTAGCTATTTGTAAAGCTTCCTCAGACAGCCATTTTGATTTCTTGCATTTCTTTTTCTTTGGGATGGTTTTAGTTGCTACCTCTTGTACAATGTCGCGAACCTCCGTCCATAGTTCTTCAGGCACTCTGTCTATCAGATCTAATTCCTTAAATCTATTTGTCACCTCTACTGTGTATTCGTCGGGGATATGATTTAGTTCATACCTGAGTGGCCTAGTGCTTTTCCCTACTTTCTTCAATTTAAGCCTAAATTTTGCAACAAGAAGCTCATGATCTGAACCACAATCAGCTCCTGGTCTTGTTTTTATTGACTGGATAGAACTTTTCCATCTTTGGCTGCAGAGCACATAGTCAATCTGATTTCTGTGTTGACCGTCTGGTGATGTCCATGTGTAGAGTCGTCTCTTGGGTTGTTGGAAAAGAGTGTTTGCTATGACCATTGTATTCTCTTGACAAAATTCTACCAGCCTGTGCCCTGCTTCATTTTGTACTCCAAGGCCAAACTTGCCTGTTATCCCGGTTATCTTTTGGCTTCCTACTTTAGCATTCCAATCCCCCATGATGATAAGCACATCATTTTTTGGCGTTGCTTCTAGAAGGTGTTGTAGGGCTTCATAGAATTGATCAACTTCATCCTCTTCAGCAGCAGTGGTTGGGGCATAGACCTGGATCACTGTGATGTTGAATGGTTTGCCTTGGATTCGAACTGAGATCATTCTGTCATTTTGGGGATTGTATCCCAAGACTGCTTTTCCTACTCTCTTATTGATTATGAAGGCTACTCCATTTCTTCTGCGAGATTCTTGTCCACAGTAGTATACCTGATGGTCATCTGAATTAAATTCACCCATTCCTGTCCATTTTAGTTCACTGATTCCTAAAATGTCGATGTTCAGTCTTCTCATTTCTTGTTTGACCACGTCCAGCTTACCTTGATTCATGGATCTGACGTTCCAGGTTCCTATGGAATAAAAATCTTTACAGCATCGGACTGTCTTTTCGCCACCAGTTACTTCCACAACTGAGCGTCCTTTCGGCTTTGGCCCAGTCGCTTCATTCATTCTGGCGCTACTCGTACTAGCCGTCTGCTCATCCCCAGTAGCATATTGGACACCTTCCGACCTGAGGGGCTCATCTTCCGGCGTCATATCGTTATACCTATTGGAACTGTCCATAGAGTTTTCATGGCAAAGATACTGGAGTGGTTTGCCATTTCCTTCTCCAGTGGATCACCTTTTGTCAGAGCTCTCAGCTATGACCTGTCCGTCTTGGGTGGCCCTGCACGGTATAGCTCATAGCTTCACTGAACTACGCAAGCCCCCTTGCCACAACAAGGCAGCGATCCTTGAAGGGGGAGCAGATGTCTTAATATTGTTTATAAATGAATAGAATAGAAATGTAGTAATAGAAATGTTTCAGAATGATACTGACCTTAAAAATAAAGTTGTGTATATAATAATAATATAAGGTAAATTTATCCCCTGTGCAAGCACCGGGTCATGTCTGACCCTTGGGGTGATGCCCTCCAGCGTTTTCATGGCAGACTCAATACGGGGTGGTTTGCCAGTGCCTTCCCTGGTCATTACTGTTTACTCCCCAGCAAGCTGGGGACTCATTTTACTGACCTCGGAAGGATGGAAGGCTGAGTCAACCTTGAGCCGGCTGCTGGGATTGAACTCCCAGCCTCGTGGGCAGAGCTTTCAGACAACATTTCTGCTGCCTTACCACTCTGCACCACAAGAGGCTCTAATTATAATATACAAAAATATAAATCTCAATTATATAAATAAATTGTACGTACTTGATCCTTATAGTAATGTATTCTGTGCAGATTATTTCCTCTCCATATAGTTTTCCACTTATCCAAATTAATAACACAATCATTATTAATATAATATTTTAGGATGTATTTTAATTTTAGATATAAAATAACAAAATCAATGATTTGGACTATCATTGATGAAGGCATCAAAAACAGGATACCATCTTGGAGTCCATTTTGATTTTAGTAACATTGCCCTTTATTGGAATAAACTGTTGTTTGCTATCGCCTGCTCTGGACTCATTTGTTCTGCTTTCCTCACGGCTGATGGGTCTTCATCTGTTGAATTTCCACCTGGAGGTTGGCAACCCTATGCTGAGTTGATAAGGGAACTGAAGTGATTTCTATGCTGGGATTTGGATCTGTTGAGTTCATGGTTCCCACAGTGGCGGACTGTGTGATTAATATGGTAATAAAGGTAAAGGTATCCCCTGTGCAATCACCGGGTCATGTCTGACCCTTGGGGTGACGCCCTCCAGCGTTTTCATGGCAGACTCAGTACGGGGTGGTTTGCCAGTGCCTTCCCCAGTCATTACCGTTTACCCCCCAGCAAGCTGGGTACTCATTTTACCGACCTCGGAAGGATGGAAGGCTGAGTCAACCTTGAGCCGGCTGCTGGGATTGAACCCCCATCCTCATGGGCAGAGCTTTCAGACAACATTTCTGCTGCCTTACCACTCTGCTAGATGCAAACAAAAATCCATGAAGAATCACCATGAATAGACATTTTTTTTAAAGTCTTCCACCAGTCAGTTGATATAACACTTCTTACCGTTTTAACTTTTCATTATGCGTTGAGCTCCTTCCAAATGCTTCGCAGGGCAGACAAAGGGCTCTGCAGAGGTGCCAAGCAAGCCCTCCTGCCCATCGTTTCCCAGTTCCTAAGAGATCTGATTAATCCAGTTAAAAAAAAGAACAGGCTCGTTACTAATATGTAAATAAATGGTTTTATAAACTAGGGGGTGTAAACCTTCTCTATGTGTTTTCGAGAGTCATTAACACCTGGGAATTACGCGCCTGCTGGGGGGTGCGGGTCACCATTCATCAAATTAATCATGTTTCTGTCAATTCTTTTAATAGACTGTGGTTGGATATACTTTGAGCGCCATGAATGGGCTTCCGGCTGTGAGGATTGCATTAAAGTTAATGGACGCTGCACAGCTAGCTCATCCGCGCTTTCCCTGCAAATTTACCTCTCTGCTGGTTACCGTTGTTTGGTGAAACAGTTGGAGGTACTCAAAAAGTGCTGCTGCCTCCTACCCCCCCTTTCCCCAGTCCACTTTCCAGTCTTAGAAGGCTGCTAACGCTTTTGGGGTTCTGTTGGCCCGGCATTTAATTTCCTTAAATTGCAGCAAGCAATTACTAAAATCAAATTCGTTTAATCCACTTGGAATATCCAATACGCTATGATAGGTCTGAGGGCGTTCAGGAGTTGCCTGGCCACATCACCCCCTCCTTCTAGGTCGGCCACTGGATGATTGACTTGTGTCCTCTTTCACTGTATATCTGAGGTCAGAACGTTGCATTGCACGTTGAACTATTGGGATTCATCAGTCTTGAAGGGTTGGATCCTTCAACAAGCTTCTTTGTAAGCCAACTAGTAGAGTAGTAATCAGGGACAAGGGGATCTTGAAGCACATGAGGCAGCCTTATACTGAACCAAGACCCTTTGGTTGGGAACACAGTATATGAACATCAGAAAAACTTTACTGGATTGGACCACTAGTCCATCTAGTCCAGCATCCTGTCTCGCACAGTGGCCAACCAGTTCATCTGGACAGCCAACAAGACCCTTGGTTCAGGAAAGGGCGGTATTGTCTGCTAAGGCTGGCAGCAGCAATTCAAGGTCTCAGGCCACAGGTCTTTCACATCATCAGCTGCCAGCCAGATCTTCTAACGAGATGCTAGGGATTGAACCTGGGACCTTCTACATGCCAAGCAGGTGGACTACCATAGAGTTTCCAAAGATTCCTAGAGCTGTCTTTTCTGTTTTGATTTTTTTTGTATGTGTATGTGTTTTGATTCTCCCTATAAGGCCTGGGGGCGGGGGCTTTCTTGCTCGCTCTGAGGGCTTGGCAGCCCTACACGTCAGCCAGAATTTTTCTGCTGAGCCTCCTTTTCAAACTAATAAAAGAATATACGTTAAAGCAGTCCGGTCTTTTTTCCTGGTGAGTCTAGGTAAGCGTAGGTCGCCCTTTATAGCAATATCAGTTGCAAAGGATGGAGGTTGCCCTTTCCTACTTTACTAAACAGCATGTCATAAATAAATTAGAAATGAACTGGATCACTACTTGCTTTGCAAAAAAAAAAAAAAGAGCAGCACAAACTTGAAATTATTATTTTACCCCCACAACAGAAGCCCGTCTTAAGCAGTGTCAGCTTTCTGGTGCTGCTGATTCCAACTCAGCATTTCGTTAATTAGACCAGCTGGAAATGCGTGTGCTTGGAATGACTCAGTTTTTCTCCCCTCTAATTTCTTGTATTCCCTATTGATTATTGAGTGAGAGAGACTGTAGATCAGAACCAAGAAAGTACAAAATGAGAGTTTGAACAAGTTCCCCAGTTTTTTAGGAATGTGTGATGTAACAGCAAGGATACGTCTGTTGAGATGAGGTCCACCTGGCCTCAATTGGGTCTGCATGAGGTCCACCTGGCCTCAATTGGGTCTGCATGAGGTCCACCTGGCCCTGGCCCCTGCCTGGTGGAATGAGCTTACAAGAGCTACGGGCCCAGTCCAGTTCTGCATGGCCTGTAAGACGGAACTTTTTCGCCTTGAGGACAGGTTTTTGGATGAGGACAGGCGGAGAGGGGACAATGTTGGGCTCTTGTCTTGCCTTTAAAATCCTATGGAGTTGCTGTAAGTCAGCTGTAACTTGTCATTTTCTTCTACTGCCACCCTGTCATGGAATGACCCTTCACTTACATCAATAAGGAGTGCATGGATGCAAGATAAACATTGGCAAGAGAATATCATAGTTAATATCGAATCTTGGATAACCTTCTTCTGCCTTTCCTGGAATCCCTGTTGCATTTAGAAGAAGGAGTTGGTTTTATACCCCACTTTTCACTACCCGAAGGGAGTCTCAAAGCAGTGTAGAGTCACCTTCCCTTCCTCTCCCCACAACAGACATCCTGTGAGGTACAGGAGCTAAGAAAGCTCTAAGAACTGTGACTAGTCCAAAGACAGCCAGGCGGATTGCACGTGGAGGAGAAATTGGTGATCAAACCCATCTCGCTAGATTAGAAGCCTGTTTTAAGCAGTGTCTTGACCACTCCACCAAGCCGGTTTAAATTAGGCAAGTCAAAACAGTATTATTAGAACAAACATAATGGTTAGGCAGAGGTAACTTACTTTAAGCAGTAGACATTATTAACTTTGATATTTAGCATTGGTGTTTAAACAGTTATTGTGCATGTGCGTGCATCTATCTATATCTATATTTAGCACATATAATTTCTAATTCTGTTCAGTTTTGACAACATCATTCAGCAATCTGTGGTGCGTCCTTTTACCATTGCAATGCACAATTCTAACGTTTTCAAGCAAAATATAATTACATCTTAAGTATGAACTAAAATAGGTTTTCTTGTTTGTTTCTTGTAACAGTAGAAATAGATAAGATTATCGGTACCAGTATTTGACTGGTTCCCTTTATTAATGAGTAGCTAGCAGAAGCATAATTGTAAATGGATCTCCTTATTTGTACCCAAATTGCCTAGATAAAGATGTGATTACACGAGGCAGAAATCGTATAGTAAAACGAGAGAGAGAGTGAATTGACTGATCAAGAAATCTGTGTATTGTTTATGGAATTACTTTAATTGACTGATCAAGAAATCTGTATTCTGTTTACAGCATGACTTTAATTTCTTAGAACAGGCCTGCATAAATCGTGACCTTCTTAGCTGAACCCAGCCTTGTAGACATTCAAAAAGCAGCTTGTTCAAGCTCCATTGCATGCCCAGTGCGGTAGATAAGTAGCATTTGCTTTGACAGGTTACAAATTCTTCAGGCCTCTTGAACAGCCAGCGTGTAAATCTGCCTAACTAGTTTGGAAACCAACTGCATTTTTGTAGTAGAAAGAAATGGACTAATATGTATATATTCTTTCTCTTATTTTCCTAGACCGTGGAAGCCATTTTGAATTTCAAATATTCTGGGGGTCCTGGACACGTTGATGGATATTACAGGAATTTGTCTCTCGGCCTTCATGTGGAAGTGGAGCCATCTGTCTTTTTTACACGCGTGAATACCTTGCCTGCAACAAGGTATGTTCTTGCCACAAATGGAATGAGATCATAGTGGGCTGGATCCAGAAACACTGAGTGGAAGTAACCATAGCAATAATACTAATAACTAAAAATTGTAACAGTGCAAACAATGCAACAATGCAGAGTGATAACAGGTCCAGGGCACATTGATGGAGTTCTGGGGCGGAGGGTGCAGGGGCCCTTGAGAAGTTCTTGGTTATGCCTGGTCTCAACCTTACTTTTGTTGCTGTCAGGCCAGTGTTGAAACTCAGACCTCTCTAGGAATCACCAGTAAGATCTATTGTTTTACCATAGCGTTTCTATTTATCCTAGAGAGGCACAATGTCAGTTCCATCACCAGCAGCCATTCCCCGTGCTCCCCCTGATCTCCCGCTGGTTGTCAGGTTGCCTTGCCTGCCAACCCTAGACCTAGCGGATGTAAAGTAATAAGCCATCAATGGTGGCTAACATGCTACCTTTTGGAAGTACCCTCTCATTTCCTTGAGAATGTGCTTTATTGGCAGCTAACAATTCCATGAAGTCCAATTTAGTAATGTAGTTTCCCTAATAGGCAGTATTGGGATTGAAACCCTACTTCTTAGCAAAGTGCATAATTGGAAGATGAACCGTGTTGCCTTTCCGTGATCCATATAGGCCACTGGTGTGGGAGGGGGGCAGCCCTTGTGGAACTGAGTTCCAGCTTGTGTCTCAATTAGTGGGGCCTTGGTGGGAGCATCAAAACAAACCCTGGCTCTGGACACATGCGGAGAAGAATTGCTCCCTTGGATCTCGGCCATACGTGCATACAATCACGTTGCGGTTGTGAGCTTTGTTGGTGGCCAAGAATCATCTCAGAGGACTTTGTTGAATAAGCTCCAGAAATTATTGGGAGAAATAAATCACAAGGCAGAGAGAATACCAGATTTGTTATTCCATCTCCTTTTGTAAATGTCTTTTTGCTGTGCAATCATTATGGCAGATTTATTTTCAGATGTTCTTTTTTCTTTTATTGTGTCCGTTATGTTTTTTTTATTGTATCAACAGCATTCTTGCATAGCACTTGTAGTTCATTCTATTGATCTCCTATCACCAAGGCCTGCTTTGTCTCATTAATATACCACTCTCAAGTGATAAACTGTTCAGGTTTGCTGTTGTCCTTCCCTACATGCCTATGAATAAGTATAATTTAAAGAAGAACTTATTTCTTGGTTATTAATCTGCTCCCTGAAGCTCTGAAGGTTTAAATGCTGTGAACTGGGAATCAAAAAGTTCACCGTTGCACTTTCTTGTTCAGTCTTACTGGAAATAATTTTGCTGGGACATTGACACACATTTAGATGTTTTCAATAAAATCAGAGTCCAGTAGCACCTTTAAGACCACGCCTTGAATAAATCTTTGTTGGTCTTAAAGGTGCTACTGGACTCTGATTATATTGTGCTGCTTCAGACCAACACGGCTGCTTGTTTGAATAGATGCTTTCAGTTTTTAGTTTCCAACATACTCATAAAGTTATATATTTTAAGAGATAGAAGTTGTAGAGTGAGCAGTTGGATAACTGCACTGCCAGGCTTGTCCAGCAACTTTGCCAAAACTTACTAATCTACTGTGCTCTGTGTACATATATATGCCTCTGTCATATAGTCTTAATTTTGTTGGCACATGGTCGGCTTAATCTTTCCAGCTCTATTTTTCTAGGCATGTGTTGAGCCTCAGCTAAAGTCCAAATCCATTAACAATTTGATTTTTTAAAAAAAAATGCATTTTAAACGCCATTGTTCCTAGCTAGCAATATTTTAGGTCCCTAGCAGTTTTAGTCCTTGGTTGTTGTAAGCTTCCGTGTCTACTTCCTAACATCTAGTTCTTTTCTGACCTGAAATCTAGAGTCAAATTCTTGGGTCGCCTACAGTGCAGTCTATGCAGTTTTATTCCATTCTCAGTTGGGGAATGCTGTTTGCTGTAGTGCCCTACCTGCAGATCTTGCCCTGGACCCGGAAACAGGAGAAGGCCCCGCGTCCTGTCTGCTGCGTTGGTGTGTTGGTGCAGCCAGCATGCCTTCCAGTCCCAGACTGAGTGACTAGTTGTCTTCTACAGTGCCTCACCCCACACTGCCATGGGCATGCTGTCTTGGCACCCCTCCAATTCCGGGACAGACGGTGCCCTAGGGGATTGCTTTGATATGCCATGTGGATAGGCTGGCACCTAGTTAAAGGTGGCTTTTATGCTTACATTATGCATTTGTAAGGTCTTGTCTAGAAAGCGTATTACTTGCATGGAATGTTTCATGGTCAGGTCGATGGTGGGGCAGAAGTCACCAAAGGCCTGGCGAAATGGCTCCTGTGCTGCTTTCCCATGAGTCCAAATTATGAAAATGGCATTGCTAAATCTCACGTACAAAAGGTGTGTTAATGGGGGGTAGCTGAGGAAGCACTGTTCCAGGTCAGCTGTGAAAATGTCGGCATATTGTGCTGCCCAAAATCTTGTTCATCTCTAAGGTACCATTGGACTTCCATCTAGCTCCCCCCCCCTGTTTGTTTTTGGTGGAAGCAGCAGTTTTTGTTATATTCTGTCTTGTCTTGGTTCCCCTTGAGAGCTCCAAAATTCATGAATGTTGCATGAAAGTCCAGCAACTTAACCAGTGGCTCTTGGGGGAAGGAACAGAGGAAGGTTCAAGCAATAGCAAAATGCAGTCTAGCAGATTCTACTCTGTGTGTGTGTGTGTGTGTGTTTGTAAGAGAGAGAGAGCTACTTTCACGGTTCACATATCTCAAGGAGGGCATCTTTTGTGCATCGAGAGAAAATCTGGTAGAGTTCAGCCTGCTGCTTCTAAATGCCAAAAAGCTCCCCCTCCCCCCATAAAACTCTTTTCAAGTATTAGCCTCTTATTTGGTTGAATGAACCTTTATACGTTTCTATTTTAGGGTTACTCATGAATAAAGGAACAGCATTTGCTTCTCTCGACGCTCTTCACACACTGATTTTAACCTCCCCCCTCCCCTTAACTCTCATGCTAAATGCTTTTTTTTGTACGTTCATGATGGAAGGCTTTTAATGAGTCAAGATATCATGAAGTTATGATAACAGAGTGATAGATTTTTATCCAGTAAGATTTGTGCTTTCTCGGAATGACTAAGCAGTTGAAGGTGTTGAGACCTGTGCAGGCTTTTGCTCGTTGATCTTGTAAGACCCAACGCTGAATCACGTTGGATCAGAAATGGGCGTCAAGACCACAGAGAAGACTGTGATGAAGCATTTATTGCCAATAGAATCTTAGAGTTTCCAGATGTGGGTTGGGAAATACTTGGAGATGTTGGGGGTGGAGTCAGGAGTGGGGTGGGACTGGACCTCAGTAGAATATAATGCTGTGGAGTCCAAAGTAGTCATTTCCTCCAGGGGAACTGTTCTCTTTAGTCTGAAGATGAGCTATAATTCCAGGGGATCCCCAGGTCCCACCAGCACCCCACCATGGCCTCAACCATATGCCTGGTGGAAGAGGGCCACCTTACAGGCCCTGCAGAACGCTAACAAATCCAATAGGATGTGTAGCTCTTCAGGGAGTTCATTCCATCGGGGCCAGGGCTGAAAATGCCCTGGCCCTGGCCCTGGTCGAGGCCAGGCGGATGTCCCATATAAGACAATGCATTGAAAGCAAACTGCAATAAAGCTTGTATCGGACGATAATCCTGCTTTCCTAGACACTATCTTTCTTAACTGTTCCATTATACCATAGCTCTAATCCTGTTGTTATTATTAATTTCCAGCCACTCCCAAATTGGCTCGTGGTGGGTTACATGTCATAAAATCCCCATTAAAGACCCCAGTAAAAAACAATCCTCAACATGGCGAAAACCCCCTCCCCATTCCACTATTAGAGGGGGAGAGGAAGTAAGATGGATACTCATACCTGGATACTCGTACCTGGAGGGGGGGGCATGGATCTACCTTGCCGACCCCAGCTTCAACCATAGACCTGGCGGAAGAGCTCCATTTTACAGGCCCTGCGGAACATTAAACCTGAACATTTTTTTTAGTCAGGCTCTACTGACTGACAGCGGTGCGGGAACCTTTCTGACCTCAGACTGGTCATTGTATGAGATGGAACTCAGGCTAGGCGATGTCTTGGTCTGGCTATTAATTTTCCTTCAGACCAAATTAAGGGTTGCCTAAGGCCCATTATGCACGGGGGGGGGGGGATAGCGCGCATTCGGGGTGGAATGGCGGCAACTAAAATCACCGATAACGCACGGTGCCGGCTGCAACCGGCCGCAGCTTCAGTGCATGCCGCCAAAAAAGCCGCGTTAGCGAAACGCGGAAGAAAGCACAGCTTCCGTGTGACCGGGGCGCAACCAGAAGCGGTGCTGGGATCGCCGCGTGCATAATTGGTTACTCTGGGTTTTGCCGCCGTTGGCGTCCCGTCCCGTGCATAAGCAGTTTGCTTCGCTTCTTCCCACTCCACATTTTCCATGAGACCCGAAATTGCCGTGCATAATGGGCCTGACAGATTTCAGTCTCCTTAACCAGTTTGGAAAAAAAACAACAAGAAGAAGCAGTCAAAGTGTCTCCTCCCACGTATATTCTCATAGTTGACTATGTGCAAAGACTTATTCGTGACCTAGTCAGCTTTCTAAAACAGACTTGCCAAGCCCCAAGATAAGACCAATAGATTTTTCAAAATTAAAATTGCCATTAAACGACTCCATCTTTCCATCTCTTCCAACAGTACCCGCCAATGCCATCTTCTACTCGACGTCTTCAATGCTACAGACCATGAGCTCACAATTAGCGCAAAGAATAATGAAGATTTAGTTTTGCGTGCTGCAGAATGCCAGCGGTAAGTGGAAACGCAAAGATGACATAATTATTGTTTATATTATTTAACGGTGGCACTGACTTACATTTTATACTCCAAAATCAGGTTTAAGGATGTTTTTTTCCTACATGCTCTTGATGCCTTTTCTGTTGTGCTTTGGGTTAAAGGGAAGATGAATTCAAAGAAGTATTCCATAGAACAAGGAAGTATGTGATGGCCAGAAGTGGTATTATTCTTTGTATTTCAGGTAGTTCCCAAACCATTGAAGTTACATTTCTCGAGAGCCATTTATAATTCAAATCTAATCCCATGTCTCAAGATGTCTGTGTTACCTCAGCATTTAAATTCTGTGCACAGAATGTCTGGCATTCAATAGTCTTGAACTATCTCATTAGCAAAAAGATTTATCAAGGTGATGATCTAAGGAGATGAGCCCTATCGTTTGTCTTTTGTGGTCGACCTCAAGTGAGCGATGAAACTGTTTCATGGATGCAAAGTTAACAGTTCCCAGACACGAGTTGGGAAGCTCATTATATTTTATTGTCCAATTCCACTTTATTTAGCCATATGTTGCAATTCAGCCATCTTGTGGCTTATACAAATAATGTCTTTCCATGTGCAAGTACAGCAGAAGAAATAATGAGCCTTCCCAAGCTGACCATGTGCTTCGCTGTCTGAATTGTCTGCTGTGACAGACAGCACTAAAACATTAAGGTCCCACATTTTTTCTACATGCAAAAAGTAAGTGAAGGGTTAAAATGCCTCACTATGACCATTTATGCACTGGAGGTTTCATGCTGTGCTGCAGGCTGGAGTTTCAGTCATGGCAGGTTGCCCCACCTCTTCCTGCACCCACATGGGGGAGCATTTGGCCTGGTGCACCTCATCCGCCCCCGATTTGTGCTCCTGCACAGGAGCTGGGGCAGTGAAGTTCCCAGTGCGTAAACGGTCTAAAAGAGAGCACTTGAAGCTGACTTCTGAGGAGCCTGAAGCAAGCTTTCTCTCACAGAGTCCAAGAAAATCCTCGCACCTGATTTGTTCCATTTAATTTGGCAGGAATCCTCCTCTCCTTAGAATTCTCCCCTCTGTTTTAGCCTGAAATGGGAGTATCTCCTTACTGCCCAAATTTCCACTGCCCAATATATGCCCCAGTTCTCCAGATACTGTGCAGATCTGTTTTCAGGTCTTTGACAAAAATTCTTATCCTCAGAGCAGATGTTCAGCTAAGGGAAAGGCAGATTGATTATATCATAATGTTCTTTCTCTCTCTTTCTGAACCAGAAACAGAATGAACTGCCCCCAGCACACAACTACTGTGTCAATTCTCTCTCAATTGTTTCTGGCCAATGAGAGTACTTGGAGCTGCCTGTTGCTCAAGCTGTCTTCTTTTAGTGGGGGATTTTAACCCTTCACTTACTTGTTGCTGTTACTTCAGCACTGTTTTAGTGCAGTTACACCTGTATTTATCTAAAGGAATATTTTGGGAGGTATAAAAATATACAGTGTTCAGATGGCATTAGGCTTAGTTTAAAAGTTACAGGCAGGATGGAGTGCATTTTCTAAATGTATAGGGAACGCAACAATCAACCAGCAGTAACTAAGGAAGGGTTGGGCTTCCTACATATATCGTTTGCTGCTGAGGCAGGGGAATAAAGGGGAATAAAGTGACAGGCCATGGGTCAGCTGTGTGCATAGCAACTTCATTTTGGTCAGTAGTCTCCCTGTTGCCCTCATATTCAAATGCCATCATAAAACTGGCGCAGGGAAGAGCCACATTTATCCGAGAAGCCAGTTACTGTGGGGCGTTTGTGTTCCGCGTGCTGTTCCCCAGACAAGGTTTCAATGTGGAGTGTTAATTCCTGCCATAATCCACGTTGTATAACCCGGCCTGTGGATGTCTGCAGATGTGCCTCATTTCATTTTCTAATGCGGCTAGTGAAAGAAGAACAACTGACGTGAGTGGGTGCCTGCTACACATCATTTAACCTCCTGAGGATTTACTGAAACCAATGCTTTCTCATCTCCTTCTTTGTTTATAAACTTGGGTCTCTGTCAAAAGGCTGTCCACATATAATATAGATTTTGTTAAATCCTGGGCAATAATGTTCTGATTATTATTATTTTTATTTTTTTTGCAAAATGATGAAAGGAAAATGGAATTAAATCCACTGCATTGGACGACTTCCTTTGCCAAGGAGAAATGCTATTACAGTTCAGTGCTTCGTTGCTGTTGAATTCATTTTTGGTCCTGACTTTTCCCCTCCCCGATCATTAATTAAGTTGGATAACACCTTATTACAGAAATGTTTTGTTCAGTGCTTTTAACCTAGAGGTCGAGTACTGAACGATACTTGGCGTAATTCGGCAAAACAAGCAGCCTGCTTTGTCAACAGCATGTGTTCTTTTGAAGAAGAAGTAGAAGAAGAGTTGGTTCTTATATGCTGCTTTTCCCTACCCGAAGGAGGCTCAAAGCGGCTTACAGTCTCCTTCCCATTCCTCTCCCCACAACAGACACTTTGTGGGGTGGGTGAGCCTGAGAGAGCCCTGATATTCCTGCTCGGTCAGAACAGTTTTATCAGCGCCATGGTGAGCCCAAAGTCATCCAGCGGGCTGCATGTGGGGGAGTGGGGAATCAAACCCGGCATGCCAGATTAGAAGTCCACACTCCTAACCACTACACCAAACTGACTCTTACTGCTTCTTCCCTCTGGGTTGGGAAGTTCCTGGAGGCTTGGAAGGTGGAACCTGGGGAGGGCTGGATTTGGAAAGGGAGGAGAGTACAGTGGCATAGGCCCTGCAAAGCAGCCATTTTCTCCAGGGGAACTGTCATCTTGAGTTATCGTAATTCCAGGAGAACTCCAGGCTTCGCATCAAGGCTGGATACCATATACATTTAACTTTTGTCTGAAATGGGGACTCAGTTTACAGAATACAATTCAAATGTACATGAGGAACCAAGGGAATAAGCAAGAATACAGTAGCTCTAGAAATGGTCCAGATCCAGCGGCTCACACACAGGCACGTGAGCTGCTTTATACTGAATCAAAGCCCCGCTCCATCAAAGTTAGCATTGTCTATGCCAGTGGTTCTCAACTTGGGGGTCGATCTACCCTTTCCCCAGGGGTTGCCAGGGCCGGCGCTGCTGCAAAGGGGGTTGCGGCCTTAGGAAGGTTGAGAACCTCTGATCACAGTCAGAGTAGTTCAGCAGTGGAATAGGCTGCCTAAGGAGGTGGTGAACTCCCCCTCACTGGCCGTCTTCAAGCAAAGGTTGGATACACACTTTTCTTGGATGCTTCAGGATGCTTTGGGCTGATCCTGCGTTGAGCAGGGGGTTGGACTAGATGGCCTGTGTGGCCCCTTCCAACTCTATGATTTTATGATCTATGCAGACTGGCAGCTGCTCTCCAATGTCTCGGGCAGAGTTCTCCCACATCATAGGATACCTCAGCCTTTTGGAGATTCCAGGGGTTGATCCGGAAACCATCTGATTGCCAAGCAGCCACCCTACCACTGAGCCACGGCCCCCTCCACCAAGGACTCAGGTTAAGGGCACATGTCTGGCCCCGCTGGTGGTACCTCCTGATGGCACCTGAGTTTTGGCCACTGTGTGACACAGAGTGTTGGACGGGATGGACCATTGGCCAGATCCAACATGGCTTCTCTTGTGTTCATGTTTTGGCCCTTTGGCTTGTACTACTACTAGAAGAAGAGATTTTTGGCCATGCCCACTCTGCAGAAATGGGTTTGCCATTGCCTGTCTCTGCTTGGCGGCCCTGGATTTCATGAACGCATGAAGCTGCCTTAAACTGAATCAAAACAAATATTGTCTTTGCCAATTTCCTTTGCCGTGTTCCATCCAGGGCTGACCCACCTTGCTTAGTTTCTTGGATCTGGTGAAACCGGGACCGTCTGGGCCAGGGGTAGTCAAACTGCAGCCCTCCAGATGTCCATGGACTTCAATTCCCATGAGCCCCTGCCAGCTCATGGGAATTGTAGTTCATGGACATCTGGAGGGCCGCAGTTTGACTACCCCTAGTCTGGGCCATCCAGGACAGGGCATGGTCCTACTTAGGGCCAGGTCATATTTTATAGGGCGCATATGCTTAGGTAGAACATAAAATTAATGAAGCAATAAAATTATAAAAAGAAGGAAATGCAATTGGAAGAGATGTTCCTTAAGGAGCAAGGAGAAGATTGATGCCGGTTCCATGAGATATTTTTTTTTGTTGCTGTTCCTTTGTTTTGTTATTCGGCTGCAAGCTAGTTTTTGTGTCATTTGTCAACTAGCTTTTGAAAGGGCGACTGATTTTTAAATGGAGAAACAAAGCAGGATTTCAAAATAAGGGTTTTCTTTTCAACTACTGATTAATTTCCGGGCACACACAACTTTTGAAATTGTCTGTTTTAAGTAATGCGTATTCCGATACGAGATGCTTTTAACAAAGTGGCAGCTGAAATGATAATTATTATTCTTTCCCATTAACACCCAAAGTGCTTTGAAATTGTACCTGAACGCTTGTTATGTAAAACTGAGTAGTCAAGAGCAATAACAAACACGTTCTACAGCTGTTCTGATTCATATATAAATATATATTGTTTTTCAGGCGTGTTCTCCTTGTTTGGTTGTTCCACACCGACCCACTCAATAGTTGTTTGATTTGGTGCTATATCTCCTTCTCCTCCTCCTTCTCCTTCTCTTCCTCTTCCTCTTCCTCTTCCTCCTCCTACTCCTCCCCCCCCCCTCCAACCTACATGGGCAGAGCTCCTGTACACTAACATCAATTTATTTTAATTTGTTTTAACTCGTGAATGTGTGTTATTAACATTTTGAAAGCTTTGTTGTGTTGGAGAAGCACTTATATGGCATTTTCCAAAGACTTTTCCCGTGGGTCTTCTTTCGGTCTCTCTGACTATAGTTGGGTCCAATGGCACCTTTAAGACCAAAGATGTATTCAGGTTGTGAGCTTTTGTGCGCATGCACAAATCCTCAGACCGACATGAAAGCTCACGCCTTGAACAAATCTTTGTTCGTCTTAAAGGGGCCATTGGACTCAAGCTTTGTTGTCCTACTTCAGACCTGCACGGCTACCCACTTGAATCTTATAGTTGGGTTATGGCTTGTTTCCTCCTGAATGCCTTGCATCAGCCAATTCAGAGGCCCTCTCTAGCCCTTTGTGGAGCAGATATTGTGCCATATCAGGATTGCAGGTCTGGGCACATGCCACGTCTCCAGCCTGCCTTGTTTTTATCACAAAGAATGTGATTTCAGGGCCCACAAGAGAAGGCCCGTCTCCCTCTTGCTGAAGAATATTATTCCTCCGATAGGCTCATATTTTGAACAGTTGAATGAAACCGGGACAGGAAGAGAAGTCTTCTTTTAATAGCGCTAATTGTTCTCTCCGCTTTACCTGTCTTGCGTCGCCTGAAATCTCAAGCTAATATCTGGTAATCCAGAATACCTTTGTGTCGTTTCTACACTCATGCCTCATCTCAGGGTTTTTTTAAAAAATAGCATCACACTCTTATTTCTCTCCCTTTTTTTGTTAAGCAGTAATGATCTCTCTCTCTCTCTCTGTTTTTAATACGCCAATATTTGCTCAGCTTTGCTCATTGTCTTCTAATGGAAACTACAGCTTTAATAGGTCCTGTAGAGGGAACCTTACAAAATTGCTCAGAATTATGTTTAGTCTTCTCGTCTTTTAAAAACCCTTCAACCATGCAGAGAAGGGTATGTTTTAAAGCGCTAATTTAAAAAGAGCTGGGAAAATGTACCTAAAGTCGTAGAAATCTGAAGTACGTTCTGTACTCGTTTCAGAAATGTTCCTGCTCGTGAGACTTTCTTACTTGATCACGTACTGAGATGTGTATATGTATTTGTACGTTCAGTATTTGATTTTGTGGAGGGGTCCCCAAAGTGGAACCCGGGGGTACCATTGTACCCATAGTCCCTTCTCCTGCTGTCCACCAATTGTTTTTTTGAAAGTGGGTGGGACCCGGTGGAGCTTTTACTTGTTTTATCTCATTCATTTTTTTATCTAATGGGAACACAGAATGACATCGTTCTCTTCTCCATTTTATCCTCTCAAGAACCCTGTAAGGTAGGCTATTTTGAGTGGTATGTGGCTGACCCAGGCCACCTAGGAAGCATCCGTGACATGTATCCAGAGCACTACATACTTCTACGTACTCATCAAGTAAAAAAAAGGGGGGGGGGAAACATGGCTTAGTTGATTTTAAATCATATTTTTTTCTGTACTTGACAAGAAACCTCAGCCTCGTCTGCTTTTGTAACTGGCATGAGCCATCTCCTTTAGTATTGAACCACATCCAAAAATGGCCTAATGAAGACTAAACATGCCCAGCGGTGGCCAAACCTTGGCTCTCCAGATGTCCACGGACTACAATGACCATGAGCCCCTGCTGGCAGGGGCTCATGGTCATTGTAGTCCGTGGACGTCTGTAGAGCCACAGTTCGGCCATCTCTGCTCTAGAAGGCATAGGACATTGAAGGAATTTGAGATTAAAGAGATATGGGCAGAGTGACTTGGGGAAATGTGACTCATATGGAGATTTTGCACGTATTTATTCCGACTCCAGTGAATGAATGTGCTTTTAGAGGGGGAAAAATTTGAGTCCAGTGGCAACTTTAAGACCAACAAAGTTTTATTCAAGGTATAAACTTTTGTGTGGAAACATACCTCTTCACTGGACTCAAACTTTATTCTGCTGCCTTAGACCAACTGGGAGTTATGAAATGAAAGGAGATAAAGGGAAATTTACCCACTCTCCGGCCCCAAATCTCCCCTTCCGGAATGTTATTGTAATGTAAGTCAGTGGTCCCCAACCTTTCTGAGGCTGGGGACCGGCAGGGCAGCGGGCCGCGCCCGTACATCGCGCATGCGCGCATGCGTCATGTGCGGCCGAAATCACGCATGCATGGCACTTTTGCGTGTGTGCGCATGCGCAAAAGTGCCGCACATGCGCAGTTGCAGCCACGCATGGCGCATTCGCGCATGCGCGGGCGTGGCCCTGATTTCCTCTCCCCGCCCTCCCCGCAGTAAGAAGCTTCCCGGGCCGCAAGCTTGCGGCCTGGGAAGTTTTTTACTGCGGGGGGGCGGGGAGAGGGAGCCGTAGCCCGGCGCAACGGCCTTCGCGGCCCGGCACCGGGCCGCGGCCCGCAGGTTGAGGACCACTGATGTAAGTGATTCGGAGCTAGAGTTGGCCAATTTCCCCACCCACCATAATTCCATGCTTTCTAGCTCATGCTCAGTCCTAACCAACCTGTGCTGGAGTCCCCCCCCCCCCTTCACACACACACATATAACCTTTTAATTTATGTAATCATATTTTTGCTTGTATCTTGGGAAAATGCAGACCTCTGGATGGTCCTTAATCATGACATAGGGTATCGGAGGAAACCATACTTGAGATGGTAACATGCAGGTTTCAGTGTAGAAGACCAAGTACCTTCTTGTTCTGATTGTTGGATAAACTCCAGAGCTTGGATTCACATCTTCCTGCATCATCAAACTTATTTTTAGATTCAAGCGGGTAGTCGTGTTGGTCTGAAGCAGCACAATAAAACAAAATCAAGAGTCCAATGGCACCTTTAAGACCAACAAAGATTTATTCAAGGTGGGAGCTTTCAAGTGTTTGCGCTCGAAAGCTCACGCCTTGAATAAAACTTATTTTTGATACTGCTTGCTTTGTAACTTAGCTCATTTGCCTACGGTCAGTGCCACGCATGGGGGAAAAGGTGTGCGGTATCTTTCTGCGAGTTCTGCAGAGATGTCATACTTCCTTCACTTTCTAAAACATTTCCTTGTTTAGTAAAAAAAAGAAAAGAAAAAAAAACCCTTCAAACTAGCAACTTGAAAGGGGTCCATCTGTTTGGCTGGATCCGAAGCCCGCATGAGAAGTTATTATTAGGAAATTTTGGAAGGGGTTTATTTTTACTTTTTTTCCCCCCCATGAGGAAAGAGAATCACTTCTCCTTTCATCATGGAGAAGCCTGGCAAAACAAGGGCTTTGATGAAGAAGCAATTGGAATTGTTAAAGCTTTTCTATCCCTTGGCAGGACCAGAAGCCAAAAGGGAGACTGCAACCAAGAAATCGGAAGGAGGTAGAGACCGGAGGGGGGGGGGGCAGTCAGGAAAGAGATAGAAAAGGGGTATCAGTGTGTCAATGGTAACCCGGATCAAGTTCATTCATGCCATTTAGATTCCCCATTATCCTATATGGTTGTGAAGTTGGATGTTCAGAAGACATTCAGAAGAAGTGTGCTGGCCCACAAAAAGTTGTATCTTGCATAAAACTTTGCTGGTCTTAAAGGTGCTCCTGGGCTCGAAGATTTCCAGGGTGTGAGCTTTCAAGAGTCTCCCTTTTTTCAATATCTGATGTTGAAGTAGGGGTGTGCGCTTCGGCTTGGTTCGGCCGCCTCGGCAACCCAAAGCAGCATGTAGGAGGCCAGTGTCGTGTGCCAAGTACAGAGGAGGGGGCGGCCTTTGCATCGCAGCCATAGACTTCTGTGGTGGTCTCCCATCCACGTAGTCATCAGGTTTGATGCAGATAACCAGGTCTGATGCCTACAAGATTGGGTCAGCCTTGGGCCAATCATGTCAGGGCTCAGAAATAATTAGTCTCCTTCAAAAAAAAAATCAGCCTTGGCCTTCCTTTTTCTCACGAGAGCTAAGATTTTATTGAGCTTGAAAAACTCTGGAGTGTTTTATTGAGCTCTGAAAGACTCCTGCTGGGAGACTGTTCTGCACATCCTCATCCTCACAAAGCACCTGAACTGGGAGGAATTACCTGGGCACACTGTTCTGTTTGTACTCTCATTCACGGTTAAGAAATCCCCTCTCTTTTGCCCTGTACGGCAGTGGTCCCCAACCTTTTTATCACTAGGGACCACTCAATGGGGACCACTCAACGCCTTTTACTGAGGCCCGGTGGGGGGGGTAGTTTACTCCTCTACTCTCAACCACTGCCCTAACACTCTCTGATCGCTATGGTAATGTTTAAACATCCCTTCAAAATAAGATACAGACACGCCACATCAATGAAGTGTGTTGTAAAGGGCTGGGGGGGGGGATGAAGTAAAGGGCCGGGGGGAGGAGAAGGCGTTCTTCGGGGCCCACCTCCAATTAGTCAAAGGACCACATGTGGTCCGCAGCCCACAGGTTGGGGATCGCTACTTTACGGCATCACTGTCACCTGGCCAATCCAAGAGGGCTTGTGTAATCTGTCACTGGTCATCCGAGGCCGAAGACGGCCTGGGCAGTTGTTTCCTCAAGGGAAACTATAATTCTGCTGCATGGTGGGCCCTGCTTGCCAGGTCATCTGCATTCCTTCTGAGTGACTTATTCTTCCTTCTGCATAACTAGAGTTTTTTTCTTTTTTCTTTTTCATTTGTCTCCAAATTGAAATGTATGTCAGCCAGCCGAGCAAGTGGCAGGATGGTATTAATTTATCACTTGTGGCAGCAGGAGCTACCCTTTGGCACCAATATGCCTATGCATTTTATTGGACGGTATTAGACGTTACCAAGGCAGAAGGTTGCATCTGATTACAGAAAATTGTGATAAACGCGGGCAGCAGAGAAGGGTTATGCCTCCTCGGAAAATAATGAACTCCCTTGAGCCAGATGGCCTCAAAGACGGATCAGGACAGGATATTGCATACTGACGCAGGGAGGTTCTTGAACGGTGCTGTGCATAGGGTGCAAACAGCTGGTGCGGACTGCATGTCACCCTGATGGGATCCCAAGCCGGGGCTCTGTTTAGATGTCTCCTCCCCACCCCCCGTGGGAAAATGTACATCTCTTTAATGAAGTAATTGCATCCCCCGACTGTTCTTCTTAGGCTGCCTGACTTAAATGCCCCAAGGAACAGTTCTGCATGCAGATAGGCTACTGTGTCGAGTGTCAGGTTGTCGGCTCCCCCCTTTTTGCAAAAAGATTTAGAAGTTTTATTCCACCTTTATTCCGCCTGCGCGAGAGCCCGTTTAAAACATCCGTGATTTAAAAAAATTGCATTTTGAAACCACTAAATTCAATCTCTCCAAACAGATATGAGTAAAACAATAAAAATGAGTTAAAATGCATACAAAATGTCTGCTTTTAAAAAGGCCAGGAAGGGGAAGAACAATGTAATATATATATATATGATGAAATCAGATTAAATCCACTAAAGTCAACCCCTTCAAAAAAACGTTATTAAAAGATCTTTTTAAGACATGAAAACAACAACAATGGCAAGGCGGGTTCGGAAGGCGAGACCGTTGAAGGAATGTCAAATGAAAGAAACAAAATGCTTACCTACTTGTCAGGCAAAGCAACTCCACTCCCTTCTTCCAAGGACTTATATGTAGTACGTCAAGCTGGTTCCACCTGGCAGGTGTTCCTAGAGGGACATAGCTGCCCATGGGCCCGTTATCATCTTCGAGCCAAAGCTGGTTCCAAACTGTATGGAGCTTTGAGGAGTGCCAGTGTGCCATTTTGTGCAGCAGGTTGCAACTTTGCCCTATAAAATATGAATCTTTAGGGAGGGGAGATCTGTAGCTCTTTCTCCTAAGCTCTGCCTTGAACATGGTGCAGGGTGCTCCGGAAGACTTCAGCCATCTCATCTCCATTCCTTAAAGCAGGGGTAGTCAACCTGTGGTCCTCCAGATGTTCATGAACTACAATTCCCATGAGCCCCTGCCAGCAAATGCTGGCAGGGGCTCATGGGAATTGTAGTCCATGAACATCTGGAGGACCACAGGTGGACTACCCCTGCCTTAAAGCATTTCTGCAGAACGGTCCGATAATACGTAAGACATGGATCAGGATAAATGTCTTCATTCCAGATGATCGGCTTCCCCGGCCACCTCCTCTGTGTCCGTCAGTTTGCTGCAATTGTTGACAAAGGCACGCAAGTGACATTACTAGTCATCACAGGTAATGGTTCCTCTTTTAGACAGCTGGCTTTGGCCATTTACAATGCCAAACGCAGCAATATTGCCATAGCTACATCTCTTTTGCCCTTTATGGCAGTGGTCATAGTCACGTCTTGCGTATCCGTTCCCATGCTTTGGCCGTTGGCTGATTTTCCCACCACCTGTTCAGGACATCAGCTCCACAGTTATCTACATGTTACACTCTCCCTGCCGTCTTCCTTTGGGCTATGTGTCGGCAAGGAAAAATCCACTTTGATGCCGACACAAAAAGTTCTAATTAATTGGTGACACGCTGGACCATGTTAGGCAAATCCACTTTCCTATTTATCAGCACCGACCATATTGCCTCTGCGGCACTGCTGGTCATTCACTGACTGTGACAACCTGCAATAACAGTTCAGTACCAATCAGGCTTCTTAGCTGCTACCATCAGAGGAAACGGATTTGCAAAATGCCATCCCCTCCCTCTTTGGCTTCTCATCATTTCCATCCCTACAGGTTGAAGAACTTGCCAGCTGGCAGGGGCTCATGGGAATTGTAGTCCATGGACATCTGGAGGACCACAGGTTGACTACCTCTGCCAGTGAAGACCCTGGCTGCTGTTTTCTGCACCAGTTGTAGCTCCTGGGTCAGGGATAAGGATAGGCCTGAGTAGAGCAAGTTGCAGAAATCTACCCTAGAGGTCACTCTCACCTGGATCCCTGTGGCTAGGTGTTCCGGGGCCAGGTAGGGTGCTAGTAGCTTGGCTTTATGCAGGTGGAAGAATGCCAACCTTGTTCCTCTCGTGATCTGTTCATAGAGAGGGCGGTGTCGAAGATCGCACCTAGGATCCTGGCTCAGTGTGCTACTAAGTAGCTGCAGGCGGGGCACCTGTCATTATCAGCTGTTCTTCATGAGCTCTCCTCTCCCCCCCCCCCTTCTTAGGTGCTGCCTGAGAAAGTGGGGGGATGCATCTAAATGGGCTGAATCATGGCCGAAACCTGATTTGTTCACCCTGATTCGGACTCCTCAATTGCAGGGAATGGGCGGTTCAGCTCAGATTAGCAGAAAAAGTACCCAAAATAGCATTGATCTGGGTAGTTTTCGCCTTATTCGAGTCAAAGCGCCCACCCCTACTTTACACACCACACCATCCGAAACCATTGCTTTGTGTGCCACAAATAGTGAATGAGCAACGTTGCTATTTTAAAAGGAAGTGTAATTGAGTCTTCTTGGATCCGGCCCTTCATCTCTGCTTGGAAGATGCTGTTTCTGTTGGCTGCAGAGGAGAGGACACGCAGTAATGGGTTTGAACTACAAGTACAACGATATAGGCTAGATATCAGGGGGAAAAATTTCACAGAGTAGTTCAGCAGTGGAATAGGTTGCCTAAGGAGGTGGGGAGCTCCCCTTCACTGGCAGTCTTCAAGCAAAGGTTGGATACACACTTTTCTTGGATGCTTGAGGATGCTTAGGGCTGATCCTGCGTTGAGCAGGGGGTTGGACTAGATGGCCTGTGTGGCCCCTTCCAACTCTGTGATTCTATGATCCTGCATTGAGCAGGGGGTTGGACTAGATGGCCTGTGTGACCCCTTCCAACTCTATGATTCTATGATCCTGCGTTGAGCAGGGGGTTGGACTAGATGGCCTGGATGGCCCCTTCCAACTCTAGGATTCTGTGATTCTAAGATTCCCGTGAAGTTCTTTTCTGTGATCCAGTGCAGCTCACTGGAAGGCGGGCGGCGCATCCAATGACGATGGAGATGTTAAAACATTCTCCTGCAGCATCTTTTGTGCCGCTGCTTGGAGTAAAGAAAAAAAAAAGTCACACTCTCTAAATTGTGTCAGGCTACCAACCACATCTGGCTCCTTGTCTGACAGATACTGCATTTCTCATTAATGGTGACTTGAAATTGCCTTTAGTTGCCATAGTAACTATCTCAGCCTTACACATAAAATTTATTCCGAGAAAGGTTATAGTGGCAAATGGTACTAATTGGGAGGGGTTTCTCCCCCTCCCCCGTCTCTGTCTCCCTGTTACTATTTTTAAGCCAAGCCAACAGAAGTCCCAAATGTTAAATATAGCAGGATAGGAGAGAAGCTGCAAACGATAGCTGTTTTGTTGCTGCCGCTTGTTTAGAATTTAATATTTTGTGTTTTAGCGCCAGCCGACTCTGTTCGGGCGGTTTTACCATACACAGAAAAGAAGACAAAGCTAAACTGGTGGAACATGTGCATGGAGAAGTCTCTGCCGTCTCTGGTTAAAATGACCTGATGGGGATCTTTCTTCTGACTGAGACCCTGAAAAACTGCAGCCAGTCAGAGTGCTGAGCAAACACTTTGGCTCTCCAGATGTCTGGACTACAATTCCCCTGAGCCCCTGCCAGCACATGCTGGCAGGGGCTCATGGGAATTGTAGCCCATGGACATCTGGAGAGCTACACATTGGCCACGCCTGAGCTAGATGGACCAATGGCCTTGCTCATTATAAGACAGTTTGATAATGCAGTGATGAAACCAGGAAGGCAGGTGGCTGGCTGTTATGCAGAGTGGCTAAATGTTGGGAAATTGCAAGAAAAGACTTTAAAAGGGGGTGGGAGACATGTAGAGGAAGAACAGCTGTTAACGTGGATGAATATGGAAGGGGCATCCATAGCACATTCATTCATTCATTCATTCATTCACCTTCCCCTCCCCATAGCAGACACCCTGTGAGTTAGGTGAGGCTGAGAGAGCTTCTGAGAGGACTTCTATGTGAGAACAGCACTATAAGGGCTGTGACTAGCCCAAAATCACCCAGCTGGCTGCATGTGGAGAAGTGGAGAATTGAACCTGGCTTGCCAGATCAGAAGCCACATCTCCAAGCTCGTTTATAGTTTAAGTTTTAAAAAATTAAACAAAATCTTAAAGGAAAAAAAATAGCAACGTTAGTTGTGACAGGCATGAATTATATATTATATTATATTTATTTATTATATTTATATACCGCCCTCCCCGAGGGGTCAGGGCGGTTTACAGAAAACAGGGAGGATACAATTAACACATGGTAACAGGTAACCCCTCCCCCATTATCCTCAATCAGTTTATTTCGTGGTTTCGGAGGAGAGACGTACCCTGGTTAGCATGTACACCTGCATTTGCACATTGTGCTCTTTCTAACTTGAAATGGCCAAGAGCATGTTAAGAGTAAGACATTTAGGCCATCAAAGCAAAGCAAAAGTCCATGTAGGACTTTTCTCTTCAGCCCCAAAGCTGTTCATTTCCCCCACTTCTATAAACGCCACGGTCTTCTCCAGCAGAGAGTTCCAGGATCTTGACAGCCTATATTGAATTTTGATCACAGACTGATTTCTGGACTATTAACTTTACATTTCTTTTATTTTCTCTGCAGAGGCTAGCTCGCGTCTATTGCTTTCTCCCCTTTTGGCTTCATTGACTGTTGCCCTGACTATAGCATGGCTACGAACAGTCAAAGGGACGGCAGTCAGAAAGTCTTTAACATTCACAGAAATTCAGATTCCAGATGGCAATCTCACTGGATGTTGTTACGGCAAAAACGGACGGAGAAAACAAATCAGGATGTTTAGCTTGAGATGCTCCTTATGAAAACTGAAGTACTGCCTCCTGCAGCGTTGTAAAGCCAGTGGCTCGATGTAGGCAGCTTATCTAAGATTTCCCCAAAGAATAAAGAAATACGTTCTAATATCTATATACCTATTCTTCACAAGTTTTGATACAGAGAATATATTTGGATTCCCCTTCCCAGTACCATTACGGAAAAGTTAGCTCTCGTTTCATTTCATCCATGTAGTTGCTATGGCCAATATAATCCTAAAACTCTGAAATGTATTTGTAATTTTGGGATCCTTCTGGCTCAAAGAGAGTTGTGCCTGCCCCCCCCCCCCCCCCGGTGAGTGATCACAGGTCCTGAGCCGGATATAAGAGTAATGAAGCTGCTAGGCCCACTCCCCTCCCTCCATTGTGGTAATAAACAGAGCAAAACTGGTCCACCCAAAGAAAAGATCTCTGCATACTTCAGGAACGTCCCAGCTATGTAGACTAAAGAAGACTTTACAAATTAACCAGCGTGAAAAGGATGTTCCTCCTGCAATAAAGGAATCTTCATGAGGGCAGAACATTCTCAATGAGCGTGGAATTAAAGGTAAAGGTAAAGGTATCCCCTGTGCAAGCACCGAGTCATGTCTGACCCTTGGGGTGATGCCCCCCCCCAGCGTTTTCATGGCAGACTCAATACAGGGTGGTTTGCCAGTGCCTTCCCCAGTTATTACCGTTTACCCCCCAGCAAGCAAGCTGGGTACTCATTTTACCGACCTCGGAAGGATGGAAGGCTGAGTCAACCTTGAGCCGGCTGCTGGGATCGAACTCCCAGCCTCATGGGCAACGCTTTCAGACGGCTGCCTTACCACTCTGTGCCACAAGAGGCTCTCTGAGCGTGGAATTAAGCCCCCTCCAATTTGCCCCCCAGAGTTCTGAATGCTTCCCCCAAGATCTGTAGATCAGCCCAGCTAAGAGTCACTTTTTTGAAGGCTGGAATTACCAGACTGTCCTCACCTCCCATGATTACTTATACCCCTTCCCCGTCCCTCATTGCTGCAACCATAAATGTTGCCTTGGCATCCAAAAAGGCAATTCACAACAGACTTAAAGTTTACAGAACTGGCTCAAAGTATTTTATCAGCCATTTACTGCTATCGGTGCACATACGTGCACATCGATTCACGGTGGGGAGTCCGTGCTTGGAATCTAACCTTTTAAGAACTTGAACTTTGAAAGCTTGAGATCAAAGACATGCCCACAACCGCTGTGATCTTCAGCTCTCTAGCTACCTCGGGCACCTGCCGAGATCTTTAGGGTGAAGCAAGGGGAGACACACATTGTATCCCCGGTGAAAGTTCTCTTCCACTGAACCCATTTCCTCTTAAACGCTTGCTGAGGGGGGAAAGAGACTTCCCTGTACCAGATGTCAAAATTTCACCTGCCATTCAGACTAGATTGTACTGAATTAGATGGACCAAGGGCCTGAAGCAGTGTTTATTTATTTATTTAGAACTTTTTTTTACGTTGCCTTTCCACCCAAATAGGGCCCCTTAGGCGGCAGTGTCAAAACATGTGAACATTAAAACAGCATTTAAAATCACAGATAAAATAGTTTTAACTCTCTCTTTCTCCCTCCCTCCCTCCATCTGTCCGTCTCATTCACCCCAATCATCTTCTCCATCGGCTATTTAAAGAGTATCGAAAATGCTCCACCCGTGGCACCTGACACAACATAAATAGCAAGGATCCGTGAATGTTGTAATGTCATATGCCGCCATTCTGCCAGTGCTGATTACTTACATATGTGGTACAAATAATATAAAGGTAAAGGTATCCCCTATGCAAGCACCGAGTCATGTCTGACCCTTGGGGTGACGCCCTCCAGCGTTTTCATGGCAGACTCAATACGGGGTGGTTTGCCAGTGCCTTCCCCAGTCATTACCGTTTACCCCCCAGCAAGCTGGGTACTCATTTTACCGACCTCGGAAGGATGGAAGGCTGAGTCAACCTTGAGCCGGCTGCTGGGATTGAACTCCCAGCCTCATGGGCAAAGATTTCAGATGGCTGCCTTACCACTCTGCGCCACAAGAGGCTCATATTGGGGCAAAAAAACCCAAACAAGCAAGTCATCGTTGGTGGGAGCATATGGGGGGAAAGTCTGAATTTGAATCCCCCTATTTCTCCAGAGGTTGGTTGTTAAAATGTGTCAGCACAGCACGGGCTTGTATTTAATAACAGCTGCAAGAACAGTTAATGCACAACACTGGGAAAAGAACTTTATTCCCAATATAGCAGAATTGCCAGTATAAGTGGTTGTGAATCCCTGGTGAGCAGGAGGCCCAGGAACACAAAGCCCCCCCCCCCCGAATCCTTGTTTTTACTGCAGTCTGAAGAAAGTAGGAGCCAAATGGGTCTTTCATGTGGATCAGGAGAGGAGAGAAGAACCTACTTTCTGAGTTCCATCGGAACTGAAGATGGGCTGGAAGCTACAGGCTGGTTTCAAATGGGTAGCCATGCAAGTCTGTAGCAGCTGAAAAAAGCAAGAGTGGAGTAGCACATTAGAATCATAGAATCATAGAGATGGAAGGGACCTCCTCGGACATCTAGTCCAACCCCCTGCTCTGTCCAGGACACTCCCAACCCTCTCGCTTATCCACTCTCACCCTCCAACCCCTTGAACCTTCACAGAGTCAGCCTTTCCGTCAGCCTCTGTTTAAAAATATAAAATTTAAACATTTCTAGCCTCTGTTTAAAAATCTCCAAAGATGGAGAACCCACCTCCATGGAGAACCCAGTAGAAGCCTATTCCACTGAGGAACCACTCTAACTGTCAGGAACTTCTTCCGGATGTTGAGATGGAATTTCTTTTGCATTAATTTCATCCCCTTGGTTCTGGTCTGTCCCTCTGGGGCAAGAGAGAACAACTCTGCTCCATCGTCTACATGGCAGCCTTTTAAATACTTGAAGAGGGTTTTCAGATCCCCTCTCAGTCGTCTCCTCTCCAGGCGAAACAGACCAAACTCCCCCAGCCTTTCCTCATATGTCTTGGCCTCCAAACCCCTCTGCTTTCCTCTGGACATGCTCAGTTTTGTCTGGAACTTGAAGACTAACATACAGTATTTGCTGGTGTATAAGACTACTTTCCCCCCCTGAAAAACATGCCTCCAAGTGGGATAGACAGAGCTGCCCGTATTGGCCCATAGTACTATAATGTAATGTAACAAACTCTATATTTTGAGTGGAAATGTTGGGGGGTCGTCTCATACGCCCAGTCGTCTTATACGCCGGCAAATGCGGTAGTTTATGGCAGGGGTTGAGCTTTCTTGAGTCACTGCTCATTTCTTCAACGACTCGCAAAAGCTCCTATCCTGCCACAAATTGTGTCAGTTTCAAGGTGCTACTGCACTCTTGCTCTTTTGTATGGCTGACTTGTAAATCAGGTCAACATTCAGGCACGCTTCCAATCCTTGGATATGACACTATTAAAGCAATTTGCACTTGAGCAGTACTGAATGGAGTACTGTTTACTTTGTATAAAACATATATTTGTGCATAAGATTTAGTGGGGGGGGGGAATTACTTCACTGGATCGCATAACTTGGTCCAAAACTTGCATTTAATAGAATGAAAACTCTAATATGTCTGAGTAAATTTAATTTCTTAGAATTCAATTAATAGTTATCTTCAGCTTTAAAATTCCTTTAAATATTTGCACAGTTTTATGCTCTTTGTAGATGACAAGGGAAAAAAAATGAAGCTAATTAACAACTTTAGAATTCAATTCACAGATCATTTGCAACACTGTGAGGCTAATTTATTTACCAGCGTTTCCCCCCCCCTCTTCCCCCTTCCGTTGTTTCATTATTCACATTCTGAAGGCAAAAATAGGAGAAATAATCTTTTCACTAGAGAGTATATTTCTTTTAGATTTGGAACACCCTCAAAAGGCATCAGTATTATCTCTTTAAGATCCTTCAGTTACGATTTTAACGTATTCATTAGGCTTCTGTACCACCCCGAGAGCCAGTTTGGTGTAGTGGTTGGGAGTGCGGGCTTCTAATCTGGCATGCCAGGTTCGATTCCCCACTCCCCCACATGCAGCCAGCTGGGTGATCTTGGGCTCGCCACGGCACTGATAAAATTGTTCTGACCAGGCAGTGATTTCAGCGCTCTCTCAGCCTCGCCCACCCCACAGGGTGTCTGTTGTGGGGAGAGGAATGGGAAGGCGACTGTAAGCCGCTTTGAGCCTTCTTCGGGTAGGGAAAAGCGGCATATAAGAACCAACTCTTCTTCTTCTTCCTCTAGAAGGGTCTCTGGGTGGTTTGCAACAGAAACAAGCAATAAAACCAGTAAAGCAAACCAATAAAAATAACCCACCTCCAAGCTGCCTTCATTCATCATTCAGAATCGTTTGTTGTTGGCGGAGATTCTCTAGTTGGGGGTGGGGAGGGCACAAGATGGAAGAAAAAGAGAAGGGAGATAGAAAGGGGGAAGTCTGTCTGATCATAGCTGCCATGGCCTCAACCATTGGCCTGAGAGAAGAGGGCCATTTCGGTGAGCAATGACTCACGACAGCTCATTGGTTCGCACAAATTTTGGTAGTCCTTAAGTTGCCTCTTAGAGCCTCTTGTGGTCCAGAGTGGTAAGGCAGCAGACATGCAGTCTGAAAGCTCTGCCCAAGAGGCTGGGAGTTCAATCCCAGCAGCCGGCTCAAGGTTGACTCAGCCTTCCATCCTTCCGAGGTGGGTAAAATGAGTAAACGGTAATGACTGGGGAAGGCACTGGCAAACCACCCCGTATTGAGTCTGCCATGAAAACACTGGGGGGGGGGCATCACCCCAAGGGTCAGACATGACTCGGTGCTTGCACAGGGGATACGTTTACCTTTACCTTTAAGTTGCTACTGTACTCTTGACGTGACTTGTGAGAATTCATCCCCTGCTCTGCATTTTGTTAGTGTTTAAGGTGTTCTTGGACTTTTTTTCCCCTTCCACTCTAGACAGACTAACACGGTGACCCATCTTGTTCTAGAATGAGCGGTAACTCACAAAAGCTGATCCCTCGCCACAAACTCTGTTCGTCTTTATGGTGCTCCTGGACTCTTGCTCTTTTCTACTGCTCCAGGTAGACTAACAGGGTGACCCATCTTGATTTACCTTTGCAGAGGGCCATATCAATATTTTGAAAAGCTAGCTTTATTCAGTCTTTATCTTTAGAAACCAATTTGGGCTCCTGAGCAGAATTACTCAGTGGGCTTGTATAAGGAACCTAATACATGGGACTTGGTTAACTAAATTTCCCTGTATTCGCGCTTGGTTCTCTGTTGCTTGTCGCACTCAAATGACCTCCACTTTAGCTGCTTGCAAAGAAAGAGGGGCCTGCAACCGGCATTTCCATAACAATGCTGCCTTGTCTGAGTCACTGGTCTTGAGTTCCTTGGCGATTCCTTCTTTTAATCCCTTCCCATCAACACAAAGCTGATTTCAGGCCTAGAGAGACAAAGCTTTAACACGGGTGACTAATGCACAGATTTCATGAAAGTATAGCAGAGGTCATCCTAGTCTCTCCCCCTCTCCACTTTTCAGTCTTCGAATGTGAGCAGACTTGCATATTGACCTGTGAAAATCTGAATCCGTGAAACCGTCTTGAACTTAGGCTCTTTGTTGCACAGAAATCTGGTGGGTGAACAAAACAGCTTTCGTTTACGTCATGGGTGACCACTGTAGAAACTTTGGGCTGCAAACTAGGAGCACGTAGTCAATAGATTCTACCATTCCCGACTGACAAGATCATAAACAAAAAGCATAAGAAATAATAATATTTTTATTAATAACCAGAACCGGCTTGTGGGAGGTTACAAAGTCTTAAAACCCCAATTAAAAGACATAGATCTACCTTGTGACCCCATCCTCAGCCATAGACCTGGCGGAAGAGCTCCGTTTTATAGGCCCTGCAGAACGCCAAACTACCTTACCCAGGAACGGCAAATGTGACACCGGGCGGTAGTTGGCCGGGTCTCGTGGGTCCAGCAATGTTTTTTTTAGGAGAGGTTGAACCAATGTGCATACAGGACCAAAAAGTTTGCAACTACCCAAAATGGATCCCAGGTTAGTATTAGTGCATCCGAACAGCCTCACACAAAGGAAACCCAAATTGGAGTTAGAATCATAGAATCATAGTTAGAAGGGACCTCCGGGGTCATCTTGTCCAACCCCCTGCACTGCCCTGGTCATTCACAACCCTATCGTTCATCCACTGTCACCTGCCACCCCCTTGAACCTTCACAGAATTGGCCTCTCCGTCAGATGGCTCTCCAGCCTCTGTCTAAAACTCTCCAAAGATGGAGAACCCACCACCTCCTGAGGAAGTCTGTTCCACCGAGAAACCGCTCTGACTGTCAGGAACTTCTTCCGGATGTTTAGACGGAATTTCTTTTGAATTAATTTCATCCCATTGGTTCTGGTCTGTCCCTCTGGGGCAAGAGAGAACAACTCTGCTCCATCCTCCACATGGCAGCCTTTTAAATACTTAAATCAGATCCCCTCTCAGTCATCTCCTCTCTAGGCTGAACAGACCAAGCTCCCCCAACCTTTCCTCATTCGTCTTGGTCTCCAAACCCCTCACCATCCTTGTGGCCCTCCTCTGGACACGCTCCAGTTTGTCTACACCCCTCTTCAATTGGGGTGCCCAAAACTGAACACAGGACTCCAAGGGAGGCCGAACCAGAGCAGAGTAAAGCGATTCCATCAACTCCTTCTACTCCGTTTGTAGTAGGGACTTGTGGGTCATACTGCACATAGCTTGCTGAAACTAGGATGCGTCTATGGAATTTTTGTAATGGTGTCAGGTTGATATTGACCCTTTGCTTCAGTTCTGTTTTTACATTTCAGGTTGGTTCTTCATGCTATTGCACTGTTTATTAAAAGCCCCATTCTGTCTGCTATCCTGATTCACTCTGCGTTGAGTCCAAGTGAGAGAAGCATCCTATAGTTCAAATTCTGTGAATTTAGGCAGAAGGGAGTGTGTTGGTGCTTGGCTCTTGTGGCCCTTTCTTGCATGCCCAGGCAAATGCCAATCGCCACTTTGGGGTCAGGAGGCAAATTTCTTCCAGGCCAGATTGCCCAGGGATTCTGGCTGCTTTTTTTTTGGGGGGGGGGTGTTGGGGGACATCATCTGGACAGGGGGTTGTGGATGCCCTGAATTCTGCAGGGCCCTGGACTAAATGATCCTGAAGGTCCCTTCCAACTCTGTGATTCTATGATTCAAATAAAAAGGTAAAGGTAAAGGTATCCCCTTTGCAAGCACCAGGTCATGTCTGACCCTTGGGGTGACGCCATCTAGCGTTTTCATGGCAGACTCAATATGGGGTGGTTTGCCATTCCCTTCCCCAGTCATTACCATTTACCCCCCATCAGCAAGCTGGGTACTCATTTCACCGACCTCGGAATGATGGAAGGCTGAGTCAACCTTGAGCCGGCTGCTGGGATCGAACTCCCAGCCTCATGGGCAGACAGCTTCAGACAGTATTTCTGCTGCCTTACCACCCTGCGCCGCAAGAAGCTCTTATGATTCAAATACATAACCCCAAAATAGCATGCAAGCAATAATGGGTTGGATCGTGAAGATATGTTCTGCTAATGCTCTTTTTTTTCCTCTGACACAAGTAGCTCTGTTTACTGCGCACCTCGCTCGGTCTGAGCTTGTTGTTTTTTACGTCTCGTAATCCGTCTTCAATCTCAGCAAGAATACGCGAGTGAAATAAAGCAAACCCGAAATGAAAACCTCAAAAACAATTACAAAACAATGAAAGCAGCAGTCACTTTCAGAGCCGATTGAACCCCTTCGGTCCTTTAAAATTGCTGAACCACCGATCCGCATTTCAAATAAAATGGATTTTTGTTTTTTGTTTTTTGCAGAAATACAAATATAACTTCCTCAAATTGGATTACTGTAGCCACAGAAAGAAGGGCTGCCTGGGGGAGACAGCATTTATTCCAAAAGGTTTTCAAGCAACTTGCTGTATTGCCTACCTGATTTATTTTTCAATAAGGGCATTGTTCCCTAATATTTGTTCTTTTCTTTGGGGAGCCGGCTGCTCAGGTGACTCCCTCTGCCAAGCCTTTTGTCTTAGCTTACAAAGCCCTGGCTCTTTCAATACTTTGTGTGTTTCAGTCAACCTCCAGAGACCCTTGCAAGTTTGATTTCTGATGCTGGTTTCCCCTGTGAATCCATTCATAGGAGAAATTTCTAATTATCCTGGATCCCTTTCCACCCCAGAGAGCACAGAGCTCTGCCTTACACTGTGCCTGTGTGTTTGCTTTCTAATGGGAGAGATCTGGAATTAACCTTTGCGTTTTCAGTCTCCGAAAGTTTATGTGGCATTCCAGTATCCCACAAAGCACGGAGCAAAAATGCCAGGTTGCAGTGGTTTTGATTTCACTCAGCAATAGGCAGATGCAGGGTGACGTCTCTGGGCTGAGATCCTGTAGCACAGGATTCTGTGATTCTAGAAACTCAAACCTGACACTCCCCGAGAGAACATCTAGATTTAGCGCCATACTCGCCCCCGCAGACGCTGTATTCTGGGAGCACCGCATGACGTCACCAACCTCCCGCGTTCGGCCAGCAAACTACTCGCAATAAGAATCAAACCTCCCTTCATTGGATATCTGACAAAAAGAGCTTTGACTTATTGATCTATAAGGTGATGTGTGCATGAGAGTGTGTGTGCATCTGTGCGTGTGAAGTGCCGAGTAGTTTACAACTTATGGCAAACCTATGAATGAATGACCTTTGAAATCATAGAATAATAGAGTTGGAAGGGACCTCCTGGGTCATCTAGTCCAACCCCCTGCACTATGCAGGACACTCACATCCCTATCGCTCATCTACTGTAACCTGCCACCCCCTTGAGCCTTCACAGAATCAGCCTCTCCGTCAGATGGCTCTCCAGCCTCTGTCTAAAAATCTCCAAAGATGGAGAACCCACCACCTCCCAAGGAAGCCTGTTCCACTGAGAAACCGCTCTGACTGTCAGGAACTTCTTCCGAATGTTGCGACGGAATTTCTTTTGAATTAATTTCATCCCATTCGTTCTGGTCTGTCCCTCTGGGGAAAGAGAGAACAATTCTGCTCCATCCTACATGGCATCCTTTTAAATACTTGAAGATGGTTATCAGATCCCCTTTCAGTTGTCCTCCTCTCTAGGCTAAACATACCAATCTCCCCCAACCTTTCTTCAGATGTCTTGGTCTCCAAACCAACAACAAAATGTCCTTTTGTTGGCAGCCTTGCTTAGGTCTTTCAAGCAGAAGTCTGTGGCTCCATTGATCAGAAATCTAGAAGAGATGCTTACTTTCTTTTTATTCCACAGAAAGAACCAGAGCTATCTGGGCTAAGAATTGATCATGGGGGTGTCCGTGATTTATAGTTTTTAAGCAAGAAGGACCCTTCCTCCCTTGTTAACACCCCGTCAAGACCACTGGGCCTCATCAGATTGTGGCTTCCTTTTTTAATTCTCCAGACGAGTCAAATACAGTGGCTCTGCTGCACACCAGCATGACCATATCCTGCCCAACTCTGTTTGAGGAAATATCCCATTTTGGTATAGAAAGCTATAAAGTGCCTTGCTGTTAATACTGTTTTGCCCCGTTAAATACCAGGCATGGCATAACGGAAGGTTCTGTCAAGCTAGGCCCCAGCGATTTAGCGGAACGAGTTCTGTTGTCCAGAGACGAAAGTTTTTCGGCAAACAGTGTCGTGAAGAACAAGAAGAAATTTCACTAAGCCAAAAGCTGCATGCACTCGAATCTGCATAATGCTGGTCTCCTAGGAGGAAGTTCACTTACATGCCAGAGCGGAAAAAAAGACTCCCGAGAAGGCCAGAACCGTTGCTGACTCAGCTTGCAAACAGCAAAGCTGTGATGCCAATAGAGCAACCCCTCCCTGGCAGACTACCAGAACAGAAGAGTTGGAACTCTGTTTCTGCCTTCCTCAGCTCTTTGCTCTGAGGATGCCAGTCCACGGACCGTTGTTGTCAGCAGTGCCCCCTGTGCCCTGATTGTCTGTCGCCAGGGCTTGATTTAAACATGATGCCAGTGCAGCAGCATGACTTACCCAGGAGACCTTTCACAAGCCCAGCGTCTTGCTTAAACTGAGAAGTTCAAGAAATTTGGCAGCATGTCAGAGATCTTCCACCGGGCTGACCGTGGAGTGGGGAAGGTTACTAACAGTAGGGACATGAGTATCAACCTGTGACAGACACAATCTGTCATGCCTACAAAAGGGAGACCGTTCTGTGTTTGGCGGTGAGAACCTTCTAGCACAGTGGTCCCCAACCTTTTTATCACCGGGGACCTCTCAACGCCTTTTACTGAGGCCTGGTGGGGGGGGGTAGTTTACTCCTCTACTCTCAACCACTGCCCTAACGCTCTCTGATCGCTATGGTAATGTTTACACATCCCTTCAAAATAAGATACAGACACGCCACAACAATGAACCTAAGGAACATTTTATTTTCATGGAAATTTTAACTCATGACAATGACAAATCAGTGGGAACCCTGAGCTTGTTTCTCTGCAATGAGATAGTCCCATCTGGGAGTGATGGAGGACAAGGACACCCAACATGTGTTGTAAAGGGCCGGGGGATGAAGTAAAGGGCTGGGGGGGGGAGGCGTCCTTCGGGCCCACCTCCAATTAGTTGACGGACCACATGGGGTCCGTGGCCCACAAGTTGGGGATCGCTATTCTAGCAGGTTCTGGGCCTGTCCTGCTGAAAGCAGATCTGTTTGCTTAGCTAAGCTACCATGCTTAGGAAAAGAAGTTTTTAATTAATTTATTTATTAGAATATTTTTATACCACCCTTCCATGTGGCTCAGGGCGGTTTACATATAAAGTTGTGGGAGGGGGGGGGATACCTAGAACGGCCTAACATATAACATAGTCAAATACATCAACAGTAGTTCAATCAACAATATAATGGAATGCCACCTTAGATAAAGCCCCCAGAGAGGTCAGATTGGTTCAGGCCATGGAGGAGATGTCTGAAGGGGACCTGTGGATGTTTCTGGATTTGGTGGGACTCAGGCCAGTGCCTGGCGGAGGAGCTCCCTTTTGCAGGCCTTGCGAAATTGTGGGGGTTCAGGCAGGGAGCTTTCTGCGTTCCGTAGGGCCTGCAAAGCAGAGCTCTTCCGCCAGATCTATGGTTGAGGCCAGGTGGCCAGGGAGATCAGGGCCCCCCAGAGGAGTGGCTGTAGCGAAGTCAATCAGTACCCTCTTGCACCATCCCCTCTGGTGAAAATTCGGGGGTTTTCACCGTTTCATCTTGGTTTTATGGGGAGGATATTTTTTAATATGTATTGGTTTTATATTGTTTTATATTATTGGAGAGCCTCTTGTGGCACAGAGGGGTAAGGCAGCAGAAATGCTGTTTGAAGCTGTCTGCCCATGAGGCTGGGAGTTTGATCCCAGCAGCCGGCTCAAGGTTGACTCAGCCTTCCATCCTTCCGAGGTCGGTAAAATGAGTACCCAGCTTGCTGCTGGGGGTAAACGGTAATGACTGGGGAAGGCACTGGCAAACCACCCCGTATTGAGTCTGCCATGAAAACGCTAGAGGGCGTCACCCCAAGGGTCAGACATGACTCGGTGCTTGCACAGGGGATACCTTTACCTTTACCTTATATTATTGGAATGTATTTTGGGTTTTTTTATAGAGTATTTATAGAGTATTTTATAGAGCCTTGAGCCTCCGGTGGGAGGTGGGTAATAAATAAAATGATGATGATGATGATGATGATGATAAAAGGGCCCTGATCCTCTTCAGGGAGCTCATTCCACCAGGTGGGGCAAGGACAGGAAAAGCTCTGGCCCTTGTGGAGGACCGACATGCATGTTTGGGGCCAGGGATCACCAGCCAGTTGGTGAATGACATGATAGTACGTACATCCTTGGGGGAGGAAACAGCCAGAAGAGCACAATGAAGAGAGACTGTTTTCATCAAGAACCATGAGGTGGTCGCCCACTCTGCCTTTCACACTACTCAGTTGATGGCAAGTACTAACTGTGAAATTTGATGGCCATCGGTTGAGAGGGGCGGAGTTGTTGGGGGTTTGTTTGTTTGGGGCACAATGAGCCACTTAGTACTCTAACCCGGATAGCCTGATCCCAGATCTCAGAAACCAAGGAAGGTTAGCCCTCTTTGGACTGGGAGGGAAGGCCACTAAGGAAGTCTAGAGTTGCTGAGCCCAGGAGGAAGAAGAAGAAGAAGAAGAAGAAGAAGAAGAGTTGGTTCTTATATGCCACTTTTCCCTACCCGAAGGAGACTCAAAGCGCCTTCCCTTCCCTTTCCCCACAACAGAGGTGGGTGAGGCTGAGAGAGCGCTGATATCACTGCTCAGTCAGAACAGTTTTATCAGTACCATGGCGAGCCCAAGGTCACCCAGCTGGTTGCATGTGGGGGAGTGCAGAATCGAACCTGGCATGCCAGATTAGAAGTCCGCACTCCTAACCACTACACCAAACTGGCTCTCACCAAAATGATGGTGAGGCACTTGTGTCCTCCTCTTGTTGACTTGTGATCAGCTATAATTCCAGAGGTTTCCAGGCCTCATCCGGAGATTGGCAGCCCTGTCCACAAATGCTCAGTCTGCATATTTGTATAGATCTGTGAAATGCGACCAGAAGAAACTATTCAAGTTCGGGGCTAATGTGCAAAAGTAAATCAACTCAAAATTAACCAGAGATCAAGTGTATGTAATCTCTCTTTTGCATGCTGTTTCCACCAGGAGCAGTGGCTGCTTAAGACTGAGTTATCAGAATGATAAAGCCGCACGGTACCTTATTAAACGCCGCCGTCCTAGATGGCAGGTGCTTAAGGGCTATAAAGTACAGGTTCATCAGCAAAAGACGTAAATGGATTTTACTGTAAGGCAGATTTTTAATAAGCAGCAGGCTTTCCAATTGCCTATCAACTCCTCAGATAGCGTTTGATCTTGTTCGTAATTGAGGCTTAATTGTGAAAGGCATTGTGAAAAACACACTTGTAGTTGACTGGACCCATCACAGTTATCTTCAGCATGTCCTTCGGTGGAGAAGGTTTTTTCTTCTCATCCGTGAGACCTTGTAGAAACATCCACCCAGCCAAGCTGGCCCATGCCACCAAAGTGTAGAGCCTTCAAGCTGGCCTTTTTGAGACCCATGGGGCATTTCCGCACCTGTTAAATGTAGCTCCATGCCAGTCGATT
Organism: Paroedura picta; assembly: GCF_049243985.1. NCBI lineage: Eukaryota > Metazoa > Chordata > Lepidosauria > Squamata > Gekkonidae > Paroedura > Paroedura picta. The sequence goes on from NC_135377.1 coordinate 5,017,340, forward strand.
GCAAGCTGAATATTCTGGCCGCTGCACATGGCGTCGCCCATATCCAGCTGACAGCTCGCTACATCCTCCATTTTAAAGCGCTTCTTTGGGAATTTGCATAAAGTGGATTTACCAACCTAAGAAGCTCTAGGGAGCAGAGATCAACCAGCAATCAACCAACAGAAGGAAGGTATGGAGGCTCAAATGCACTAAAGTCACCTGCTTCATTTTGTCCTCACACCCACCTCCCTCTCCCTTGTTCCTGGGGATGGGAATTTCTTTTTAAAAATGGGAACGTACCTGGAGCAACAAATAGGCGGACATGCGTGTAGGCGATGCCAGAAATAAAAGAAAATTATATTCAACAAAGCGTGCCTCTTGAAAGTTTTCTCTCCTACCCCCCCCAAAAAAAAATCAGGAACAATATTAATTTTCTAATTTATTAAAGGACTCGTGATCCCATATGGGGTGGTGTCCAAAAAGCACTAGGCATCTATGATTCTATGCATATATGCATAGGCATTGCAATGGAGACCTATGAATTAAAAAAAGATGGGTATCACTTAAACAGAGGCTGGATAGCCATCTGACAGAGAGGATGATTCTGTGAAGGCTTATGGGGGTGGCAGATTATAGTGGATGAGTGAGAGGGTTGTGGGTGTCCTGCATAGTGCAGGGGGTTGGACTAGATGACCCAGGAGGTCCCTTCCAACTCTATGATTCTAGGATTCTATGACCTTTAAACTGTTGGAGGGGATAATACACAAACAGGTAACACAGAGGGGCTCTGGCCAGGAATTCTGGTATTTGGGCCTCACACTTGTATGGTTACCATCTTTGTCTCTCTGTTCCTCCCAGGGCTCTTAGTGGATGCCCTCCACCTTGCCTAAAATTCTTTATTGTCTTAAGCATCGCTAAAATATTCTGTGAATAACCAAATCTGGCAAAATATGCCAATTAAAAGTATCAAACAGCAGAAACCCTCCCCCTCCCCAATTTTATTTTCCTGCCTGCAGATATTTGGTTAATTTTATTTGGCCTCAACCAGGGCCAGAGCTTTCTCCATTCTGGCCCCCACATGGTGGAACGAGCTCCCAGAGGAGATCAGGGCCCTGACGGAACCCAAACAGTTCTGCAAGGCCTGCAAAAGGGAGCTCCTCCGCCAGGCATTTAGTTGAGGTTGACCCAAACCACCGCTTCCAATTGGCCCTCAGCCCCCCCCCATACGACCACCACTAATCTGCCTAACCCACTGGGTCCCAGTAAGAGTTGAGCTGAGGCTCATTGCAGTTCTATCATATTATTATTGCTGTTACCGTGTTGGGGTTATTGTTGTAGTAGTGTTATTGCTGTTGTCACATGTGTTCCCTCATGTTATCTGTATCTGTTTCCTATTCCCTGTAAACTGCCCTGAGCCTTCATGGGAGGGTGGTATATAAATATAAATACATATTTTACCTGGGAGTAAGACCCAGTGAGCCTCTTGTGGCGCAGAGTGGTAAGGCAGCCGTCTGAAAGCTTTGCCCATGAGGTTGGGAGTTCGATCCCAGCAGCCGGCTCAAGGTTGACTCAGCCTTCCATCCTTCCGAGGTCGGTAAAATGAGTACCCAGCTTGCTGCTGGGGGGTAAACGGTAATGACTGGGGAAGGCACTGGCAAACCACCCCGTATTGAGTCTGCCATGAAAACGCTAGAGGGCGTCACCCCAAGAGTCAGACATGACTCGGTGCTTGCACAGGGGATACCTTTACCTTTAAGACTCAGTGAATAGGCCTGAGTAGGATCTTGACTACACCTGTTTAGGATTGCTCTCAGGTGACCACCTAAGCAGTCTTTGCAAGGAATGAAGTCTTCTTGAACTGTGGGACCTGTTTGCCAGTATGCCTTTAGGATTGGCAAATCCTTTTAGACAATGCCCAAAGGACGCATACTAATCACAAAGAATCTCGGAAGCATCAGCATTCTGGCTTAAATGTATCTTTTGGGGAAATTTTAATAAATAATTAAGCTGTAAGTGGGTTTTTGCAAAATTAATGGGTGAGTTATCCTTCCCATCCCCAACAGACAGCTCTTACGTTAATGCTTTCTTTTTAATGAAACCAGACTAGGGCGATGGGTGGCAAAATTTTCTCCTGTGGGCTTTCTGAGTAATTCCATTCTGCAATGGCACTTTATCTTTTGAAGCCATGGAAGAATTAAAAGGCCCACACTAATTTTAATAAAGCGGCCCTATAATGATCAATTATCTGTGTATAAGAGTTCAATTTGATTAACGGCCGATGGCCCCCTTTCCACACACAAAATTCCCTACTGAATGTTATCACGATGTCACTTGAATGGATGTTTCGCTTGTGTGTATTAAAAGTCCTTGTTGCACAGGGTAGGAGAAACATATATTTGTTATGCATGGGGGAGAAATGCTAAGCAGGAAAGATCACTAGGGGCGTGTGCTTTTAAGTCATTCTGTTTGGTCCTATAAAACTGGATCTGTTACTGGTATGGAAGTAGAATAAAATCAGAGTCCAGTGACACCTTTAAGACCAAGGCGTGAGTTTTTGAGTGCAAGCACTCTTCCTCAGACTAAGGACTCCTTACGTGATAGCGGGAATACATAGCAAAAAATAATTCTGTTAAATTAGTAAACTGTGTCACACATCCAAATACAGAGGTAGGATAATTCTTTGCCAAAACAGCCAATCGATCCCCTGGAATTCACAAAAACGTAGGAGAAATAAAACGCTGTCAGTGATTAAAGGCTCCCACCCCACCCCACCATTTGCTGTTTGCCCCATCTGTCACCATGCAAGGGTGAAACATTCCAGTAAGGGAACTGGTATGGAAGTGTATAAGGGTATGAAAAATTTCAGTGAATGTTGCAGGGTGGGAGAAAATCCCTACGCTTATGTGTCCTGATATCTGATGCCTAATAGATTAAGAAAAAGAACATCTTCTATAAGAAATTCATGGTGGAGATGTATAAAGGCTTATGGGGTCTTTTATTCGTATTTGGTGGCCATGCCCAGTTATAAAGATTTTGTTCCAGGGATTTAAAATAGTAAGAGAAATTACTCATGTACAATTACAATTGGATTCTGGCACAGCACTTAGGTTTGTTATGCCCAAAGGAGTTTCAGTTAACAAGATTTATTTCATAGGTATTTTATTATCTACTGCCAGAGTGTTAATCGTGTGTGTGTGTGTGGGGGGGGAGGCATCCAGGGTACAGAAATAGTTAAGGAATACATGATTTTCAGTGTTAATAGGAAAATTTGTATACATAAAGAAACTTGGGAAGGAAAAAGACAATCAGAGCATAAAATTTGTAAAATTTTATCTTTATTGAATACTGGGGGCATTTCCGCACGTCTGTAAAAATAGCGTTACACCAGCTGAATGGTGTAGCACTAAATATATAATTGAGCCTCCCGCCCCCCCCCCTTTTTGATGTCTTGCTTTTCTCTGCTGCCCTTTTGTGCTTCTCACCCTCCACATCACCTGCTTGAAATGGCGGAAGAGAGCAATGCGCTTTATACGCGACTCTCTTCCACGTGTCAATCAAGCCAGGCAGCCAATCCCTTTTCTTCATGTTTTAAAGGTCCTGCGATGCCCGCTATTTTTTTAAATGCATACTTCTCCGTTGCTATGCCTGTGCATCTAATCATAGATGCATAGTGCTTTTTTAATCCTGCCCCTTATGGAATCACAAGTCTTGATAATTAAAAAAAATTAACCTTGTTCTCGATTTTTTTTGTGGAGGGAGGAGCTTTAGAGAGGCAAGCTTTGTGCTACAAGGTTGGGGGAAAAATTATTTCTGGCATCGCCTGCATGCTTGTCTGCCTATTCGTTGCTCCAGGATGTTAGGCATTTTTAAAAAGACGATCCTGTCCCCGGGAACAAGAGAGAGAGAGGCAGATTTGAGGGCAGGATGAGGCAGGCACCTTTGGCACATTTTAGCCTCCGTATCTTCCCTCTGCTGCCTGCTGGTTGCTGTCCCTCAGCTAGTACTACATAGGCTGGAATCCCCAACTAGCTCTTTAAAATGGAGGATGTAGCCAGCCGGTTACTGCCCAGAGGCTGGATGTTGGCGATGTCATATGGAGGGGCTGGAATATAACGACTACCTAAGGTAAACATTTCACTACATTTAAAGTGTGCAGGAAAGCCCTGGAATAAAGTTAAACCAAAATAATTGGGAAAATTGGAAACACTGGCTTCGATTTAGATCCCCCCCCCCCAGCTTTTCTATGGATGAGTTGTTCATGGGCTGCTTATTTCACTGAATTTAGGAGAGATACGGTATATATTATTTATAATCTGCCAGACTCATTAAGATTTACATTTTGTAAAGGTATGCTTACTGTGTTTTGTCTGGTTTACTATGACTGTGCAAAAGCTAATGCAAATTTAATATGTTTATGTTCTTAAAGTGAAAAGCCTGAAACTGTTCCCATATTTTTTTTTCTCTTTAACCTCCCCTCTCCCCACATATATAATAAATAAATATACATGGCTATAAGTACATATTGAGAGAGAATATTTAATTTTTCTCTCTCTCAGGGGAGCTTCCCTCGTTCCTTAGAAGAGGCTGTGTAGTTAGACCATTGTGGGAAAAGCCTTCCTTTGATTAAAAAAAAAGGAACTAGCCAATTACTGCCCAGTGTCAAATTTGCCATTCCTGGGAAAGATGATGAAGGGATCAGTTGCTGATCTCTTGAGGTCTTGCTGGATGAGACTCCAGTCTGGCTTCAGGCTTGGTTTGGGGCAGAGACAGCCCTTGTAGCTCTTCTGGATGACTTCTGGCTGTAGTTGATTCAAGGTGGTTTGGCACTTTTGATCTTGTTAGATTTTTCTGCAACATTTGGTACGGTAGACTCACCGTTCTCCAAAGAGGCCATCTGTCCCCCTGACGGACCCCGGCACATGTGAAGGGGGCCACAGACTGAAAAAATGTGAGAAGGGGAGCACAAGGGGTTTATGGGGGCGTGGTAATTGAACCAATGAAACCCCCTTTTTGTCACATATGACCTCATTAGTTGCTATCAACTTCACCCTTTGTGAAAAAAGAAACCATATAAACCCTTCCTTTGTGTGTGCTTGAATGAATGCGCTAAAAAAAAAAAAGAATGCACATGCTTCTTTGTGTCAAATGTTCTAGAAATCTGTCTTGCGTATTTATAAGCCAAGCTACGTTGAGCATAGTTAGCTCACTCATAGCTTAGGCCTTTTTTTGCCTAATTGTCCAAGCGGCCAGACTACTTCAGGGCCCCCCGGAACCTGAGAAAAGCTTGTAAAGGGCCATGGTCCAAAACAGCTTGAGAATGGCTGTGGGAGACCACTCGATTTGGGCCACAGTCACCTCCAGAATTGGTAATTGCAATTTACTCTATGCAGGGCTGCCCTTGAAGGTTCTTCAGAGACTTTGCCTTGTCTAAAAGGTTTCTGACCAGAACATCTTGGTCTTCCCAGCCTGCCTTGAAGCACCTACACTGGCTACCTGTTGCTGTGCAGGTCAAATTCAATGTGCTAGCTTTGATCTTTCAATCCCCAAATGGTCTGGGGCTGTCATACCTGCGGGACCACCTTTTCCTTTATGCAGTCCTTGTCTTGTGGCCTACTAGTGGTGATAGGCCCTCTGGTCAGACATTTGGCATGCATCAGGGTTGAGGGCTTTTCCAGTTGTACCCCCATCCTGGTGGAATGCCCTCTCAGATGAGACCTGGACCCCACAGGACCTCCCTAACATCCACAGGGCCTGTACAGCTGAGCTTTTCTGTCCGGTCTTTCCCAGGTAAGTATAATTGTGAGGCTAAATGCTGGATCTACCAGTGTCACTTGTAAATGGTTTGCTTTTCATACTTTGCATTTTATACTGTTTAAACTATATTTGTTTCTTCTGATTTTATACTGATGGGAACTGCTCTGAGCATTTCTTTGTGAGGCAGGGGTGGTCTATACTAATGTTAAATCATCAATAACTATAAATGCACAAGGGAGAAGCTTAATTTGTGCTCTGCTCTGTTATTGAGGCAAGCAAGTCGGATTGCGGCAGTGTAGGGTTGCGAGGGAAGGGTGTGGCTTGACATGGAGGTCAGATGGCCAAGCCTACCCCAGCATCTAGTGAGGGGGGGCTGCAGGGGGGGACCTGCGTGGTAGCGGGGGCAGGGCTGTGAGTATGATGATGGCAATTCTGAAAGCTAGCACCATTGCTTCCGGGTTTCCCCTGGAAATGACATAATCATGCTGTGATTGTCATGAGCCCCCTCAACAAAAGGGGTTTCTTTTGGTAAAGGACAGGCTTGTCCAAACTGTGGCTCTCTCAGTGTCCATGGACTACAATTACCATGAGCCTCTGCCAGGACATGCCCAAGGAATAGGCAGCCTTACCTTCAAGTAGTTTTTTTCACAGTATTTCTCCAATATCTTAGTATTTATCCAATACCTTAGTATTTCTCCAATAAGAGTTCTGTGTTTTTATCATTTTATTGTAAACCTCTGTGAGTCTCTAAGAACAACAGTATATAAATCAAATAATAAATAAATAAATAAACATTGATAATGGTAGTAATGGTGGTGGTTGTTCTTTAACTGCAGCATGGCCATTCAAGTGGACAAGTTCAATTTTGAGAGCTGCCCAGACTCACCTGGTGAAAGAGCACAATTTACCAATCCAAGGCAGCTGGAAGAAGAGAGACAGCAGGCAAAAGGTCTGGAGATCAACCGCAAGCTAGACATTCTCTGGAAAATTATATCCTTTCAGAATCAACCCGGTACGCCGTGACCATTCATTCAAATCGTTTCTAGGAGGAGGTCCGCAAGAGGAAAGTGTTTGAAACGGAGCACTTAACGTAATTATAGAGTTCTTAAGTTTAATTGCATTCTCAATTACTTAGGCCGTTCTCTGTATTTGGTGTAAGGCCTTGCCGTTTTCTCATTCAAATGTGCACGTTCCATGATTTGAGAAATTAAGAGAGAAAACTATATCGTGTACTATTTTTTGCCAATTTTTCAGAGAGTTCAAAGGCAATACACCACAGGGAAATGGGGAAAGTCCGTGAAGGTCTGAGCATTTGAAGTTTAGAAAAGATGCGGGGAAAAGAGACATGATGAGTTTTTATAAAAATTATGCACACGACAGTGTGAATTCCCCTACCCCCCTCCAAAAATGCTAGAATTCAAGGGAATCTAATCAGGCTGAGGGCCAGTAGATTCCAAATGGAGAAAAGACGAAGAGTTGATTCTTATATGCCGCTTTTCTGTACCCAAAGGAGTCTCAAAGCGGCCTACATTCACCTTCCCTTTCCTCTCCGCTAAACAGACACCCTGTGAGGTGGGTGAGGCTGAGAGAGCCCTCATATTACTGAACAAGAAGAAGAGTTGGTTCTTATATGCCGTTTTTCTCTACCCGAAGGAGTCTCCAAGCGGCTTACAGTCGCCTTCCCTTCCTCTCCCCACAACAGACACCCTGTGAGGGAGGGGAGGCTGAGAGAGCCCTGAGAACTGAGACTGGCTCAAGGTCTCCAGACTAGAGGCCAGCATTCTTAATCACTAAACTGAGCTCACTCTCAAAAGGAAATACTTCTTCACAGAGACAATGGGGACAATGTGGAATTTAATGCCAGAGGATATAGCGATGGCCACAAGCATAAATGGCTTTAAAAGGGGATTCGATTCATGAAAGTCAATTCTATCAGCGGCTACTAGCCATAGTGCCTAAAAGAAGCCTCCACTTTCAGAGGCGGTAAACCTCTGAAACCCAGAACCAGGAGGCAACATCAGAGGAAGGTCTCAGCCTCTAGGCCATGTTGTTGGTCCTCCAGAGGAACTGGTTGGACACTATGCAAGATTGGTTTCTGGACTAGATGGACCACTTGTCTGAAAGTCTTTGACCTGTATGCCCTGTTGTTAGCTATCCGTGGGAACTGGTTGTCCACTGTGCAAGGTAGGATGGTGGACTAGAGGGACCACTTGTCTGATCCAGTAGGGCTCTTCTTATGTTCTGAACGTACTAGATCAGACAAGTGGTCCCTCTAGTCCACCATCCTACCTTGCACAGTCAGTTGGGGAGATGGAATCTGGTTTGCAGCCACAATCTACTGGGAGATGCAAATGAAGAAGTCCCACTGAATTGCTTCCAGGAAGATCTCGGACCACGTGTACCGTTTCCTAAAGAGGATAGCGGGCTTTTTTGATGACAGGCCCAGGTAACTTTAACAAGGACCACAATGGCATGCTGGTTGGTTAGCACCCAAATTTCCCAGTTTTCTGCCCCATCACAAAACAGTTCCATGGGTTTTCCCTAGGTTTCAGCTTTTACAAGTCAAATTTTTTTCCCAGGGCTACTATAATAACAACATATTTCTTTCTAGGCCGCCACTTTTAAAGGAGCAATATTATGTGGTTATTCATGCTGCTGGTGCATGGGGGATGGCAGTGCTCCTCCACTTAAGCCAGGGCCCAGGCAGTTTCTCTTGCCATGTGCCAGGTCCAGCTTAGTCTGCAATTCTGTCGCTCAGTGAAGGAGAGAGATGTTTAGCTTCACTGCTCAATACATGCAGAGATGTTCCCTGAGTTCAGGGATGCTGGAATTTAAAGGAACAAGATCCTAATTTTCATTCAGATGGTATTATGTAGTGTATTTTCATGCGCCGAGCAAAGTTATATTAAGAAACCAGTTTTGGCAGCGTGATTTAAAAAAAAAAAACCCAAACCTTCAGCATGTGGCTGATGCATCTGCTGTTGTCTGCACCGCAGATTCGTGTGGCTGCAATTCATTGTCTGAACAGATGGCACGCAATTTTTAGACGGGCTAATATTTTTCAGCCCGCGATTCTTTTTTTATTAATATTTTCTAAATATTTAGTGGCTTATTCAAAATAAGGAGCTATTTCCGAAGGACTTTGGCAGCTCTAGTAGCATTCTTGGCAAGCCAGGGTAGCTCTTCGGCAGCTCAAAACGAGAAATCCTTGCACTTGGTTATGGAATGGGGGTGGGAGAAGATGAACTGAAAGCCTTGAGAAAAGGGTTTGTTGGTGCCAGCGCTTCTGGTTCAGCTCTGACAGAGGAAGGCGCCTGCGAAAGACAGTCATGCGTAGCATTGTTCCTTCCAATATCCGTCTCTTCCTTTCCCCCTTCGTCCCCGCCATGTCTATTTGCAGCAAGGATACAACTGTGACTCTCCAGAAGTCCATGAACTACAATTCCCATGAGCCTCATGGACTACAATTCCCATAAGGGCTCATGGGAATTGTAGTCCATGGGCATCTGGAGAGCCATCTTTTGGCCACCCCTGCTAGAAAGGAGGACAAACTAGGGTGAGGCCAGGGAAAACATGAGAATGCAAGAGTCTGAGGTTGCCCGACTCCTCCAGGTGGAAATCCCGTCAGTCCTGGAGAGCAAAGGTGGAGCAGCGTGGCAGTGCCTCCCGACAAATTCATTTCGCCTGGTGGAAATGCCACGGTAATCAGTATTCCCCAAAGTTCAGAACGCGAACGAGAGGAAATGCTCCTGGTAAGCTGCCTCCATTAATCATTTTAAGCAGTTTTCCATTAGTATAATTTCTGTTTATGAAAATGTGCTAATTTATTTGTGCTGAGGCAGCACCGGGATGCCTTCATTCATCCTGGATTGATTCACATCGGGAGCGGCAAGGCAGACAGAGAGAAATGTCTCTCTGTAGCAGCATGCCTCAGGTGAAGCCACATGGTAAAGAGTGAGCAATTAATGGCTCTGAAGCTCAGTGTAGTTTTGTGTTTTGAGTCCACCAAACCAGCTCTCCAGATGTCCATGGACTACAACACCCATGAGCCCCTGCCAGCACACGTGCTGGCAGGGGCTCATGGGTGTTGTAGTCCATGGACATCTGGAGAGCCGCAGGTCCATCCAGTCAGGGCCAACTTATGTCTACCGTGTAGGATTTTCAATCCAAGAGGCGAACAGAGGCAGTTTGCCATTGCCTGCGTCTACACAGCAACCCAGAAGGTCCTTGGTGGCCTCCCATCCCAGTAGTAACCAGGTCTTCCTAGCTTCCAAGGTCTGATGGGATTGGGGCAGTCTGTGCAAAGCAAATAAACAAACAATGCAAGCTCTGTGGCTTAAAGTGCCCTCCAAGAGAGGAACAGAGGTCATTTGCCATTGCTTGCCTCCGCTTTCCTGGCTTGAGATCCAGCAATGATGGGCTAAGCTGGTCAGGCCTTCATTTCTGGTCGAGGTGAAAACGGGCAGTCATGTTATTAGAAAGAGAAGAAGTGTTGGTTTTTATATGCCGCTTTCCTCTGCCAGGAGTCTCAGAGCGGCTTACAGTCACCTTCCTTTTCCTCTCCCCACAACAGATACCCTGTGGGGTGGGTGAGGCTGAGAGAGCCCTGATATTCCTGCTCGGTCAGAACAGCTTTATCAGTGCTGTGATGAGCTCAAGGTCACCCAGCTGGCTGCATGTAGAGGAGCGGGGAATAAAACCCGGCTCGCCAGATCGGAAGACGCCGCTCTGAACCGCCACACCAAGCTGGCTTTCGTGTACCTGTAGCAGTAGAAAAGAACAAAAGTCCAGTAGTAAGCAGCTTAGATTATCACCGTTTGTGGCAGATCAGCTTCGGTGAGTCGTTTCTAACTTCATGCCCTGACATGATTTGTGTTAGTTTTTGAGGTGCTGCTGGACTCGTGCTCTTTTCTATTAGTGGTATAGTACGCTGGAAAAAACACTCCTACTTTTTCTTGTTATTTTATTTTTATCTGCAGTTATTTTTATCCTAAAAAAATGCCATCAGCTTTCTTTGGTTTCCTTAATTTTTAAATACACCGCAGGGGCTTTGCATGCTTATGATTTCTAAGAGCTCATTCTGAGAACACAGCATATTGTGCATCTGGAGAAGGCAGGTTTGCTGGGGGGGGGCACCATGTTGGGGAACATTTCATTGGGCTGTGAGGTGCTACTGGGCTCAAATCTTGATGTTCAGGGAGATGCTTCAATCACAGAAGTCCGGTGTCCCTCTACATGTACCCACTGTGCAACACTGGATTTGTGTGTGTGTGTGTGAAAATTTAGTTTTATTTAAAATGAAATCAGGTTAACAAAGAGACAAAACAGTAACTAAAATAAGAATTCAGAAAGAATTAAATCTAACATCTCATTATCTATACCAAAAAGTATAATGTCCTCGCTACATCAGCGAGGTCGGTGAAATAGACAGAGGTGCCATCCATAGCTCGGTGACGGGGAAAAGTAGCCGAACTGTCAAAACTGGCTAGACTCAGTTATATGACCAATGGAAGATCTGTGGAAGAGTATGAAGAACAATGCTGTTACTATACTGACTATCTTAAGAAAGGAAGTTAGATGCACTATCTCAGCGGTAGTCAACCTGTGGTCCTCCAGATGTTCATGGACTACATTTCCCATTAGCCCCTGCCAGCAGTTGCTGGCAGGGGCTCATGGGAATTGTAGTCCATGAACATCTGGAGGACCACAGGTTGACTACCCCTGCACTATATGAAGCAGTAGAGAAAAAAGAGAGACGCAGCAGTGGATTCTTCATTAGAAGTAAAGTCCGTGTTCGAGACTGGAAAAGGTTGTGCAGGCGTCCTCCCCCTCCCTTCCCCGCAAGCCATATTTCTCTCGGGCGTTCCTTGACTTCTCATTTACCCCTCTTTGAAGCGTGAAGGAGAAGCCAGCGTCGAAGGAGTTCTCAATCAACTGGTGTTTGAGCACCTGCAGTTGGCTCCTCTCCAGTGGGGTGAGTAATACGGGGAAGATGGATGACTGTGTAGCACTCGCCTTCTGACACCGTGCTTCTTACCCAAGCGAACTCTGCAAAAATCGCTCGGGAACCGCTTGAAAAATGTTCAGCAATGCGTATTGCATCGCACGGTTGTATTAAAAAAAAAATCCCCCGTTGTTTCTTAAAAATCACTGAAGGGTGAAGGCGTATTATGAGACCTTTCTCCAGCTATGTTATGTTGACTTGGTCGCATCAAATAATTTAGGGCGGGCTTTTATTTTCTGAAGACTTGTTATTAGCCTTGGGTTATAGCTTTGCTGTCGAGTACCTGCTGGCAGTGGAGCAGAGAATTGTTCTTCCAGCCCCACCTCCGTGAACGCACACTACTAATTATTTTATGCAAGGCGCAACTCTTATGCATTGTAATGCCTATGGTCGAGAAAATTATCCAACACGAGACATACTGATCGATGATGAAAGTTGTGTTCTCAATTCCATTTAGCAATCTGCAGGGCTTTTAATATTCTCTCTGTGTCTACGGTCGACACAGGAAACACTCCCTTTGTGAACTGAAAGGGGCACGGTTTCATTACTATGTGCCAAGGAAGGCTGTGCAAGCAAAATGAGAGCCACGTTGCTTGCTTGCGTGGGTGGCCCTGTGCGAACTGTTCTTGGGGTGTTTGTATATATTTGTGAAGGGTAGCAAGCTGTGAATTTGACCTGCAATATCTTGGGACTTGTTGATGTGGAAACCCATCTATTGGTGCGCCCCCTGTAATGGAATTGATATCCATTTGTTCCACCTCAGAGAGCATGCCAGTAAATGGCCAGCAGCTGACCATGCCCAGCACTCAGCCCCACTAACTGTGTCACCGTCACATCTGCCAACCATCTTGCATTTCCAGGCCTGCACTCCTAGAATCAGTTTGTTGCAGATTATGTGTTTCCATATAATCCGTAACAATCTGAATCTTGGAATTTTTTTCCCACCATCAGAATATACTCTGCCAGTTGAGTAGGCTGTTTCCTCTCCATCAGATCCATGGGGCAATGAGGGCAGGGCATCGCCTACCCATTTCCTTCTTGAAGTGTTGTGTGTGGATGGGCAGCAGGTGGCTGGTGGCCGTTTTGTTGTTTCCTTTTAAGTTTTCCTTTACAAAGTTGCCCAAAATAAAGGCAAGGATAAAAGCTGATCAAAATGTGTTTAAATTACTGGTTTATTTAGATGCTGCTCAACTAAAACTACATGCTATTGAGTTGCTATAAAAGTAAACCACATTGCTTAAAATATGAATAGAGACTTTCTATAACTTCAGGAGATTCTGTAACGTTTTCTTATTTATTAATTTTTACTGTGTCGGGATAGGAGGCTTCTTTTTTAGATAAGAACATTGATGATGTCATTTCAGGGTTCCATGCTACTTTGCAGTCTCATCAGGCATTGGTTGGAATCAACATTAGAAGGCACTTCCTTTACCCTCTGATGTTCTGTTCTGTTTTAGCCTAGAATTTAGAATCATAGAGTTCAAAAGGCCATATGGGCCATCTGGTTCCATGCAGGATCAACCCCAAGCATCCAGGATAAGTACCTGCCCAGGTGCTGTTTGTAGACCATCAGTGAGAGGGAGCTCACCACCTCCTTAGGCAGCCCATTCCACTGCTGAACTACTCTGGCTGGGAAAATTTTCTTCCTGATATCTAGCCAATGTTGTTGTTCTCCATGTAGTTTCAACACGTTACTTGGGGTCCTATCTTCTGCTGCCAATAGGTACTGCTCCCTGCTCTCTTCCATGACAGCCTTTCAGATACTTAAAGACTGCAATCCTGTCCCCTCTCAGCCGCCTCTTCTCCAGGCTGAACATTCCTAAGTCCCTCAGCCTTTCCTCACAGGTTTTGGTCTCCAGGCACCGTATTATTCTCGTCACTCTCCTCTGACCTGGTCTGGCACCAACACCAATGGTTGTTGTTGGTTACTGGTGAGATCATTGCTAACTAGGAGATGAATGTCTGGGTTTTGTGAATGATGGATGGAGTCATAATCTTTGTGGCTGGTATCCAACTACGGGATCTTTGACTTTTGATCGTTCACTCCCCCCCCCCCCAAACACCAAATCTTGTTAGTCTCTAAGGTTCTATGGGGATTGAATCTAGCTGGTCCTTTAATATGACATTTTCTTTGCCCTCAAGGAGACAAGAAGGATGAAGATCTTATAAAGCTTTTTATTGTAGCTTCTGGTGGTATATGTTAGTAAACTGAAATTCAAAGCGACTAGATTAGAACTGAGAATACACTATGCCTTTGAATCCCACAGTGAGAAGGCAACACCAGGGGAAAATCTAGGCCTCTATGCCCTGTTGTTGACCCTCCAGAGGAACTGGTTGGACACTTCATGAGACAGGAGGCTGGACTAGATGGACCCTCACTGGACTCACCCAGAAGGGTTCTCCTGGTGTTCTTAAACCTGAACTTCCTTGGCAATGTCTCATCCAAGTACTAAGCAGGACTGATAGTGCTAGACAGAATGCTGAACTAGATGGAGGGTTGGTCTGATCCAGAAGGGCTCTTCTGATGTTCTTATCAGGGGATGGCCTCAGCAAGTGATTCTTTTTCCAGCTGAAATCCTCCTTTTTAAAAAAATAAAATAATAGATGTCTATTTAAAATGTGCAATAAATTGTGACTAATCCAATTGAACATCTCCAAGTATGCTACAATTTATACCATTTATAAATGTATTTTTTAGTGCCAGGCACCAACTCAAATGTAGAAATAGATTTGTGGCTAATGTGTGCAAAGAATTACACCAACATATTAAAAAAAAAAACAACTGAAAAAGCAAAAAGAACTTAAGAGAAGCCATGGTGGATCAGGCCAGTGGCCCATCCAGTCAACACTCTGTGTGACGCACTGGCAAAATCCCAGGAAGTCCACCAGCAGGTTCAGAACCTAGAAGCCCTCCTGTTGGATTGCCCTAAGCACTAAGAATACAAAGTATCACTGCCTTAGACATAAAAGTGTCAGACGCACAGGAAACTCACAACAAAACTTATTCAAAAGAAAAGAGTTTTATTGATTAGCACTATACGCATTGGACTGAAAGTCAAATCTGACCAGAGGCCAGATTTGCCCCAGCTTATCAATACATTTCTTCCGCCCAAAACTTGACAGTTCCCAAAGGGGGGGGGGGGTAGGAGAGAAAAGACATATGTGTTAAAACAACAGGATTCCATCTCTCAGCCTTGAGAGAGGTGAAAACAACCCTGTGAGCCCACAACAAGATAAAGGTTAGCATAACATCACTACTCTACTTTATAGCTTACAAAACTACAAGGCCAGGACAAGCAGGCGCCAGGGCCCATCAAGCAATATAACTGACATGGAAGAACTCAGGCTAATTTATGACAGAGATTCTACAATCCTGACATCCCTCCGCATTAAAACTAACTCACTCCCCCATTCAGCCGGCATCTACCGGGCGAGGACAATCAGGGAATGCTCGATGAAAAGCTCGGAGGAGGCGGGGCGCCTTCACATTCCCTGCCTCAACCCACTCCTTGTCTCCAGAGGGAAAATCTTTCCAATCGACCAAATACTGGAGGCGACCCTTATGCAGACGAGAGTCTAAGATTTGGTTCACTTCATAGTGGGTGTCTTTGTCGATGTATATCGGTACCGGTGTAGCTGGAGGAGGGTGCCATTCATCCGGGACGGGAGCTCTCCGCAGCAGGCTGGAATGAAAAACCGGATGCACATTCCTATAAGTCTTGGGCAAAGCAAGTTCTACAGTTACAGCATTGATTAATTTAATCACTTTAAATGGGCCCACGTATTTCGGGCCCAGCTTCTTGGATTTTTGTTGACAACGCAAATTCTTTGTGGACAAATAGGCCAAATCACCCACTTTCCAGTCTGGTGCAGGCACCCGTTTTTTATCTGCCTGGGTTTTATAGGCTAGCTTCGCCCCTTTGAGGCTGGCAACTATCTCTGGCCATCCAGCACTGATGGATGCAGCCCACTTAGTAATGTCAGGAGCTTCGGTGGAGCTAAGTTCCCAAGTGGGCGCTGCCACTAAATCAGTCCCATACACCACCTTGAAGGGGGATACCCCCGTTGAGGCGTGGGCCCCATTGTTGTAGGCAAACTCAGCGAGTGGCAATAGGGACACCCAGTCATCTTGCTGATGATTGATGAAGCAGCGTAAGTACTGTTCCAAAATCTGGTTGACCCTCTCGGTCTGGCCATTCGACTCGGGGTGATAGCCTGAGGTGAGGGCTTGCTCTATGCCCAACAGCTTCAGGAGCTCCCGCCAGAACTTGGCAACGAACTGGGGGCCCCGATCCGTCAGGACACGTGTCGGGATCCCGTGCAGACGTACCACGTGGGTTATAAACATTGAGGCCAATTTCGTTGCAGTAGGCAAAGCCGAGCACGGGATAAAATGAGCCTGTTTTGAAAAAGCGTCCACTACCACCCAAATGACTGTCTTTCCTTGACTGGGGGGTAGGTCCGTAATAAAATCCATAGTGACATCGGACCAGGGCCGAGAGGGAGTGGGCTGGGGTTGCAAGAGTCCTTTCCTTTTACCCCCGGCAGGTTTTGAGGTGATACAAGTGGGGCACCCCTGCACATACTTCTCCACATCCTTGCGCAGAGAGGGCCACCAATACTGTCTCCTGACCAGGTGCAGGGTTTTCACAAATCCAAAATGTCCAGCTGTTTTTGCATCGTGACAAAGTTTCAAAACCTCACCCCTGGCCGCAGCTGGGACAAAAAGCCGCTCGCCTTTGAAAAAGAGCCCCCCTTTCTCAGTCAGATCGGGGCGGAGGGAGCAAAATTCCGAGTCCTGTGATAACTCCTTCTGGACCCAACCCCCTGGAATGGGTGTTACCGGTTTCGTGTGGCTGCGCGTCACCGCGGCCATTCCCAGTTGGGCGGGGGTAAACACTGTATCCACCAATGGGTCTCGTTTGCTGTTGTACTGGGGCAGGCGCGACAGGGCGTCTGCCAGAAAGTTCATTTTGCCCGGCAGATGTTTGAGGGAGAAGTTGAAACGAGCAAAAAACTCCGCCCACCTCATCTGTTTTGCCGAAAGCGAGCGGGGCTGTTTGAGCGCCTGGAGGTTTTTATGATCCGTCCAGACCACAAACGGCACTGCTGAGCCCTCTAACCAATGCCGCCAAGTGGAAAGGGCCAACTTGACTGCCGCCGCTTCCTTCTCCCAAATGGCCCAGTTACGTTCTGCCCCAGAGAATTTCTTAGAAAGATAGGCCAGCGGGTGCAATTTCCCATCCTCCCCCTCTTGGAGGATCACGGCCCCCATTGCCACGTCCGAGGAATCTACTTGCACCGTGAATTGCTTAGTTGGGTCAGCATGGGCCAACACCGGTTCAGACGTAAACAACAATTTAAGTCTGTCAAACGCGTCCTGGCATGGGGGTGTCCACTGGAGAGGCGCCCCAGGACGGGTAGCTGTCTTTCCCCCCTGTTTGGTCTTCAACAAATCAGTGAGAGGCAACGCCACTTTGGCAAAATTGGGGATAAAGGTTCTATAGAAATTAGCGAACCCCAGGAAACTTTGCAATTGCCTTCGAGTACGGGGAGGTTCCCACGCCAGTAGGTCCCGCACTTTGCCCGGGTCCATTTCAATCCCAGCCTGGGAGACACGGAAGCCCAGAAACTCTACCGCATTTTGGTGGAACTCGCATTTTGACAGTTTGGCAAACAACTGGTGCTCCCTCAAGCGGCGGAGCACCTCACGGACCAGGTTAGCATGACTCTCAACATTTTCTGAATACACAAGAATATCATCAATATAAACCAAGACCCCTTGGTACAATAAATCATGCATAATTTCATTAATCATATTCATGAACACGCCCGGAGCGCCGGCGAGGCCGAACGGCATTACGATGTATTCAAACTGCCCCAGGGGCGTGTTAAATGCTGTTAAATATTCGTGTCCCTTCTTTATTCGAACCCGGTAATAGGCCTCCCTTAGATCCAGTTTCGTGAAGATTCGCGCCTTCCCCAAGTGGCCCAATAAGTCCTTTATCAGGGGGAGTGGGTAGGCGTTGCAAGTGGAGACTGCGTTCAAACCCCGGTAGTCGGTGCACAAACGCAGAGAACCGTCTTTCTTCTTTACAAAGAGAACCGGGGCCGCCAAGGACGAGGTGGCCGGCCTAATAAAACCCCTCGCCAAGTTTTTGTCCAAAAATTCCCTAAGCTCCGCCATTTCCCGCGGGCTCATTGAGTAAAGCTTGGCTTTTGGGAGGGGCTCCCCTTTTTTCAATTCAATTGCACAGTCAGTCTTACGGTGGGGGGGGAGTTGGTTGCACTCCACTTCCGCGAACACATCAGCAAAGTCCCGGTACTCGGCGGGAAGCGCTGCCCCTCCGGATCCCAACGCGGCCACAACCCCCGCACTCAGGGGACTCCACGCCCGCGCGTGCTGCTCGCAAGCGGGCGAGGTGAACTCTACCGTCCCTTCTTTCCATTTCACTAGGGGATCGTGTTCCTTTAGCCAATCCAGCCCCAACACACAAGGGAAGGCAGAGTGGGGGGCCACCAAAGGCTGGATCTGCTCCCAATGTTTTTTTATGTCCAAGTCCATGGGGCGCGTTTTCGCCGTGGCTTCCCCTCCCGGGGCACATTTCCCATCTAATTGGGTGATTGGCAAGGGTTCTTTCAGTGGCACTTTTCCCACCCCCAAAGTCTCGGCCAGCGCTGGGCTCACTAACGACTGGGTGCACCCTGAGTCCACGATACACCGGACACCCACTGTCTTCCCCGACTTGGGGTTGGAGAGATTGGCAGGTAGGAGCAGCAAGGGGGAATCACTCACCGCGCGTTTGCCCCTGACGGCGGCCTGCTGGCGGGGCGCCTTTACAGCAGACCGTCCTCGTTTCCCGACTGCGCCTCGGCTTGGTCCTCATCCTCCGGCTCGCTACCTTCCTCCGAGTCTTCCACTGCCGGTGCAGCAGCCACCGGCACCAGCAGAGACTTGGCGCTTTTCTTAGGAGCGGCTTTCTTGGTGGGCTGAGCTTTCGGTGGGAGGCTGCTCACGGCTCTCGATGTCGATCCCACCTTGGACGGGCATTGTGCGAGAAAATGCCCCGCTTGGCCGCAACCCAAACACAGACCCTTCTCCATGCGCCGGGTGCGCTCCGTCGGTTCTAGTTTCGCACGGGGCTTGACTTTCGCCGGGGTGGATGTCTTCGCCACGGTTTTCCCCGCCAGAACTCGGATCATCGAGGCTCGCTCCAATCGGTTTTCCATCTCCCCCGCCAATTGGACCCACCCGTCGACGGTAAGCGGGTCTTCCAGCAGGAGGCATTTATCCGCCAGAGTGGGATCGAGGCCCCCCACAAACGCCAGCACGCGTTGGGGTTCGGTCCAGTCTGGCACCGAGGACGCCAGCTCTTTAAATTCCCTGGCATACTCCACCACTGACAACTTTCCTTGTCGGTGAGCCCTGAGTTTCTTCTCTGCCGTCTCCCGTTCAAACGGCTCCACATACATCTGGCGCATGGCTCGCAGGAAGTGGTTGTAATTACGGATGGCTTGGGGATGGTAACGGTACAAGTCCAGGAACCATTTGGCCGCCTTGCCTTCTAGGGCTTGCCCCACGAAACGCACCCGCTCGGCGTCATCATGGAACGTAAAACCCATGTCCATCATATAGGCCTGAAGATGCACTAGGAACGTAGGAAATTCTGCGGGGTTCCCCGAAAACTTAGCCTTGAATTTATAGGTGCTCCGCATCTCCACTCCACGGAGGTGGGGGGGTAGGCGCCCTGGGCCCCATTCCGCCGGCGCCGGAGCTGGGACCAGGGGTCTTGCACCACGGCCGATGCCCCGTCCTCGTCCCGCCGCCACTCTCGCTCGCTCAGCCACCCTGGCCGCCTCGGCCGCCCGTGCGGCCGCCGCCGCTGCCTCTCGCGCCGCCGCCGCTGCCGCTGCCGCCGCCGCCGCCTCGGCTCCCGCAACGTCCGCCGCCGCCGCCGCCGCTGCTGCCGCCGCCGCTGCTTCGGCGTCTTCGTCCGCGCCGTCGCCACCGGCTCCGTCGCCTCCGGCTCCGTCGCCGCCAGCGCCACCCGCGTCTTCTCGCTCCTCGTCCTCGTTTCCCCTTTCCCTCTGCGCTCTTGCTCGCGCCGCAGCCTCCGCCTCGATCTCCAGCTGCGCTCTGGCTCTGGCCACCGCTTCAGCATCCGCTGCGGCTTGTGTGTCCGCCATGCCGTGCTCCCGCAGGGCAAGCCCACCACTCGCTCTGCGCCCGCTGGTATCGGGTGCACCACCACCGAGCACTTCCTTCAACAGGCGCTGTGTCCGGCGCTTCTCCTCCGGATCCAACCGACCCGAAAGGTCCTGCAGCCAGTTGGTCACTCTGTCCAGTTTAAACTGCAAGTCCTGCGTCTCACCCACAGGCTCCAGTCCGTAGCTAGGCAGTGCCAGGTGCTCCGGCCACACTTCGTCCCCAGTAGGGCGGTCGTACCTCGATAATCGCCTACGCTGGGTGACGTGTCGTTCCAAAAATTCCTCGGGCCCCGGGGTTGTTCCCGAGATTGCCCTCAGCATGCCCGAGCTGTACGGCCCCGCACTGGCGCCGTCGCCCTGGGAAAGGTCCCAATCCAGGCCCTCTCCCTGCTCCGAAAAAGTATGTCCCTCGCCCTGCATTTTTGCAGGTGAAAGGAGTTGTGAGATTTGACTTGATGTCAGACGCACAGGAAACTCACAACAAAACTTATTCAAAAGAAAAGAGTTTTATTGATTAGCACTATACGCATTGGACTGAAAGTCAAATCTGACCAGAGGCCAGATTTGCCCCAGCTTATCAATACATTTCTCCCGCCCAAAACTTGACAGTTCCCAAAGGGGGGGGGGTAGGAGAGAAAAGACATATGTGTTAAAACAACAGGATTCCATCTCTCAGCCTTGAGAGAGGTGAAAACAACCCTGTGAGCCCACAACAAGATAAAGGTTAGCATAACATCACTACTCTACTTTATAGCTTACAAAACTACAAGGCCAGGACAAGCAGGCGCCAGGGCCCATCAAGCAATATAACTGACATGGAAGAACTCAGGCTAATTTATGACAGAGATTCTACAATCCTGACAAAAAGAAGCCATGTTGAATCTGAACAGTGGCATATCCAGTCCAACACTCCATGTTACACAGTGGCCAAAACCCAGGTGTCTTCAGGAGATCAACAAATAGGGCCAGACTTCCAGAAGCCCTCCAAGCACCAAGAATACAGAAGCATCACTGCTCCAGGCATAAGAACGTAAGAGGAGCCATGTTGAATCATGCCAGTAGCCAATCCAGTCCAACGTTCTGTGTCACATAATGGGCAAAACCCAGGTGCCATCAGGAAGCCCACCAGCAGGGCCAGAACCCTGAGATCCTCCTACCATATTGCCCAAAGCACTAAGAATACAAAATATCACTGCTTTAGACATAAGAGAAGCCACCTTGGATCTGGACAATGGCATATCCAGTCCAACACTCCATGTTATACAGTGGCCAAAATCCAGGTGCCTTCAGGGGGGCAGAACTCCAGAAGCCCTCCCACCGTGGTCCCTTCCAAACACCAAGGACACAGTGCATAATCTTTCTATTTAAAAAGCGTTTTTGTGATGTACATTAATGCAAATGTTAGAACTGGATTTGTGACTTTTCCTGAGTTTTCCATTCATCTTGCAAAAGAAGCCATTAGCTGTGGGAACATTATACCTGTATGGGCCTCTGGCTTTGGCATGTAGAATATATACAGCCAGTAAGTTAGACATTACATTTGTTTATAGATTTCTCTCAAGTGATATCATCCTAGGCCTAACAGAATTCTCCTTCACTCATCCAGCCTGTCAGAGGCCAGGAGGGAATTAACATCCCTGTGCTACAGACTGGGTAGTGATGGTTAGTGATGGTTCTTTGGGAAAATGATGGCGATTCAGCTCTTTATTGATGATTTCATCTTTATTGGCTCTATGATCACTCAAAGTGGTGGATGCGAATAATAATGGGCTGGAACGCAATGTTAGGCATGAACCGAATATCGACACATGACTCAACGGATAACATCATCATCAACACTTGTGTAAGACTTAGGTTTGCCAGCCTCCAGGTGGGGCTTGGAGGTCTCCCAGGATTACATTTGATCTCCAGCCTACAGCAATGAGCTGCCCTGCAGAAAATGGCTGCTTGGGAGGGTGGAGTCTGTAGGCATTATATATTTCCCAGTTCCTCCTTTCCCCAGACCCCATGCCCCAATTGTCCAGGAATTCCCCTGGCCAGGAGCGCCAACTTGGGTTTGAGTCTGTTTCCTCTATCTGCCACTTTTATATTTCTGAGTAACCGCATTGCCAAGAGGCTTCAAGTGTCCTTTCATCTTCAAGGAACGGAATTCAGCAGTTCTGCTTGCCGGCATTTCAATTGTGGAGCACATAACGAGGTAAATAAATTTTTCATCCCCCCAAGAGTCGATGTAATTTTAGCAAATCTTTATTTCTAAAAATAAATGCGAAGTGTGTGCCGGCGTTGGAAAACACAACTGTCAAGGTCCTTTGAACTTTGGGTTGATTGTTGACCTCGGAAGAAGATTGCCAGGGAAACGTTGCTGGGGTGGGGGTGTGAGGTGTGTGTGTGTGTGTGGGGGGGGGGGGACCCTCTCTCTTCCTAGCTTGAGCATGGCAATTAAAGGAACTCGCTGGCCGGTCTTCCAACCTTACCCGCAGGGGGATTCTTCAGCCCTGTTTCAGAAGCCGTATTTGCATGTTTTAATAATTCAACAAGTTGATCTTAATTAGTTAAAATGCGGGTGGCGCTTTGCAGATTCCGCAAAAGGTATATGTTTAAGTGATTGCTTAATGGCAACTCGTGCTTAAAATTCAGCAAGCTTTTAATTATAATAAAGTGCACAGTATGAAATCAAATAAAACCCGAAGAACTAAAACATTGAGCTTCGTTTGCTCTGTAAATTTTTCACTTTCGGGCTTTTTGAGGGCAACGCACATTTGGAAAGGATTTTTTGGGAGGGAGGGGGGGGTTGCAAGGGGAGGGGGGCAGGATTAGCAGCTTCAAATGGGGGGAGAGATCAATGGGCCCCCTGGTGTCTAGCTACAACTTTGGGTATCTTGTCTGTTCTGCTTCCTCTCTCTGGAAGTAGTAGTAGGAATTGGGGATTTGGGGGGGGGGGGTTTCTCCGCCATGTTCCTGGGTTGTTGGTTATTGTATCAGTTTTTCTTGTCTGTTTTATGGGGGTTTTAACTGGACACCTGTAACCCGCCACGAGCCTGCTTGGGAGTGACGGGTAACAAATTAAATAATAACGATAATGATAATAATAAAAACATAGAGAACCATAGAGAACCGTGTGGCAAAATGCAGGGATATTTTTTTAACATGAGATTGTCCAAAACAGGGGTAGTCAAACTGTGGCCCTCCAGATGTCCATGGACTACAATTCCCGTGAGCCCCTGCCAGCATTTGCTGGCAGGGGCTCATGGGAATTGTAGTCCATGGACATCTGGAGGGCCGCAGTTTGACTACCCCTGGTCCAAAACATTCAAATGAACACACCCACAAACTCCTGAACCTATAGAGTCGTAAAACAAATGACAAAGCCAATGTGTCCCAAACTTGGTTCCAGCCATTTTGGGTGATGAGCTTGCTATGGCCTTTCCTAGATTTAAAAAAAAAAAGATCTCAGCAATTCTCAGCACACTGGGGGAGCCTGCAAGACAGAGGCTGAGAGAGAGAGAGTCATTTTTGAAGGCTCTGCGTTGAATTATGCATGTATGTATGTAAGTGCTGTCAATTTGCAGGTGACTTATGGCGACCCCTTAAGGCTTTCAAGCCAGGAGACGGTCAGAGGTGCATCATAAGCCAAGTATTCCTTGGAGGTCTCTCGTTCTAATACTGGATTGGGCTGGCTCTTGCTTAGCTTCCCAGCTGCGATGAGATCCAGGCCATGGTGCATTGAATTAGAAAGTAGGAGAAGAATTTTAAAATCGTTCTATTCATTAGCAGTGCTCTGAATGCACTTTGGACCAGCTGGCTGCAACAGAACGTGGTTCATCTAAGTTTCACCTAATAAACGTCTGGTTTCTTGAATGTTTTCTCAGCTTTGGCCTTGCCCCAATCTGTCCGTCTAGCAAGCAACCTTGACATCCAAAAGGACTGTTGCTGTTGCCACTCCAAATATTCACGATTATCCATGTGCTGTTCATCATTTATATCCTTTCTTGTGCCATACATTCAGAGTTCTATGTACCTTTCCCATTCCCCACGGGTTTTGTGCACACTGCCCCGAGACGGCACAGCGAGGGGTGGTATATAAATTACATGAACGAACGAGTGAAACAATGAACAAACAATGTTATGGGTACTTTCGGAATAATACTAAGAGAGCCAGTTTGGTGTAGTGGTTAGGAGTGCGGACTTCTAATCTGGCATGCCAGGTTCGATTCTGCGCTTCCCCACATGCAACCAGCTGGGTGACCTTGGGCTCACCACAGTACTGATAAAGCTATTCTGACTGGGCAATGATATCAGCGCTCTCTCAGCCTCACCCACCCCACAGGGTGTCTGTTGTGGGGAGAGGAAAGGGAAGGCGACTGTAAGCCACTTTGAGCCTCCTTCGGGTAGGGAAAAGCGGCATATAAGAACCAACTCTTCTTCTTCTTCTAAAGGGTCTGATACAGACCTTACTGCTTCAACCAATGGGAGGCTAAAACTGCAAAACTGAAGAATTAAAAATCCATCTGTATATCATTAAGTGCTCACGAAGTGGACATGCAGAAATTAAGATAGGGTTTGTAAAAGAACAAACAAACTACAGTATCTCGGCAGAGGTAGTTGTGAAAGATAAGCCAAATAACAGTTTTGTCCTGAAGAAAATAAAGGTACAATGTTTTGGCTGACGTAGCAAAAGATCTGTGGACCGTAGCTAAGAACGATAATGCTGGGTTTATCATTCCCGGAAGAGACCAGGCGTAGAGGCAAGATTTCTTAAATTCATGAAACAGTACGGGATGTGCCCAACCCAAGGCATTTGATCTGAGCTATCTGCACCTGAGTGATAAGTATTAGTAGTAGTGGGAAATTACTGTACATCCGACCCTTGTAGTGTACCCTTGCAGGTGTTTTCGGAGGACGGCAGCTCATTTGAATGCTGAAGCTGGACTGCTGATCAGGGCCAGCTATCAGGAGCAAGCGACCCTGATAATACAGCAATTATGCTAGCTACCCAGCCACTCCCAAGCCTGATTCAAGGTGTTGGTATTGGTCTTTAAAGCCCTACATGGCTTAGGAGGACCATCTTCTGAAGGACCATCTCCTCCCAGGTGAGGCCCTGCTGATAGTTCCATCAATCAAAGAAAGTCGTTTGGTGGGGATACAAGAGAGGACCTTTTCATTGGCAGCCCCACAATTACAGAACAACCTCCCCAGGGAGGCACACCTGGCCCTCTCACTGTCAATCTTTAGGAGGCAATTAAAGGCAGCTTTATTTGGTAGCAATTCTGAATAATGATTGCAAATCTTGCTTTTATGTTTTTTGTTCAGTGTGTTTTATCTATGTTTCTAAGCCAGGGGTAGTCAACCTGTGGTCCTCCAGATGTTCACAGACTACGATTCCCATGAGCCCCTGCCAGCATTTGTGAACATTTGGAGAACCACAGGTTGACTACCCCTGTTCTAAGCCACCTTGAGTGCCGATGGAAGAAAGGGAGATAATAAATGTTTAACTATCCCTATTTTCCAAGGTAGCTTGAATGAAGGTGGCTTCTTTGAAAGTGATCTTCTTTGAAATGAACTTCTGTATTTATGTTTGTTCCACCTTGATATGCCTTCATCTGTCGAAGTGCTTAGGCGTGCTAGATTTCGACTTGTGAGATATTTTTATTTTGAGAGACTGGAACGTGTGTTAAGAGGGCTTCTGGAATTCTGGTGGGCCTTCCGATGGCACCTGGATTTTGGCCACTGTGTGCCACAGTGTGTTGGGCTGGGCGGGCCACTGGCCTGATCCAGCATGGCTTCTCTTATGTCCTTTCATCGAGTCCATGCCTTGTGTGAAGCCTTAAATTTACCTCTGGAGTTTATATGGCTTTCAAGTGCTTTTAGCCTCTCTTCCGAAAGTGAATTTTGAGTTTAGACGTACATCTTGAGCTTGTTTTTATGATGGGGAGTAATTGATTTACTGCCTCTTGCCCTGACTGACTTGAAACCAGTTCTGTTTGATTTGGCTCTGCTGTAACATCTGAGAGAATCCCTATTTATCTTCCCTATATAGGCTCATAGAACGAAACAAAAGACAGTCGGGGCAAATGTTATCTATGAATATAGGAATCACTAGTCCTTTTGCAGCAAAGGCTTCTGGGACCTTGGGATATAGAAGAAGTTGCTCCTTTGCATCTTCTCCAGGTCCTTTAGATCAGGTACTGTTGAGGAAGTAGGTTTGAACTGGGAAATACTGGAGATTTGGCCTGTTTAGGGCAGAGTTTGGGTTGCAGAGGGACTGCAACAGGGTATAGAATCCACCTTCCAAAATAACCCTTTTCTCCAGATCAGTTGTAAGCCCATGAGTTCTCCAGCTGGAGGGTGATCAACGAAGGTGATCAAGGAAGCGAAGGTGATCAACGAAGGGTGATCAACGAAGACCAGTCAACCCGAACCTTATTTTAGCTTGGCACTGAGATTTATTATTTTTTTTGACATTAAAAGAACATGACTCTGAGATCCCTTTGACATGAAAGATTATTTATTTTCTAGCCATACGTGTCAGATTTTTATTTTTTGGCTACCTGGAGGCTGGCAACCCTCCCAGCAGCTGAGGGAACTTAATTGGGTTATTAGCTCTTTCTCTTTGTCTGTCTTTGGTGACACACAGACCTGTTGAGTGAAAAGAGCCAAGTCCTAAGTTATGGGGTGGCCCCATGGGGTTTTCAAGGCAAGAGACAAACAGAAACCGGTGCTTTGCCATTGCCTGCCTCTGTGTAGCAGCCGTGGACTTCCGTGGGGGTCATCCATGTCCTCTGCTCTGGTTTGGCCTCCCTTGGAGTCCTGTGTTCAGTTTGGGGCGCCCCAGTTGAAGAGGGATATAGAGAAACTGGAGCATGTCCAGAGGAGGGTAACAAAGATGGTGAAGGTTTTGGAGACCAAGACATATGAAGAAAGGTTGGGGGAGCTTGGTCTGTTTAGCCTGGAGAGGAGACGACTGAGAGGGGGGTCTGATAACCATCTTCAAGTATTTAAAAGGGCTGCCATGTAGAGGATGGAGCAGAGTTGTTCTCTCTTGCCCCGGAAGGACGAACCAGAACGAATGGGATTAAATTAATTCAAAAGAAATTCTGTCTAAACGTCTGAAAGAAGTTCCTGACAGTTAGAGCGGTTTCTCAGTGGAACAGGCTTCCTTGGGAGGTGGTGGGTTCTCCATCTTTGGAAATTTTTAAACAAAGGCTGGACAGCTATCTGACGGAGAGGCTGATTCTGTGAAGGCTCAAGGGGATCACAGGTTACAGGGGATGAGCGAGAGGGTTGTGAGTGTCCTGCACAGTGCAGGATCCAGGAGGTCCATTCCAACTCTATGATTCTCCACTGAACATCTGAGATCTGTTGGGTTTGGGCTATACTGAGCTACCCAGATCACAGTGCGCTCTCTGGTTGTGTGTGTCTGTGCAGTGTGTGTGTGTGTGTGTGTGTCCATCTGTCTCTATCCTGGAGAGTCTGTCTCTTGTAGTCGACACTTATTTGTTTAGTTATCGATGCTGAATATTGCAGCCCCCTTGTGCTCAATTGCTTCTCTCTTCTCCTGGCAGCGCCGACTTTTAGTAACCAAGACAATGCAACCGACAATTTGCTCTAATAACGCTGACGACAAGTAAACAACCTTCACATTTCTCCTAATTAGGTAACAAGAGTTCTTTATGCTCTGGCTTTCTTCTCCTCTCCGAGGGACGTTGCGCTTGCAGAATGGAAAGGGGGTCTAATTTTTATGCACCACTTCAAGCCCCACCTGTCGAAATGACTTGGGAAGATCAGAGCCGTGATCATTTGAGCAGTTAGTCTGTATGGCTTAAAGGGCTGGGGAGGCTCATCAAAGCCTCCGCCAGCTGCTTTTTGTTCCGATACCCGTGGACTGTCTGATGAGGGCAGGAAAGCCGACCCACATTCCGGAGCTCCCGCACTGCCGAGGCATAGTTAGGAGTTGTGTCAAGTCCTGATGCAACGATTGTATGTCAGAGGTTACGTGACACAGTGAAGCTCTTTCAATGTCCTTTGTTCCGGTTGGGCCTGCCTGGGTAATGGAAGAACATCAGAAGAGCCCTGCTGGATCAGACCAGGGGTCCATCTAGTTCAGCATCCTGTCTCACGCAGTGGTCAAACTCTTTCTCCGGACGGCCAACAACAGGGCAGAGAGGCCAGGACCTTTCCCCGAAGTTGTCTCCTGGCTCCGAGTTTCACCGGTTTAGTGCCTCTGAATGTGGAGGGTTCCCCTCAGTCACCGTGGCTCGTAGGCATGTCAGGAAGGAGGTGCAATGCATGTATACAAGGAATTGACTGGTTTGGTCTTTAAAGGGCAGGTTCTAAGGGAAGAACTTCCTTTTAGTTCTGTGCTTGTGATTTCTTTCCATACAATGCAGAGGTGCAGGTAAGGAACGAGAGTTGGGGAGTCCCAACAGAAAATCCCTTATCTCAAGCAGTCGTTGCTGATTTTGGCCGTTCATAGGTTGTCCTCTGGAAACGTCCTCTGGAAACGTCCGATGAGCAAAGCTGTAGAGGGAGGCAGTAAACTTTTAAGGAGCACAAAAAGAAGTGCCTTGGTGGTGCCACGTGACCCATAAAACGTGATTACGGGATGGTATCGATGAGAGAAGAGACCTGTACTTACCTTCAGACCTTCAGGTGTATTCCTGCTGCCGTCTCCCATCTACTGCGTGCTGACTTTTTGGGCTGATCCTTCTCGTTCCCAGGAATAGAGGGAGGGAAGAATGTTTCCCCAGATGCCCTCTCAAGCATCTCAGCCAGCTTGATGCATGTTCTGTCCGCGGTGAAAGCAGGGCTTGCAGGGGCCCGTGGTGGGTCCATTGGGTCTTCTTAATCCTTTTTCTTTGCACTGTTTTCTCCCACCCTGGTGGCTTAGCAGGAGGTTGTAAAGTAGATTGCCATTTCTTGCCGTTATTAGCACTCATAATTCTTGACACGGACAATGCACGTACTTTAGGGTGAAAAATGGGCTGGAACAATGCAGGTCAAAGCATGATATTGAGAGTTCAGCAGGGTGGTTAAGTTTACTTGAGGGGGGGGGGTTGAGTTTCTTAGCCGTGGCGGCAGTCCATTGTGCCAGTGCAGGAAGTCTGTTCCGGAATGACGTAATTCTGACGAACAAAACTTGGGCGTCTTGGAGATGCAGAAGACAACAGGAGGCTAGAGGAGTTATCAACTGATTACTCTCCTGCGATCTGCCCGGACTGTAGCTTCTTGTGTTGTGAATGTTCCCAGGTAATATCCTTTCTTATCAAACGTAAGAAATGAAAGGAGCATAGAAACATTGACGGGCATGTACAAGAGTGGTCATCATCGACCTCTCCTGCCCTGAACCCAACTTTAGCACCAACATCACAAAACGTGTTTTTAAAATGTCCTTATCATTTTCCTTTTCCTCCTCCTACTTCTTTCTTATCTTTCTCTTTCTCATAAAGAAAATGCACGAATGTATCACCAGCATGACTCAGCTTTGGCAGCCAAAGGCTGATATATTAGAAGATTCATCAAATTAGCGATTTTGAATGTGTGGGCACTAATCTGGCGCTTGGTCCATTGTGCCAGGAGCTTGATAGGCTTTTGATTCCATTAAGCATAACGATTCTATGAATTATGCATGGCCTCGCAGGAATACACAAACAAGCTCCCAACGCAGAGTGCCGCACAGGCAGCCCCACGTCCAAAGGTGCAGCCCTGACCTGGCTAGCCCAGGCAAGCCCGATCCCAGCAGATCCCGGAAGCTAAGAAGGGCTGACCCTGGCTAGTATTTGAATGGGAGACCTCCAAGGATCCAATGGGCTGAAATTAATTCAAAAGAAATTCCGTCTAAAGCTCTGGAAGAAGTTCCTGACAGACAGAGCGGTTTCTCAGTGGAACAGGCTTCCTGGGGAGGTGGTGGGTTCTCCAACTTTGGAGATTTTTAAGCAGAGGCTGGAGAGCCATCTGACGGAGAGGCTGATTCTGTGAAGGCTCAAGGGGGTGGCAGGTGACAGTAGATGAGTGATTGGGATGTGAGTGTCCTGCATAGTGCAGGAGGGTGGACTAGATGACCCAGGAGGTCTCTTCCAACTCTGTCATTCGATGACTCTATGGGTGTTCGTTCCTCCAAGGAACACTTGGAGGCAAACCAAGGAATACCAAGGAATAACCCAAGGGTGTAGGGTGTTCTGTACTTCCAAAAGCAGCTCCCCATTGCATTGGGCCAGATGAATCTGATATTTGAGGTGTTTCTCTCTGAGGAAGCAGTTCTGGGTGTTGTCTGGCGATGGGACCTGATCTGGACTTGCAGGACCAACCCACCTCGGCTCAGGCAAGCTGAGCACAATGGACAGCCGAAGCAGGCCGGTGTCAGGATCAGCCCAGCAGGCACTCAGAAGAAACTTGGGAAGGGTGGGGGGCTGCAGGTGCTGGCTTCAGTAACAGAGTTTGGCAGGTAGCTGGTGTATCATCAAGCCCCACCCAGGAAAGGGGGCAACTTGGGAAGCAACCTCAGTTGAGAACTTCTGGTTGGGCGAAGGAGAGGAGCAAGCAGGGGGACGGGAGGAGAAGGGCTGCCTGTTTAGGGAGAATCTGTAGCAGGTTAGGAAAGACAAAGTATCCCTGCTTAGGTAGCATGGTAGAGCGTTGGCTGCGGAAAGGCTGAAGAACGAGGTGGTGCAGCCTCTTCCCCTCTCCAGTATGAGGTCTTGCAGGGCCACCCCTACATTGAAAGTCACAGATGAGCAAGGCTTTGACCAGAAGGAGCCCCTAGGTGTCTATCAGGAGCTGCTAAGGCATACAGGAGTCAGAATTCTTGGAACAGTCGCACTAAGCCCCCCTCCTAATAGTTTCAGTTTTTAAAAATCTCAAACATCTCCATTGACGGATCATGTCTATGGAAAGACCAGGCATGGTTTGGAATTGCCGATGGTTGATCTGTCCATTTTACCTGCCCTACGGTCAGCAGATATGCTCCCTGGAGAGGGGTCAGGTATGTGTGTGTGAGATAGATATATAGAGAGAGAGACCTTAAGAAAATGCACTGGAAACCTTTTAAGGGCACAAACCTAAGGGGGCAGAAGCAGTCCATATGGAGGACTCTGCAGCTGAAAGATCCTTTCCCAGTCTAGTTTCAGCATCACATTATGCCCTGGGAACTGGGAAAGGTGAATCCTAGATAATACCTGCATGTTGATACTGCAGCTCCAGCTCAATGCATGGCAGAATATTTTTTTTTGGGGGGGGGGGGAAGGATGTGTAGTATGAAGGAAGTCTAGCATTTATCTCTCTCCCACAAACACACACATTGTACAAGTTCCTTCGGCGTCAAATTTGAATTGTCTTCTAATAACACGGCCGAGTCTCCGTATCGCTCATCAGTGCCGCTTTCTTGTAGCCAAAATTTCCTTCTAATGCAGGTTCGTTGGCATCTTACAAGCCTCTATTTATAGCCGGAGCATCAGGCCCCGGATTGCATTCTGCGGCAAGGAAAGCCGATGTCCCTAGTGGCAGCGAGGTATTTTTAGCCACGACATTTGGAACCGGAGGGGGGTTGGGGGGGAAGGTCAAGAATCCAGACGAGGCAGAGATCTGCAGCTTCAAGGGATATCGCCCATCAGTAGTTTGTCCCCCTCCTCTGGAAGTAAGCTTGGTTCTTCTGCCGCTCAGGAGAAAGCATCCCAGAGATTGTCGGGGAAACACGAAGCAACTGATCGGCTCAGCCACTCGGGTTACGTGTTTCTCATTATTGTTGAGGGTTGACGCTCAGCTCTCCGAGGGTTCGTTCAGCGATCTATTTGTGTGTGTACGTGGGGGGGGGGAGAATGTGGGAAACAGAATCAGCGGCACGGAATTCGCTTTGTATTTTGCAGCCCGAGAATTCTTAATGCCCATTGTTGCCTGACAGCTGCTCTGCTTCCACATTCTTAACAATTTATTATCACATAATAAAAGAAATCTTTGTTTGCTTCTCCAAGCAAAGGCGCCGAAGGCCTCTGGCGGGCACAACGTGGGGTTGTTTATTATTTATGCCACCGCACAAGAGCAGAACCCCGTGAAGGAAACGCAGGTTGCCGGGTCGGTGTTCAGGTTAAATTGCGCCTCTCCCAGTGGGCAGGATGTCCAGATAGACGGGGCAGCAAAGCTAGGGAAGGGGACCAGATGGGAAATGTGTAGGTGTGTGTGGGGGGAGTGGCAGGGGCTGAGCCAAACGCCAGATGGGAAGACTTCACCTCGTTTTGTTAATGGATTAGAGATCCACCCTGAGCATATTAGGAAGTGTTTTGCTTGCTAAGGCCCTCTTCCTCTTTGCTCCTGATTGCCCCCTCCGAGTTTTTATCTCGGACAGGGCCCGCCCTAACTCCTCCCCCACAGCCCTTACTGAATTATTTAGTCCACAGCACCCTGCGCCGCGGGACGGTTTAAAGATTATTGCTGTTATTCACCGTGTTGTTCTATAAATTAGCGATCCCCAACCTGTGGGCCACGAACCATATGTGGTCCATCGACTAATTGGAGGTGGGCCACGAAGGACGCCTTCTCCCCCCCCCCCCCCGGCCCTTTACTTCACACACCACACCCCCCGGCCCTTTACAACACACTTTGGGTGTCATTGTCTCCCATCCCTCCCAGATGGGACTATCTCATTGCAGAGAAACAAGCTCAGGGTTCCCATTGATTTGTCATCGTCATGAGTTAAAATTTCCATGAAAATAAAAGGTTCCTTATGTTCATTGTTGTGGCGTGTCTGTATCTTATTTTGAAGGGATGTTTAAACATTACCATAGCAATCAGAGAGCGTTAGTGCAGTGGTTGAGAGTAGAGGAGTAAACTACCCCCCCATACCGGGCCTCAGCGTTGAGTGGTCCCCGGTGATAAAAAGGTTGGGGACCACTGCTATAAATGATGTCACCTGTAACATTTTCTTGTTTCATGCAAACCGCCCTGAGCCTTTGGGGAAGGCGGTATATAAATACAATAAATAAATAAACAAAGTGGCTATCGGCATATCACTGGGCGTGCAAGGAAGGGCCACAGGAGCCTAACACGGTCCCTTCTGCCCACCCACTCACCATCTGCCTAAATTCACTCATTGGCTTTACATTGATGGTGCCTTTATGTATCCCATGGAGCTCCTGAGTAAATTAAAATGGGCCTGAAAAGCCGATGGGCATCTTAACAAGGTACTTGGGATGATTTCAGACCCCTTCCCGCAGAGAATGCCTGTATTGTATTTCGGGCATGCGGAACAGTTTCTAGAGAGGTGAACCCATAACACTTTAATGATCCTTGATCTAATTGGTAAACAGTCGCAGGAGATGATTTATCACGAGGGTTTGGGGAGGCAGCTGCTTCTGGAGTCTCGCAGAGAAGTAAGCAAAGCTCCGGCTCGGTTAGATTCAATGGCTCTTTTAACCCCCCCCCCTTTTTTTTTTAAAGCTGGGGGGAGGAAGTTATATTTCAGAAGTTCTATTGGATAATCAAATATGTCTTGATATCTCGGGTAACTATTGATTATAATTGCAAGCCCTGCATTTCATTCCCTCCCCTGTCTAATTCTTTGCCCTGTGACCAACTTCAGCGTGGTTTAGAGCAGGGGTAGTCAACCTGTGGTCCTCCAGATGTTCATGGGCTACAATTCCCATGAGCCCCTGCCAGCAAATGCTGGCAGGGGCTCATGGGAATTGCAGTCCATGAACATCTGGAGGACCACAGGTTGACTACCCCTGCTTTAAAGTACAGGGTTGTGCCAGCTCTCCCTCCCTGGCGATCTTCAACCAGCTGAATGAATTCTTGCCAGGAATCGTTTCGGTTGAACATGCATTGAGCAGGGGGTTGGGCTAAATTCACTTGCATGGCCCCTTTCAACTCTATGATTCTAGGACAATGGTGGCCAAACTGTGGCCCTCTAGATGTCCATGGACTACAATTCCCATGAGCCCCTGCCAGCATCATGCTGTAGTCCATGGACATCTGGAGAGCCACAGTTTGTCCACCCCTGTAGGGGCATTATGTTGTAGAACAGCCTTCTCCTTGCTGGCTAAGCCCATTTTTATTTGTTGTTATTATGGTCCCCCCTATGATTTATCTCCTTGACCCCTGGGAAAGAGAAAGGTGTGCTTATTGAAGGTGGAGATGGGGGAGGGGGAGGAATCTGTAGTTAACTGTCAGGATAAATGACCAACCTCAAGTTGTTCCCAAATTCGAGAGGCGGACATTTTCTCTTTTTGCTATTGACAATGCTATGAGGAAGTGCTTTGAAGTGCACATGAAGGGAGGTTCAGCTGCTCTGAGCTTTCTGAATGAGCACAGAAAAAGGAAGGGAGTGTTTTCAGGTACATCTATTTCCAGAATACAGAGGAGGAATGGTGCTCCCCCTCCCTTTGGCAAGGCTTAGCAATATGAAGAGGAAAAGCACAAGTTCTGCTGGGTCAGGGGTCCCCAACGTGGGTTTTGTGGGTGCCATTCTGCCTGCGGACCCCTTCCTTGGTGCCTGTCAAGTGCTTATAGAAAGAAGGCAAACTAAAGTAGGCCTTCGGAATTGCTGCACAGATTAAAAGCCATCCTGCTGAACAGAGTTTCTGCCTGAAGCTGAAGATTTGGTGTCAGAGGCCCATAGAATCTCGATCCCTGACATGTTGTGCTGGGCCGCACCTCCTGCGGCGGCCATTTTGTGCCTCGTCCCATCTCCTTTGGCAGCCATTTTGTGCTTGTGCCCACCTGTGTGGGTGTCTGTATCCGAATCCCAAAAGTTGCCTGCAGGTACATAAAGGCTGGGGCCCAGTGTGCTCCCTCATTGAAGCTGGAGCGGCTACATAGCTAGCTGTGTCCACCTGCATTGGAAATGGATGAAGAATTCTGTTAGCAGCATAAAGGGCCAGCAGAAACTTTCAGAGCAGGTTTTGTTTTGTTTTTTTAATTGCACAGAATTCTTCAAGTTGGATGCAAAAAGAAAATAGAAAGCAAAAAGGGGATAGGGATGCCAGCCTGAATATCCCCAGGCATTACAGCTCATCTCCAGACAAACAAGAAAATGACTTTATGGCATTATATCTTGCTGATATCCTAAATCCCACGTGCTCTCGGCTCCACCCCCAAAGTCTCCAGGTGTTTCCCAAACCAGAGTTGGCAGCCTTAGGGGGGAAACTTTTGAGCTGTTGCATCCGCCTGTCATTGGGGTACAGAAGGGCATCTTCCTGCACATCTGGAATCCCTCTCTTGGTATTGCCAGTGACGTCCTTTTCTCTCTCCTGCTTTTCGTTTAGCATTCAACGTGGGATAGACTTTTATGACTCACTATTTGCTGTTTGTTTTTTTGCCGCCAGCTGGGTAACCCTGGGCTAGTCACAGTCCAGTTAGAGCTGTTCTCACAGAACAGTTTCTCTCAGAGCTCTCTCTGCCTCCCCCTCCCTCACAGGGTGTCTGTTGCAGGGAGAGGAAGGATAGGCAATTGGAAGCCACTTTGAGACCTCCTTTGGGTAGTAAAAGCAGGGTATAAAAAACCAATTCTTTTTTTCTCTAATGGACTGATTACGCCCTGAGAATTTTGTTCGTTTGGTCAAATCACAAATATTTTAGAAAGCTGCAAATTTATTTCTATTCTAAACACAACTCATTGCATAAGGAGGAGGCTTTGGTAAGGCCTTGGAGGAGGAGCTGGTCTCATGGCTTAAGTGCTACTCAGCACTTAACATCCACTCAGGGCGGCTGTCCAGCCCTTGAGTGCCTCCTCCTCCAACTGGCTTGCCTGTCTGTTCAGCAGCCAGCCAGTCGCCTTCTGTCCCCCACCCCGGACCACCCCCTCCTCCTTCCACTTCCTTCTGAGGCTCGGAGGCTGCAGATCCCTGTCTTGTGAGAGCTTCCTCTGCCGGTGAGTGCCCATCAGCTGCCTGCAGCCTTTCCAGGTCCTGGCGGGAGAGGGAGGCCTTCCACAGAGTTCTTCTACCCCACTGCCCTATCTAGCATCCGTTGTATTCCTGAATACAACTGGCTTGTCCCCTAGTGTTTGTTATAAAACACACTGGTGCTGGTGGTGGGGAGCCTCTCAACTCTGCCTGCTGTTACAGCTTTGCCTAGATTTCTGTGGGGCTTCAAAGAGAACGTTTCCCCTGTATTTTAAGCAAGATATGACGGTGACTCACGAAAAGACTCCCAGCATTACATCTGACAGTGAATGGCAGAACCTGTTCTCGGGGCGTACCCTGGCTTCCTACAAGTGGCGCTTTGGATTGCGTGCCGTGTCATTTTTCAATCAGAGGTGAATATCATCCTTTTCACATAATGCTAACCTGTGAATTCAGGAGCACAGCGCTCTAGCGCTGGAATGGACTGGGACTCTCCGGCGTGTGCTGCTACATAATTCAAACTGGATTGCGTTAGACGGGATAGAAAAATTGATGAGGCTTAAAAAAAATACCGTTGCCGTATTTAGACCTTGCAGTATGAGAAGAAGGTACTCTTGGGGTCTCAAAAAGCCAGGATGATGAGGGTCAGCCATTTCAGTTCTGCTTACAGTAAATAATTGTGTTTAAAATATTTATAGGCCATGCTTTCTCGACAGCGTGAAGAATCAAGGCAGGTGATGATATAAACCTTGGGCCTAGTTCCCTTGTTAATATGTAAACCAGCCAACTTCTATAGAACTTCTCCACCCATTCTATATTCTCTCTAATTTGACCTTGGCACAGATTTGGATGTGGAGTTGTCCAGAAGAGTTGGTTCTTATATGCTGCTTTTTTCTACCCGAAGGAGTCTCAAAGGGTCTTAAATTTGCCTTCCCTTTCCTCTCCCCAAAACAGACACCCTGTGAGGGAGGGGAGGCTGAGAGAGCCGTGATATTCCTGCTCAGAACAGCTTTCTCCGTGTTGTGGTGAGCCCAAGGTCACCCAGCTGTCTGCATGTGGGGGAATGCAAAATCGAACCCAGCTCGCCAGATTAGAAGTCCGCACTTCTAACCACTACACCAAGCTCGCTCCACACCAAGTTTTTGATGTGGGCTTTGGGGTTAATGAGGAGGTGGCAGTCTTGGAGGGTCCACTTTGAAGAGGCAACAGTCCCAACCAGGGAAAAGAAAGGTTAGGGGAGGGGGCTGAATCTGTAGACCTGAACCAACCAGTTGTTCATCCCGTTCTCCAAGATAACTGGCTCCGCTACGGCCTCCAAGGACAGCCTCAAACCCCACTTGGTGTGAAGCCAGGAAGTTGCAGAGCTCTGTAGGAGTCCACAACTCCAAATGTGAGCTGATGGGCCCCTTAAGAAATGCTCCTCGCTCCCAGAGAGAGAGAGAGAGAGGCCTTCCGGGTATTTCCTCTGTCTGCTCTAGTCTGTAAGAGCTCTAGCAGCCATTGCAATGGATGTTAGTCTCGGAACTATCCATGGTCCTGTAGAACGCCTGTCGCCAACCTGACTTCGTAGATGGCAGGCTTTCAATAGGCAAGTATGCTCTGCCCTGCGAGCATCCGGCCAAGACAGGGACCTGGGCTGAATCCTAATGAACTCTTGTGTGAGGGGATCATCTGACGCATGAAGCTGCCTTGTACTTAATCAGGACATTGGCCGTTCAGCATAAGCTGTGTCTCGTCAGACTGGCAGCGTCTCGGTAGAGTCTTGGGGAGGTAGTAGTAGGGGATGGGGTGGGGGGTTCTCCGCTATGTTCCTGGGTGGTCGGTTATTTTATCTGTATTTCTGTCTGTTTTCATGGGAGTTTTAACTGGACACCTGTAACCCACCACAAGCCTGCTTGGGAGTGGTGGGTAACAAACTTAATAATAATAATATTAACAACAACAATAATAATA
Source organism: Paroedura picta (assembly GCF_049243985.1). Lineage (NCBI taxonomy): Eukaryota > Metazoa > Chordata > Lepidosauria > Squamata > Gekkonidae > Paroedura > Paroedura picta. Next base: position 5,055,068 of record NC_135377.1, read on the forward strand.
ATAGTAGTAGTAGTAGTAGAAGTAGTAGTAATACCACCACCTACTTTCCTACATTTGCAGCTGACTTGTGGTGACTCTTAGGGCTTCTCAAGGCAAGAGATATCCAGAGGTGGTTGGCCATTGCCTGCCTTGGTGTTGTGACCCTGGCTGTCTCTCGTCCAAAATACCAGAGCTGAGCTGGCTTACCTCCTGAGTGATGACAAGATCGGGCTGGCCTAGATTATTAAGATAGGAGCTCACATGCCTATAACCTGGTTCTTCTAAACTGGGTCATCTAGTCCAACCCCCTGCACTGTGCAGGACATCCCAATCGCTCATCCACTGTCACCTGCCACCCTCTTGGACTTTCACAGAATCAGCCTCTTCATCAGATGGCTCTACAGCCTCTGTTTAAAAATCTCCAAAGATGGAGAACCCACCCCCTCCTGAGGAAGCCTGTTCCACCGAGAAACTGCTCTGACTGTCAGGAACTTCTTCCGGATGTTTAGATGGAATTTTTTTTTCTGAATTTCATTCCATTGGTTTTGGTCTGTCCCTCGCAGGCAAGAGAGAGCAACTCTGCTCCATCCTCTATATGGCAGCCTTTCAAATACTTGATAGTTATCATATCCTCTCTCTGTTGTCTTGACTTCCCTGTTAAGCTACATCCTTTGACCCCATTCCTAACCACACCCGGAACCTCTGGGAGCATTTTTCTGAGCACAGGGGGCTCAAGAGTAAAGGAGGAGGTGAGAATTACCCCATAATTGACAGCAATCCAGCCCCTGTTCATAACTGTACAGAGCAAAGACCATTGTATTTGTTTGGCTTTCTCAGAGAGCCAGCAACGTAAGTTGACTCTGCATATAATAGAACTGTTCCTTTCCTTTCCCCGCTTTAAGTTACTTGGGAACATTTAGACTAGGAGGGGAAAAGACCTCTCTATTTTCTTTAGCACAAGCCGCTCAGAGATTGTGTCACCGTGTATTTATGTGGCACGAGGAGCATAAGCCCTAAAGAAACGTTAAAAATAAAGCCATTTTACATAACCACCCTATATACAGCCAAGGCCGTATTAATTATGAATGGCGCCCAATAAGCTGTGTCGTCTTGGAGAGTGTTCCTCCGTTGGTCTAAAGTACCCCGGGTGCTTGCTTGCAACTTTACTGGGTTTTCTTTTGCCTACTCTTGTGCTTTTTTCTTTTTCAAGCAGAGACTTAGCTAGAGTCATGTTATTGTTATTATTTGTCTTAGATTCCCCCCTCCCCAATCATCCCAGCAGCAAAAAACACTTACACAGCGGATTCTCCAGAAGGTATTTTGACCTACGTCCCAACCAGACAAAAAAAGGCCTTAAGATGTGGGTCTGTTTACTGCAAATGCCTGCGTTATGTATGAATAACTAGTAAGAGATTAAATGATCAAGTCCACTTTTTGGCCTCCACAGGTGTTATGTGCTTTGGTTACATTCTATGCATTGCATTAGGTATCTTCATGATTGTGGATAATTTGGTCTCTGCTCTTTTTGTATCTGCTCATATATAAAACCGGGAACTTGGGAGATCTTCCTAAACCCAGGTAAAGCAATGCTGCGTGCTTACACCTTCACAATCTTGTGGGTCTCTAAGGTGCCACTGAATTGGAATCTAGCTCTTCTTCCTGCCCTACTTTTAACACTCAACACCCCCGGGTCATCTTGTCTGGGGTTATCCGCTTGGGCTCACAGGCTGCAACAGCGGAGTTGGGTAGGGTGGTTGAAAATTGTGTTTGCCGCCAGCTGTCGTTTGTTGTATCGGGTTCTTATGGGGGGGGTTATATTGTGATCTTATTGTTTCATCCTGCGAACCGCCACAAGTCTGCCTTTATCGAGAGCAGCAACATATAAATTAGTAAATACATAAATAATGTCAGAGATGACCAAACTGTGGCGCTTCAGATGTCCATGTACTACAATTACCATGAGCCCCTGCCAATTGTCCGTGTTGGCAGGGGCTCATGGTAATTGTAGTACATGGACATCTGTTGTTTGTTGTATAGGGTCATCTGGAGAGCCACGGTTTGGCCACCCTTGCCTTGTGTATACGTGGATATTAATGGCATAGTTGGAGGCCTCCCCCCAGTCTGGGGGAAAGTTTCAAATTCTCCCCCAAGCGGTGTGCTACCGTCCCTTCACTCTGCGTTTTCTAACAGCTTGGTGGCTCCTCCAATAAGTAAAATCTTGGAACAAGAAAAAGCCAGATGTGTGGGATGTCATAACGGAACATTAGGGTGAATTCAGCTTACTTCTAACATCTGTTGCTGTGGAGTGTAGATAATATATAGCTACCATTATTTGAAGTCTGTGGAATATTCGGGTTTAATTATTTGTCTGCAGAGATATCCAAAGCCGTCAACGAAGAGCTGGGAAGATCTGGGAAGTTAAATAATGTTAAATTTGCCAGCCGCCTTAGATTGGCTATTATTTATTTATTTATGATTGGATTTATATACCGCTGTTTGCCAAAAGGTCTCATGGCGGTTCACAATAAAATATAAAATCAAAGTAAAATCCCATAAAATCCCATAAATACCCCATTATTGCAATAAAAAGATGGCATTCTATTCTATAACTCTCCCCACTTTCCCTGCTTGTTCAGAGAGAGGTTGGACGTTAATTCTGTAAGAGAGAGAGAAAAACTGGCTGATGGATTCGGGATCTTGGATGGAACCGGGGCTCTGCCCTGGCCTCAACCAAAGGCCTGGCGGAAGAGCTCCGTCTTACAGGCCTTGCGGAAGGATGGTAGTTCTTTCAGTGTGTGTCTAATTCCTATATGGCTCAACTCCTCACAGGCCAAGAGGTTGTTGCACTGTTGCTACAGGCCTCCGTTGTAAAGTGGACTTCAGTTAATGGACAGAGAAGCTTCTGTTGGTCTTCTCTGCTTCATGAGAACCGCCAGACACCTTTCCCGTCTGTGTATTACCTGGGCGAGCGGACTGCAGGCTGGATTTAAACGATGAAACTTGCAGAGTGCAGACTTCGAAATAAAGTTCTGCAAAGCCATGAGTCAGCACATCCAGCGAGGAAATTAAGCGATCTGTTTGCCCTTTCGGCGCTGAAGTCAGCAAAGTGGGAATCCAAAGTTAGGAGGGGGTTTATTTGTGTCTTTTTAGAAGACAAGAACCGTGTTTCAGTACGGAAATAACACGAGCGTGTTACAAAGAGCTGGAACCAGCAGAGGCATGCTAAGGGATTGTTACCACCCCAGTGATGAGAGATCTGTCCTGGCTGCCTATTTATTTTGGTGCACCATTCAAAGTGCCGGTTCTGGCTTCTTTGGGTAAAGAAGTATCACTTTTGAAATACTTGTTGCTCAGCACTATATAAATATTAAAAAAATGAATTTAAAAGCCTGCACTGTTTCCTGGCGGGATTTTCGAGGCACGCAGAAGGAGAGCTGTTATTTGGACCCCACTTCCCAACCCAGAGGAGTCTCAAAGCGGCTTACAGTCGCCTTCCTTTCCTTTCCCCACAACAGACGCCCTGTGAGGTGGGTGAGGCTGAGAGAGCTCTGAAAGAACTGTGACTGACCCAAAGTCACCCAGCTGGCTGTGTGTGAGAGAGGATGGGGGGATTCGAACCCGGTTCTCCAGATTAGAGGCCATTGGTCTTAACCTCTACAACAAGCTGGCTGTTGAGCAGGGATAGATTGCCGTGGCCTGCCTCTATATTTCAGCCTGGGCCTTCCTTGGTAGCCTCCCTTCCAAGGACTAACAGGGGCCGACCCCATCTATCTATCTATCTATCTATCTATCTATCTATCTATCTATCTATCTATCTATCTATCTATCTATCTATCTATCTATCTATCTATCTATCTATCTATCTATCTATCTATCTATCTATCTATCTATCTATCTATCTATCTATCATCTATCTATCTATCTATCTATCTATCTATCTATCTATCTATCTATCTATCTATCTATCTATCTATCTATCTCTCTATCTCTCTATCTATCTATCTTTCTTTCTTTCTTTCTTTCTTTCTTTCTTTCTTTCTTTCTTTCTTTCTTTCTTTCTTTCTTTCTTTCTTTCTTTCTTCTTGGATTTATATCCCGCCTCTCACGACTTTTGTCGCCTCGAGGCGCCTAACAATTAAAACTGTAAACAATTACCCCATAACCCCCCCCCCCGTTAAAACAGTAACAGTTGATAATGACCCACAAGATGGCGGAAGCAAACTATCCCAACACAATATACTAAATCTAATATTAAGTCAGCACTAGTTGTTATTATGTTACGGGGATGCTAAGCCAGGGTGGGACCCCTGATCAAACTCCGGCGTCAACCAAATGCCTGGCGGAAGAGCTCCGTCTTGCAGGCCCTGCGGAACCTAGACGGCTCCATCAGGGCCCTTAGCTCTTCCGGAAGCTCATTCCACCAGGCAGGGGCCAAGGCCAAAAAGGCCCTGGCCGAGGCCAGGCAGATTTAGCTGTTGAGATCTGGTGAGGCGGGCTACCTTGGGCCATCTGGGGCACACCATACATGGTTTCCTTCTCATGGATTTAAGAATTCTGCCTTTTACATCTGGAAGCAGGAAAGTAGCGTGAAGTTACTTGGCAAGCGAGTCTCGAAAAGTAGGTCGAGTTTAGAAGTGGGTCCCTCCTCAAGAAGCCGGAGAACCGTTACCTCTCTGTCTCAAGTACAGCCGAGAGAACAATTAAGCAGACGAGCAAAGAAAAGCAATAAGCCATTTATTAGCAGATAAGACAAGCCGCATTGTGTGTTCGAGTAGAGAAGATATAGGAATTTGGAGGCCGGCTCTAACAGCATGATTAATTGCAGTCAACTCCTCATACATAATCTTTCCACTTCCACGGCATTGCGTATCAGTTGGTCTGCTGCAGTTCCAGCATTGAGCTGTCTTGCCTGATGCTCATTAAAACTGTCAATGTGCAAAAGCATGGGTGTGCTAAAAAGTTGTTTCATAATCAGGATCGAGGAACCTGGAACGATTAGATGCAAAACCTCAGGGCTTAGCCCCCTAACATGTGGCGGAACTCTTCTTTCGTGTCTGTGAAGGTCCATTTCGTATTCTCTGCTGACAGCGGCATCCAAAATTACTTCTTTTTAAACATTTCTGTGTTTCATAACTTTATCGGAAGGCACTGATGTTAGAATCATAAGGCTAGAGTAGTAGCAGTTAGAAGAAACACATTAAAAGCAATAATGAAAGAGCCATCGTGATTCTGGGGCCCTGGGCAGAAAGTCCAGGATGGGGCCCCAGAATCATAGAATCACAGAATTGGAAAAGACCTCCTGGGTCATCTAGTCCAACCCCCTGCACTATGCCGGACACTCACAACGCTATGGCTCATCCACTGTCACTTGCCACCCCCTTGAACCTTCACAGAATAAGCTTCTCCATCAGATGGCTATCCAACCTTTGTTTAAAAATCTCCAGAGATAGAGACCCCACCACCTCCTTAGGAACTCTGTTCCACTGAGAAACTGCTCTAGCTGTCAGGAACTTCTTCCAGATATTTAGACAGATTTTCTTTTGCATTAATTTCATCCCATTGGTTCTGGTCTGTCCCTCCGGGGCAAGAGAGAACAACTCTGCTCCATCCTTGATATGGCAGCCTTTTAAATACTTGAAGATGGTTATCAGATCCCCTCTCAGTCGTCTGCTCTCCAGGCTAAACAGACCAAGCTCCCCCAACCTTTCTTCATATGTCTTGGTCTCCAAACCCTTCACCATCTTTGCTGCCCTCCTCTGGACACGTTCTAGTTTGTCTACATCCCTCTTCAACTGGAGTGACCAAAAATGAACATATCACATCAGTCCTCGACTCCTCCAGACCAGGCACATAATCAGGTCCTTGCCTGGCACCTCACTGTGAATTATGCACCTGTCAGGCCAACCTCTCCATAGATGTGGCAACACAGTGGGAAAGGCTGTTTGTGTCTACCACAATACCTGTGCATCTCTGTCCTGACAGTATTGTTAGACACAGAAATGTACAGTTTTTTAAAACTCCACCATCTTGAAAATGTGTTTAATAAAAAAAAAAGAGCAAAGATGCAGGGTGAGGAGCATTACAGCGGTGTCTTCTAGGTATGCTCTCTGGCTTGGGACCTTTGGGACCGGCCGTGGCTGTCTCCATTTTCACCTTTGCAAATTGATGCAACACTCTTTCGATCAACAGTATCGCAATACAGTTCGATGTCTTCAGACTTCAGGTCAGATCTGTGAGATTGTGCTTCATTGACTTGCATGTTGCAGCTGGCGGGCGCCGTGTCCTAGCGGCACCTATTCAGATGCTGGCTCTCTGTGCCATCCAGATTTTAAAATGGCATACTATTAAAAAAAAAAAGAACTTCTTGATAACACGAGCTGTGTAATGCCTGAACATTTAATTCCCAAGGCGTTCTTGCAGTGAAAAGACCCCAAGAAGTGCAGGGACATGACTTGGAGGCAGGCAGTGGCCAACGGCCTCTGAACATGCGCTGCCTGTAGGGTCGCCATAACTCATTTGTAACTCTTTGGCCCTTTTTACCACCCACGCTGCCCCCCTCCTCCTCCCACTATTGTACAGGCCAAGAATACTGAGCTGGATCCAGTCTAGGTTTTCCACTAATGGGATTGGGGAATTTCTGCCAATTTTCTCTCTTTTAAAAAAAATAAATGCAGAACCCCAATTTGCTTCTCACGCAGTGCTTGAGTATCCCTGGCTCCCCAGGAGCAGCATTTTGGGGATGTCAGTGGGCTACACCAGAAGGTTCTGTGCCACTGATAAGAATGGAAAATTGCGTCTGGTCACAAGTCACTGTTGGGACACTTTTGGACGTTGCCTTATTTGAGTGCACAGTCAGAGTTGCTCAATGAAACAAGAGTTTGGTTTGCAAACGGTCCATTGTGGCATCTTTTATCCATTTTTCTAGAACCATTAATGTATGAATTATGATGTATATATAATGCCACAATCCACCCTCTAAAGCAGGGGTAGTCAACCTGTGGTCCTCCAGATGTCCATGGACTACAATTCCCATGAGCCCCTGCCAGCGTTCGCTGGCAGGGGCTCATGGGAATTGTAGTCCATGCACATCTGGAGGACCACAGGTTGACTAACCTTGCTCTAAAGCAGCCATTTTCTTCAGGGGGACCGACCTCTGTGGTCTGGAAATAAATTGTCATTCCAGGAGATTTCAGGTCTCAACTGTTGGTTGGCATCCCTAATTATAATAGACTAACAATGAAATCCGTTGTGGGGTGGAATATAACAGGCTCTAGAAAATAAGGGGATGGGTGCAATGAGTTGTAGTAAAAGACCTTTGGCTGTTGTGGGTGAGGGTTGGGCATCTCATGCCTGGGAGGTAGTGGGTGGGTGAGAAAAAAGTGGGAGGGGGCAGGCTCAAGGTGCAGCATCTCTAGGAAGGGTGGGGGGAACACGCGTGAGGTGTGGCATCCTCCAGTGTGCGAACATCACACAGAAAAGGCATCAGCACATGCTCTCCGCCAACACTGCTTGCCTTTCATGTAGTGGAGGCCGTCCCTTTCTTCAAAGAAGGATAGATTTCTACACGGCATCAATAAAAGCTTCTTCTTTCAAATTCAGGCAATTATGGATACTCCTGTAAATTGGATGATCCTGAATTCATTTGAGTCCTCGTTTGAATGAAAGTGCTCTTGCTCAGCGCCATCAGGAGAAAGCCCATGCGTTCTTGATTTGGCTGCGCAAACAAATGTTCCGATGCAGGGCGAGATGACAAGATCCTATGGAAAAAAAAATATGGCGCACAGCTCAGGAGTGAAGGGTTTTCTGGCAGCACCGGAACCGTGCATGGAGAACGCTGCAGCACAAACGGAGAAAGAATAATAGATGCTTAGAGGCGTCATGACAGGGATCCATTTTGCAAGACGGGCAAAAGGGTCCCAAAATATTTGGGAGCCGTGCCGAGCCACCTGATTTCCCACATTGCGATGCTCCTCTTTGAGCCAAATGGCTGTGTTTTTGTTTCTGCTTTCATTACGGTGATTTGTGTAATGGCATCGAGCCTGGCTCCTCAGACACCTCTCTGGTGTTCAATTTATACAGTGTATGCCACGTTTCTTGGTCCTCACCGCCCCAAATATATAATATACGTGCCTATATTTTTACTTGATTTCTGGGCTTAATATCGCACTGGCTCTGATCTGAGCATGCAATTTGTGCCAGGAGCTTTCAAGATATGAACACCACCCCTAATGGAACCATGAAGGAGCTTTCTTCTGAAGGCTAAATAGTTTACGCTGGCAAAGGTGTCTCTGATATTTTTCCCGCCTGTGGTTTCAGCAAGGAAGGGGGCTTGTTGAGAATTTTGGGATTTCTGGAGCCGAAGATTTGTTTTCAATGTCTCCATTATTTTTTAGCAAGAACCACTCCTCTTGAGGCAATCTTGGACCTTGCAAGTAGTTGTTTCTCTGTTAATCCTTTTCTTTCTTTCTTTCTTTCTTTCTTTCTTTCTTTCTTTCTTTCTTTCTTTCTTTCTTTCTTTCTTTCTTTCTTTCTTTCTTTCTTTCTTCCTTCCTTCCTTCCTTCCTTCCTTCCTTCCTTCCTTCCTTCCTTCCTTCCTTCCTTCCTTCCTTTCGTCCTTTCTTCCTTTCGTCCTTTCTTCCTTTCGTCCTTCCTTCCTTCCTTCCTTCCTTCCTTCCTTCCCTCCCTCCCTCCCACCCTCCCTCCCACGCTCCCTCCCTCCCTCCCTCTTTCGTCCGTCCGTCCGTCCGTCCGTCACTGGCTGCCTGCCTGCCTGCATTCTGTTATGTTTTGAAGCCCAGTGCTTAATTTGTGTTTATACACACACACATGCACACACACACATAGTGATTTGTTTTCAGCAGGGTCAACCCTGGGAAATCACTAGAGAAGGCCAGGGTTGTTATACAGAGGCATAACAGAGCCTCCGGGGAGGGTGGCATATAAATAAATTAATTAATTAACAAATAAACAATGGCAAACCACCTCTATTCATCTCTAGCCTTGAAAGCCTTACAAAGTCTTTAGAAGTTGGGTGCGACATGTCGGCAGTTCCCGCCATCACTTTGTTTTATATTTGTAGCCACGTAGAAAAAGCTTGCGAATCTTTTAAAGCACTCCACCTTTGAATGGTGGCTGAGAATGCCAAAACTGATGGACACTGATTATATGTGTCGTGATTTTTTAAAAACTAATTTCTTTCAACCCATATATAAATTTGTTGAACATGCAGGTGGCGGCATCAAGGATCGATTGGTTCGAAGCTATATCATCTTTCCAAGGGGGTCCAAAATAGAGTGGGAAGAATGAGAGGCACAGAGCGGCATACTCTTTGTCTGTGCTAATCCATTCTCCAAGAAATTGTATGTCAGCGCCTTCCCACTGGGATTTTGAAAAGAAGAGTTACCTCTGAAGACCTAATGTTTCAAGGACATCTTTCCTCAAAATAGCAGCAAGCGGTAGAAACGGTACTTGTGGAAGATATCCTGTCCATCTCGGTTACTAGAAAACACAGATGGGGACGTGGCCTTGGAAAAACCTGTCAAGGAGTTCAAGGAGAACTCTGCATAAGTCTTAGGAACATTTTGCATAACATAGAGCAGAGGTAGTCAACCTGTGGTCCTCCAGATGTTCATGGACTACAATTCCCATGCAAATGCTGGCAGGGGCTCATGGGAATTGTAGTCCATGAACATCTGGAGGACCACAGGTTGAGTACCCCTGACGTAGAGGACCTTTACCTAGTTAATTCTGCTGCCCATTAATCTGGTTGACTGACTCAGAAGGGGGAGGGGGGGAAGGAGAGCGAGTGGGGAAAAAATCACACTTTCATTGTAAAACTGTCTGCCTCTTAACACTTCTAATAAAAAGTAAAATATCCAATAAAGGCTCGGAGGAGCTTTATGGCACAGCCAGGGCTCCCACAATGCAAGAATATTGCAAATTGATTTTGCCACTCGAGTGCCAAGAGCTCCAGCCATATACCTCTTTCAGTGCAGAAGATTGGCTTGCGGTTTTAATGATTGTTTTGTGGGGCCATCACTTCTTGGGGCATTGCCTTTCATGCTCATCTCTTGATGGTCTAAAAACAACAACAGCAAAGGGAAAGTCCCATATACTTTCAGGGCAGCTAATGTGAATGTAGTCCTATCAACTACCACGGTACAAAAGTGATGCTTCTCTGGTTGCCCACTGCCCTTGTAGAGTGTACGTGAAACTTAAGACTCTTCTGTTTTGCAGACGTGGCTCCTTCGCCTCTGAGCAGTGGCCTCCAGCCAGCCTCTTGTCTGCTTATATCTCATCAAAGGGAGCTGAAATCTCCCATGCAGCTTAGGCTGTTTAAAAGTTCAAGTGTGCAACCATAATCCCCACCCGGAAAGCTTCTGAGGCACCAAGATAATGATTTGATGCTGTAAAAACCACAACAATATGACTTCTTGGTGGTTACGCTTGAAAACTAACACTTGGTCGAATGTTTTTTGGATATTTTCACTGCAGAAAGAGGTTGTGAAAGACGCCTGATTGGATGGCATGATGACATCACTGTTCCTGAGATGAATGGTGGTTGAGAAAGAGAGAAAAGGCACTGTTGTTGACCAAGCCATTGGCAGTCCAGTGGGAGGGACAGGCTGCCTGAACTTGTGTGGAGGTGAGCATTCTAAGGAATGTGTCAAGGCTCTCTTTCTGCAACATCCCCTGAGAAGGGAAAAATAACTCGGCCAGCTCAGAGACTCAAGAATACCATAGCTTGGTTATTATTAAGTTAAGTGAAGTACAGGGGTAGGGTCTCGTGGTGATTGTAGTTCATTTGGCCACCTCTGCTCTACCAGCTTAGTATAGTGGTCAAGACCAGCAGCTTCCAATCTGGAGAACCTGATTAGATTCCCCACTCCACCACATGCAGCCAGCTGGGTGACCTTGGGCCAGTCATAGTTCTCTCAGGGCTCTCTCAGCCCCACCTACCTCACAGGGTGTCTGTTGTGGAGAGAGGAAGGGAAGGCGATTGCAAACTGCTTTGAGACTCCTTCGGGTAGTCTTCTACTTCTTCTGCTTCTGCTTCTTCTGCTGCTGCTTCTGCTGCTTCTGCTTCTGCTTTGCTCATGTGGTCACAAGTCTTCTGAAGTTGCCTCCCTCCATATGGGTAAAACCAACAAGAGGAGCCTACAGGAGGTCAAGAAATCTCGCATGCGTCTGTGGCTGGTCTGTGGCATATTGGCAGAGCAGTTGTTGGAATCTAGAAGGCCTCAGGTTCAATCACCAGCATCTCTAGTTGAAAGGTTCAGGTAGTAAGTGATGTGAATGAGCTCTGCCTGAGACCCTGGAGAAGCCACTGCCTGTCCTCGACAATACTGACCTTGATTGGCTGATTGTCAGCTTCATGCATTTCATCACTTCCCTGAAATCCCCAGGAGTATATTTTTATGAAGGAAATAGAGCTCTAGTATAATGGAATGATTATAGGATTGGATTCAATGCCATGGTCAATTAGATGTATTTTCTTACTCTTTATGCCTTTTCTTGTACTTTTGTAATCCATTTTTCGGGCTCTGTGACACATGAATCTTTCCCTTCCAAATTTACTCTTTGGATTATTGGCTATCTAGACCTTGGTTTGTTTGGAAATGCTTCAGTACCTATGGTAATGTTCGGTATTAGTTGATTAATTCAGGAAAGTATCTTTATTGTCCTATGTGACAGCTGGGTGTCATTTTTGAAAATTTGTTAAATGTGTTGGAATGTCTGTTAACATCTCACATGCACCCATGAAGATGGATTCAGGTGAGTATCCATATCTGTCTGAAGCAGCAGAACAAAGCTTAATTCCTGTGGCACCTTTAAGACCTACAAAGTTTGATTCTGGGTAGAAGCTTTCATGTGCACGAGACTTCATTGGTCTTAAAGTTGCCCTGGAACTCAAACTTTGTTCTCCTGATCTTTCAGTTAGTCCAGATTTTAAGGTCACAGACTGGTCTTTAGATAGGAAGTTAAACAGTTTCCAGCTCATCTCCTTGTGAGATCGTGTTTTCTTTCATGTTTAATTAACTAAGGTGGAAACCTCTTGGCATACCTGTTTTCTCTGGAGACTGGATTATAAGATCCTGAGCTAATAAGCTACTATTTTAGTCAGTAATTTGGTTTAGTTCCAATATGTATGTTCGATTGTGTGACTTGCCTTCAAGTCAAAGCTTACTTATGATGATCCCATAAGAGTTTTCATGGCAAAAGACCTTCAGAGGTGGTTCTTCATTGCCTGCCCCTTTGTATCAACTCTTGTATTCCTTAGCAATCTCCAATCCATATGCTGACCAGGGTCTACCCACCTTAGCTTCGGAGATCGGGTGAGATTGGGGTATCTTGGGCTACCCTGGTGAGCGCCTACATGTAGCAGTCTGGAGACATTGACCAAGACATCAGCTCTGTGGACATATGTTGGTGTTTGAGTTATGGGGAAAGGGGGGTAAGCATCATTCACAGTGGCAATATAAAGCAATGATATAATTCATGAGTTTTACTCCAGTGTAAATTCATTATAAAGAGGGGGGAATCATACTCTATGGAGCATTCAATTGTGTTGTTGCTAGTTGCGAAGTCCTGTCCGATCCATCGCAACCTCGTGGACAATGATCCTCCAGGCCTTCCTGTCCTCGACCATTCCCCAGAGTCCATTTAAGTTTGCACCCACTGCTTCAGTGGCTCTATCCAGCCACCTCATTCTCTGTCGTCCCCTTCTTCTTTTGCCCTCAATCGCTTCCAGCATTAGGCTCTTCTCCAGGGAATCCTTCCTTCTCTTGAGGTGGCCAAAGTATTTGAGCTTCATCTTCAGGATCTGGCCTTCTAAGGAGCAGCCAGGGCTGATCTCCTCTAGGACTGACCGGTTTGTTCGCCTTGCAGTCCAAGGGACTCGCAAGAATCTTCTCCAGCACCAGAGTTCAAAAGCCTCAATTCTTTGATGCTCGGCCTTCTTTATGGTCCAACTTTCACAGCCATACATTGCAACTGGGAAGACCACAGCCTTGACTAGATGCACTTTTGTTGGCAGGGTGATGTCTCTGCTTTTTAGGATGCTGTCTAGATTTTCCATAGCTTTCCTCCCCAGGAGCAAGCGTCTTTTAATTTCTTTGCTGCAGTCCCCATCTGCAGTGATCTTGGAGCCCAGGAAAATAAAATCTGTCACCACCTCTATGGACAGTACCAAAAGGCATTCAATTGTAATTTTGTGCAATAAACTGTTGACCTTTCATGTGTGTTTGCGGGGGGGGGGGATGCCTTAATTTAGCAAGACGTGAATTTTAGTAGATGAATGAAGTTATGGTGATTAAAAAAAAGCTTTAATGCTGGTGGTACGACAGTAAAAGGTTACAGTGCAAATTAAGTTCCTTAAAAAGAAGAAGGAACATTGTCTATTTGCAGAAAAACACAGGGAGAGTAAACATGAAAAGGAGACGAGTTTGTAGCCATGATGTGTCATTGATAATGAACAGAAGGTACCCAGTTAGTGTTAATTTTAGCACAGCAGTAGAAAATTGGCAGGAAACCAGAACTGGAACCATTTCAAGTTCCATGGCTTGGCTTCAACTTCGCCTGCCAATTAAAAAGCCCTCCCCCCCCCCAAAAAAAAATCAATTTTAGATTTTAGTGTGTTAAGGTTTAGCGATTTGTATCATAATCAATTTATGTAGGCTTTATCAGTTAGTTAATATGCACGCACACGTACATGTATAAGGTTTCAATAGTCATACGTTTGTCACAAATTTGCATTTTGCTGTACAATCATTTCATCACATTAAAGTTTGGACTGCAAGGTGAACAAACCGGTCAATCCTAGAGGAGATCAGCCCTGCCTGCTCCTTAGAAGGCCAGATCCTGGAGATGAAACTCAAATACTTTGGCCACCTTATGAGAAGGAAGGACTCCCTGGAGAAGAGCCTAATGCTGGGAGCGATCGAGGGCAAAAGAAGAAGGGGACGACAGAGAATGAGGTGGCTGGATGGAGTCACTGAAGCAGTTGGTGCAAACTTAAATGGACTCCGGGGAATGGTAGAGGACAGGAAGGCCTGGAGGATCATTGTCCATGGGGTCACGATGGGTCAGACATGACTTCGCAACTAACAACAACAAGCAATATATAGCAATACATTTTAGTAGCCTTGAGTCTTTAGTGTTGGGCACCCTGGAGGGATACCTGGGGAGGTTAGAGTTAATGTTCTTGGAGGATCATACATGCAACCGGGGTTGCCCTAAGGTCAAATTCCATCAGTAGGTTGTTATGGAAAGCAAAAGGACTTTTCTCATAACATAGGCCAGGCTTTGTTCCCAGAGAACATGATAGAACCCCCGACCAGCAGCCATGGGGATAAGGGGTGGTCTCCTCTGGTGGATGCCCACCCAAGCATCACCAATTTAGTGCAACATTGATGACATTTTCACCTGTCAAATGATGCCACGTTCAGGCAGGGCTTGAAAGGTATTTAGCATGGTGAATGTTATTGTATTTTATCTTCATCAGTTCTCATGTCTTTACCACAGTTATAACCATTCTATTAGTACTAATAAACCTTCAATAATTTGAACTTAGGATGGGTCAGCTGTCATGTCTGACCGTTACCCTCTTGCTCCCACTGAAGAAGAAGGATTGGGTTTTCTACCCCACTTCTCACTACCCAAAGCAGTCTCAAAGCAGCTGACGGTCACCTTCCCTTCCTCTCCCCACAACAGGCACCCTGTGAGGGAGGTGGGGCTGAGCGAGCTCTGATTGGACCGTTCTGTGAGAACAGCACTATCGGGACTGAGACTAACCCAAGGTCACCCAACTGGCTGCATGTGGAGGAGGAGCAGGGAATCATACCTGGCTCGCCAGATTAGAAGCCATCTCTCTTAAACACTACTCCAATCTGGCTCTTATATTCACCAAGTTGGCTCTTACATTATAGAACACCAAGCTGTTCTACAATTCTTGTATATATTTGTACAAAGCTAACAGTGTCTGCTGAAGGGAGGATGAGAAACTTCTATCCTCAAAATCTTGTCGATTTCCTTGATACTATTGGACTCGAATCTGGCTCTTGTACATATGTCATTGGTGCGTTGAGTCTGTAGGAATGTTGAGCATGTTGAGTCTGTTTCTTTGATATCTGAATCCAGGCTTTCAGATTTATCGGTGTCTAACATGGATCTATCTTGGACTTACAAACATGCCAAGTTGTGTATACTATTGTTGGCAAATAAATTAAATTAGGTGTCTTACGTTCAGATTTATGAAGCTATAAAGACTTCCCGGTCTATCCGAGAGGGTTACCTTATCAGTTTCCTATCGGGTTTTGGAAATCAAATGGAGCTTGAATTCATTTCATTTCATTTCAGTGACAGTTACTGATGTGAATTGTAATTAAAACATCTTCTCTTGTAAGGCGGTCAGTTCCCCTGCATGCCCTTTTCTAACTCTAATTTACAAGAACAATATAATTTACCTTGCAGACATTAGCAGCTTGGGAGACGGAATTCCCCGCCCTTTCCGAAAGCAGAAGATCACAATCAAGAATGACTTCTATTTAGAAGGGTTGTAATGATGGCTGTTTCCAGGCTTTAATGATTTTTATAGAAACTGATACATTATTCAAACTCTCAGGCAGTCTTAGATAGGAAGAGCCTTATTACTTGGTAAACAAATTAAGCTGTAAAATGTTGAATGCTGTAGATTCCTTAGCATTCAGTTCCTATTTTTCTACTGTCATTCTCCAGCAGTTCTTTACAATGAAATCAGTTTGACTGAAAATAATGTTAAGTATTATTATTTAACAAAATAATTCTAGTTTTGGGTCTACAGAATGCACGACTAAGGTAAACCTAACAGGCTTATATTAACAAAGGACAACAATCACATCTCAAAAAAATGATACCATAGTCCTCAAAGAGATTATTATTGTTATTAATAGTTAAAGTTCTATATCGCCCTCCCAGTATGACTCAGGGCAGTGTACAAAGTGGGTTTAAATTAACCGTAAATTAAAAGCCAACACAATACATTGACGTTAGCCGTATAAAACAAAATAAAAACATAAGTAACGAATTTCCAGCATTACCGAATAGCAGCTTCCAGATATTCACAGCCCATACGTCTCCAAACTAGGTGTCACTCAGTGGGGGTGTTTGTAGGGGAGGACCACAGATGTTATTAAGTCATTGTCCCCAACCAAAAGCTTTATAGAAGAGCTCCGTCTTGCAGGCCCTGCGGAATTGTGCCAGCTCTGACAGGGCCTGGGTCTCCTCCGGGAACTCATACCACCAAGTAGGGGCCAGGACTGAAAACATCTTGGCTCTGGTTTAGGCCAAACACACTTCCCTGGGGCTAGGGACCACCAACTGGTTGGAATTTGCAGAGTGGAGTGCTCTGTTGGGGACATAAGCATAGAGATGGTCCCTCAGACTGCAGATGGCCTTAAAGGTAGGTACTAACACCCTAAACCTGATCCGGAATTCAAT
This sequence comes from Paroedura picta, assembly GCF_049243985.1. Taxonomy (NCBI): domain Eukaryota; kingdom Metazoa; phylum Chordata; class Lepidosauria; order Squamata; family Gekkonidae; genus Paroedura; species Paroedura picta. Next base: position 5,071,523 of record NC_135377.1, read on the forward strand.
CAGAAGCCGGTGCTGCTGTCAAAGCACAGGCCGAATGTGGGCGTTCCTGGGTGTTCCAGGGTGTTCCTGTGAGGGTCTGGGCAGCTGCATTGTGGACCAACTGCAGTTTATGGATCAGGAACAAGGGAAGGCCAATGTAGAGCAAGTTCAGGGATAAGGGAAGGCCCATAAAGGCCAAGATTATTGCCATATTGGAGGACCTTCCATAAAAAGAAAATCTGAAGAATTTGGAGTTTTTCCATTTTTAAAAAGTACAGCTAATGGGGAACGTGATTCTGGTTTCTAAACATTATTCATGGGGTAGAAAAAACTTTGGTTTTGTCTCTATTAATCCTAAAACTTAGAGCTGTTGATGGGGAATACATCCAGGATGTAAGTTCTTCTTCCTTCATAGAGCAATTACCTTGTGGCATTTACTGCTACAATAATAATAATTTGTCTCGGGGATTGCACACATTTATGGAGGACAGGTCCAATGATGACTCCATGTGATGATGAACAAAGGGCTCCTTCACTTAGCCTCTAAATCCTAATGTTTTGGAGACAGCAGCAGGAGAAAACCTTGGCCTACATGGGACCTCTTCCAGGAAGCACCAATTTGGGTGCTGTGTGAAACATGATATGGATGATATGGACCAGAGTCCCCTGTGGACTGGCCATGGTTGCCTGGCAACACCTTATTCTGGTGGTTGCCAGGTCCTTTTAGAAAATAGGCAGAGCCCAATGTTGGTTTTGCTCAGCAAAGCTTCTGACCGGCCTTTAGAAATCTGAATGGTTGTGCAAATTTTTTTAAATGTGGCTTTGGCAGCAGCTGGCAACATAACAGGATCTTCACTGTGTGACTGAAGGTAAACTGCAACAGCTATTTTCTGGGTGGCTCCGCCTTCCGTGGCAGCCATTTTGTGGCAGCACCCACCATGCCCTTCCAGAATTCCAAACATCCCTTTAGGTTCAACAAGGTTGGAGACTCCAATGTGGACCATTGGTCTGATTGAGTCCAACTCTCAATTAAAATGTAAGCCGTTAGCGTAAGAAAGAGGGGAGCTGGTTGGGTCTTTTAAGTGTGTTATGGTTGGATGGGAGCTGTAGAATTCGAAAAGGGGCAATGTACTTCTGGGCAAAGACAAAAAACGATATTTACAAATAGCTGGAAAGAGCACAGACATAAAAAGAGAAAAATGGCATTCTCTGGGAATTACAAATGATTCTCTAATTGAAAGAAGTGTATAGACTTGGGAATCTGTCATGAGGGAAAATCTGTAGAGATGTTGTGGGTATGTCTAATATGGCACCAGACGTTAGGGATTTATAACATAGGGACTTTTAACAAGTTTGGAGATATCTGCTACATCCCCAGAGTATGTTGAGTTTCTGAAATAACAGAACAGGTTAAGAGCTCTGGAGTAAAAAGAGAAAATTTAAACAGGAACAAAGAAAACTAATATGGGAGCAACGCAACTAGATTTGAGGAAATAGGAAGGGAAAAATAAGCAGCGTTTCATAGGGAGCAGCAGATTAAAAAGAAAACCAGAAGAATTTTGACTTGAGGCAGAGAAATTACATTTTGAGTGGTCTAAGCTGAAATGCGAAGATATGTGGCATAAAAAACTGCGAGGAAGAGAGAATAAAAGGAGAGGATCTGTACTCTCCAAGGATAGCGCCTAAGCATTTTACTTAGCATGTGGTAGGAGAAGATTCCCCCAGATTTTCTCGGCTGCTTCTGAGAAAGCTGCCCCAAACTGGAATATTCCTTCCGGACTATTAATGGAATATTTACCCAGTTCCAGTTCACCAGCTAGGAAAAGCTTATGATAAAACAGTAAAAGATGACGATTTTACAGTGGCCGGGCACAACAGTTTCAAGTTAGGGCCTGATCGATTCAGAAAAGGTTTCAGAAGTTTACATCCCCATTCTGGGAAGTCACACGTAGCCTCCATGGTGAACATGGGAGAGATCTTTTCGACAAGTGGATCACTTCAGCCAAACAGATGAGGCAGGAAAAGTGCTTGATCTCTTAAAAACGTGACAAATTCTTGCCCTGGCTTCCCTACAGTAGCAAAATTCTTGTCAAGGAAAAATTACCTCAGAACGCTGCACAAGGACCAGAGTGGGCCCAAAAAATTGATGGGTAACCAAGAGGGGTGTGGCAAGGGAACAAGAAAACCATATTACTTTAAGCCAGCCTTTTTTCTTCAAATTTGAATGCCGGAAGGGAGCAGAGAGAAAGAGGGGATCTGAGAACCACCCTTTCCCTCCAAGGGTGAATCACTCCGATGAAAGGGCGGGAAACGGGTTTGAATGTTGTAGCATCGGCCTGCCAGAGGACCTCCGCGCCTTTCCCTCGGCCGCTAACAGAACCCTTAACAGTCCCACGTGGATCCCAACGACAGAGGCGCTGAGAAATCATAGTTATGTGGTGTCCAAATCAGCAAGTACGAATGTGGATGCAGAATTTTTGGAATAAGGAACAGCTGAATGGAGAAAAACGGACACCGTATCCTCCGTCACCGAGTTCATTTCAATTACAGCCAATCTTGTGAAACTGGAGAATTTAATCCTTGACTGCCACGTGCTTTTGAAAGGGATTAGAAGAAAAACCAGGAGTAGTTCCTGTTTCCCAAATTAGAGGAGGTTGGGGGGGGGGGAATGCCTTTCAGGTTGCTGTTAACACTGATCAAGAAGAAACAGCAGCTACTCTGTTGCAAGATAAAATAGAGAGAGAGAGAGACGAATCCTTGCAGGAGCTAAACTCTGACTCTAGCCTAGAGCCTCTCCGAATTTCATCTGAGCAAATGGATATGCTCCACAAAGAGAATCCAAGGGAGCAATTTATATGGACGAGAGGGTTGTTGGATATAATTTGAATGGCCAAGACTCAGCCTCTGGAGTGGAAACCCATAAACTGATTAGTGATGCAAAACAAAAATTAGGTTCCAACTTTTCACAATCGGTGCATGATCTTCCCCGTTCAAGACATCAGAGACCGAGTAGTTATTGAGTAGTTATTACTGGCCAGAGATTGCGCCGGGTGGCAAAGCTAAGGTGCAATTAAACCGCTGAAAACAACAGTAAAAATCAAAACTTCTAGAAAACTCTGTGCCCACATCAGCAGCCAAGAAAATTACCAGTTGTAAACTCATCAGCAAGATAATTGCAGATTAAGGTATCAAAGCCATCAGTTGGAGGAAAAGAAACACGGTGAGTGTCTTTGGAAATCAGAAGCTTTGATCATAGAATCATAGAATAACAGAGTTGGAAGGGACCTCATGGGTCATCTAGTCCAACCCCCTGCACTATCCAGAACACTCACAACCCTGTCGCTCATCCACTGTAACCTGCCACCCCCTTGAACCTTCACAGAATTGATGTCTCTGGAAGGTAAGGAATGCATAACTCATTGCTCCATATAGCAAGATAGCTCTTCTAGCACCAGAAACCCATGTGATAATAGAAGGAACGGGGTGCCCCATGTTGCCTATCCACGGGGAGCCTGCTTGGTGTCGTGGATAAAGTGGTGGCCTTGAATCTGGAGCACTGGTCTTGATTCCCCACTCCTCCTCCTCCACGTGCAGCCAGCTGGGTGACCATGGGCCAGTCCCAGTTCTACCTCAGCCTCACCCACCTCATTGGGGGTCTGTTGTGGGGCCAGGAAGAGTAAACGGTTGTAAGGCACTCTGAGACTCCTTCACGTAGTAAAAATCGGGACACAAAAAAACCTCCAAGAGTGAATATTTACATTTTTTGTTCTCAGTTTCATCACATTTCTTAATTACTTTGTCCTCTCTGCGCTTGTTCACTACCTGCTTGTTGATACTAGTTCTCCCCTAAACAAGATTTGAAGGGCATGTTGGTGCCAGGGGTTCTTTGGATCCGGGGATGCCCCATTTTGTTGACCCTGCTGCAGGCAGCGCTACTGGGATGATCTAGCCTGATGCAGTCAAATCTCGGAAGCTAAGCACTGTTGTTCCTGGTTAGTACTTGGGAGGTCACTGAGGAAGTCCAGAGTGGTTGCGAACAGGCCAATGGCAAACCCACTGTGAATGTCTCCTGCTTTGAAAACTGTATGGCAGGGGTAGGCAACCTGTGGTCCTCCAGATGTTCATGTACTACAATTCCCATGAGTGTCCTGGAAATTGTAGTCCATGAACATCTGGAGGACCACAGGTTGACTACCCCTGCTGTATGGGGTGACCATAAGTTGCTTTGTCTTCATGGTACTTTCCACCACCACCACCTCCACTGGAATTAAGGCCTAATAGGCCTGCCTTCATTTCACCCTAATAAAGCTTGTTTTGGTGTGCCTTGACTACTCTGCTGCATCTCTGAGACCTTGCTTCTGTGTGGCCGGGATAGGTCAACCATAAGGTTCTGTTATGCAAACCTAGTTAACCCAACAGTCAAGAATATCAAGGTTTATTTTTAAAATGCCCAGCGGTTTCAGTGTTTCAGCAGGTTCTTTCTGTTACTGTGACCTCTGGAGGTGCTGAAAGAGTCTTCCTTTTGGAATGCTGTTAGTAATGGACTGTTGATTTCTAAATGTAGCGTCCTATAGGCACACTAGGAATTCATACTGACTAATTTACAATCTCTAGGGTAAAATTGTTCTTTCTGCCCATGGTCCACCACAGTTGCTTATGGTGATGGGTGAAAATTGCTCCATCTTTATTCAAGAAGGAATGTATTGGGTTTTTTTTTCTGAGACCTCTTGATTCTTCTTGGTTAATCTCACACTCCGCTCCCCTCCGAATCCTCCAAAACTTGGAATTATCCAAGCCAAGTGTGTTATGTCACAGGTACCAGATTTCTCATCTCCAAATTTCACCCTACACATTTCAGCCTTCTCCCACCCCTTCCCAATTGACTAGATAACAATAGGGACAGTAAAATCTCATCTCTGCAATGAACTCATTTTGAGCAAGTTCAAACCCTCCGTTGCTAGCCGAAACATCAAAACCTGCAGTCTTTACATCTTTTTTCCTGAGATGAGAAGCTAGCAAATGAGAGTTATCACTGAGCCATTATAAGCCCAGAGAAAGATTCACAGGGTGGTTGAGTTCAGCTCTTAATAGCTCTGAGATTTCAGAACAGGAGGATGCCCCCCCCCCTCAATTTCCCTCCTGTTCCACATATCCTTCAGCTTACCTTATTGTATCTCGTTTGTTCACCAGCCATTGCTGTCCTCAGAGCACAGCTGTGTTAGCAGATGCTGATACGTATCTTTAACCATAAATGATCTAAACAGAGACTGAACACCTAACCTAATCAACAAGGAATGTTGTTCATTCAGTCTTACCTGTGGCTGCAATCTGCGGATCTCTAAATCAGTGGGCTGGGGCCACGTGGAAATTGGACAGATGTTTCTGCAGAAAAACCTGAAAATGTAACCAAAATTCAATTGGGAGGGGGTTAAATTGGACCCGCTTACCACTGGGAGCTGCCTCAGAGGCTGGTGGTGCATCTGTGATGGAGACCAGTGACTGGGAGCTGCTCACTGCCACTGTTTCTCATGGGGGGGGGGCCAAGAATACTTGGCAGGTTCACCACCATTGATGGCTTGTGTGTGTGGGGGAGAAGGCTCAGCAGGCCTGTGGCTGGAGGTTGTGTGGGCTTGCTGTTGTTGCTGATGTGGGGAAGAAGCCTTGGTGGTCTGATGTCTGGGAGCTGTGATGACTGGGAGCCATTGATGGTGGAAGGAGCAGAGGTTTGGTGGACCCAGTGGCCGGAAGCCCCACAGGGATCACTGTTGCCAATATTATCAGGGGCGGGTAGGGGAGAAGCCTTAGTGGGCTCAGCAGTTAGGGAGGAGCTATAAGGGGGGGGGGGACTTTGGCAGGCTGAAACCACTGCTGATAGGGGGGCAAAGCTGTAGTGGCCCTAAGGATAGTAGCTATGGTGGAGGGTAATTAATCCCCTCCCTCCCTCCCTTTACTTTTCCCCTTTCACTCTGTCTCTCCCTCCCTCCCACACACACTAGGTAACTTCATCAACACAATGAATAGTCTTTATTGTTTTATTGATATTTTTTGTGTGTTTCTGTTTTATATTATAAACCACCCCGAGCCTGTTTGAGGGGAGGGCAGTATAGAAACCAAATTATAAATAAATAAAAATAAGATGGGGAGAGCATCCTCCCCCCACCTGTGAGTCTCACATCCCCTACTTGTCTTCTCTTAATGCACACCCGTTTCTATATGCAGATTGGTACTCCATCTTCCTTACAAAACTGTGATAGGGTTATAAAATTTTGATACAAGGGAGGCATGCTAAATGCGCTTCGACTAATTTTCTCTTTTTTTCCTTGGCATTCATATTTCCCTCTAAACATTAGCGTAATCTAACTTTAATTTTCACCATCAAGACTGCTTTAAAAAAAAAGGCGTTAGAATGACGGAAACATTTTTTTTGCTACCTTTCCTGTTGTGTTGCCAAGAATCTACTGCTAAATCTTGAAGGTAGCCAATGAAAATTACAGGGCGGCTGTGTTATTCTCAAGAATAAATTCCTTTCTAGAAGAATAAAAAAGCATTGACCATTCAGTCCCTCACTCATACTAGTGATTGCATCATGGTTAGATTTCTTCGTTACATGCTTTGTCCATCAGTCTATCCAGTCTATAGGTCCAGGTTTCCATGAGGAGATACCCTCACCCGGATGGCCCAGCTTGGCTCGATTTGATCTCAGAAGCTAAACAGGGTCAGTCCTGGTTAGTGCTTGGATGGGAGACCACCAAGGAAGTCCAGCACCACGGGCCAGAGTCAGGAAATGGCAACCTACCCCTGAACATCTCTGGCCTGGACTGCTGTAAGTGAGCTAAGACTTGATGTCTTTTGCACCACCACCCTTTGACAGCCTTACCTGAGTGTTCCTTAGAAGGCCAGATCCTGAAGATGAAACTCAAATACTTTGGCCACCTCGTGAGAAGGAAGGACTCCCTGGAGAAGAGCCTAATGCTGGGAGCGATCGAGGGCAAAAGAAGAAGGGGACGACAGAGAATGAGGTGGCTAGATGGAGTCCCTGAAGCAGTTGGGGCAAACTTAAATGGACTCCGGGGAATGGTAGAGCAGGGGTCTTCAACCCCCGGTCCGTGGCCCGGCACCGGGCCGCAAAGGCCTTGGTGCCGGGCCGCAGCGAGAGGGGGGGAAGAGGCAGGCACAGCCGCTGGCATGCCAGCGATGCAAACGCGCATGCGCCCCCTGCTGGCGAAAACGTCCATGCGCGGCAACTGCGTGTGCACGTTTACATGCAGCTGCAGCGGCCGGGCCGCCGGCTCTCTCCCACCCTCGGAGGCAGTCCGCAACTACAAGAAGGTTGGGGACCGCTGTGGTAGAGGACAGGAAGGCCTGGAGGATCATTGTCCATGGGGTCGCGATGGGTCGGACACGACTTCGCACCTAACAACAACTACTTGAGTGTTGCTTAATTCTGTTGCAATCTTAGGATTTAGCCAATAGTAATCTGAGTAGGGCTGAGGAGACCTGGGTTCCGATCACCACTCGTTTCTCAATCCAATCAGGTGACTCTGAGCCAATCATTCCGTCAGTCTAATCTACCTCTCAGGTTTGTTGTATGGATAAAATGAGGGATGGAGAGCCATTTGTGCTGTCTTCTCCTTGCAAAGGAGCATGTGAACAGACTGGGGATCCATTTCAGTTGACTTCTCCTGGTGTCGAACAATAGCCTTGCTAACGGCTTTCCATCTGCCAGCATTTATGTTCTACAAGGGGGCAGCCAATAAATCGGCCCAATTTACAAGCAAATTTCCTTCAGCGGAAACGTGCACCTATATTAGGTCTTTGGGCATGTGGCTTCTTTTGTGGCTAGAAAAAATACCAGGTTAATTGCCTTGTGGAAGCCATAACCTGCCAAGTGATTAGCCTCAGTGATTATCTCAGTAGCTGGTGTCTCTCCCCATCTCTTTGCCTGCAATATGTCATTTCAAACTGTTTGATCCCATAATATGACTTCTAGACCAGCCTGAGCTTTAAGACTTCTGCAAATGCAGCATCATTTAATTTTTTTAAACTTAATTCATACCCTGCCTTTCGAGTGCATGCACTCAAAAGCTGACGCCTTGAATAAATCTTCGTTGGTCTTAAAGGTGCTCTTGGACTCTAGTTTCGTTGTGCTGCTTCAGACCAACCAGGCAGCCCACTTGAATCTAAGGTTTCAGAAGAGACCAACATACGTAGAAGACCCATCTGCCACTGCTGGCCCATTTATAATTCACATTTGTGTGCAGACTCTTCTCCCCGTGCACTCTGCTATTTTTCTGTGGGAATAAAGCGGGGAAGTAATTAAAATGCCTGTCTCTCAGGTCTGTTAATTAAAAAATAGTGTTCCTCAGCAGTTGAGAGAGGGCAAGGTCTCCCTCCGGCTTTTCTCTCGCTATAAAAAGCGCCTTCTATTTCTGTCTCCCCCCCCCCACCACCATGTTTGCTGGGGGGAAAAGAGCCACCTACCCAGTTTATGCCCCCCCCCTTGTTGTATCTCACTGATCCAGTAGCAGGTCTGAGCCATTTAAAATTAGCTTTCATGCTGAAGCGGCCGTTAGGGCCCGTTGGCTTGTTTTATAAAAGGAAACCGCCAGCTTGGCGCATTCCTTCACTGGCGCACTCAGGCAGAATAACCCACATGTAGTGTCAATACCGTTCACTTTGGAGGAGGGGAGGGGGAAAGGGAACCCGTTTTCCACGTTAAAAATTACTTTTAGCCAACAAGAGCTGCGGATGAAACCCATTTCCATTCTCCTTCCCTCCCTTTCATTTGCCGTGTGAAATGTTCCCGCCCGGTTTCTGTGATTTTCTTTCCCGCCACGAGGCAGAGATGCGTAAGGAACATTGCCAGCTAGCGAGGCACCGGGGGACAATTTGCATAGCAAATCGAGAGATTGTCTGATGAGTGACTGTCGAATTCCTGCAGTTGTCTTTTCTCTGTACTCCCCCCCCCCGCCGCCGCCGCACCCCTGTCCATTAACCACTGGCTTCCGGACCATCAGGGATTTGCCTGTTTAAAATCTGAATAATGGAAAAATCACTTGGCATCTACTGTACTCATTCTGAGTCTCTCCTACTCAATGGTGAGGTCTCCTCCCTCCTCCCTCTCTAGGGAGCAAAGTTCATGTCTAAAAATATACCGTATTTGCCGGCGTATAAGACGACTGGGCGTATAAGACGACCCCCCAACATTTCCACTCAAAATATAGAGTTTGTTACATTACATTACAGTACTATGGGCCAATGAGGGCAGCTATGTCTATCCCAACTGAAGTGCACCCGGCGTATAGGACGACTCCCCCCCCCCCCACTTGGAGGCATGTTTTTCAGGGGGGAAAAGTAGTCTTATACACCAGCAAATACTGTATATTTCTAGGTCATCTTTCATTTGGGCTCAATTCTGAAGCCATCCTCCAATTTCAGTTTTAACTTGCCGTTGGGGTATGTCTCCTTATATGAAGAGGGCTACTTAGAGGATGGTTTGATCCTAGAGTTTAATAACCATTTTTTTGTGTAGTTGATGTAAAAAAAAAAAAGCAGGGGAGAATTAAAATCATAGAACCATAGAGTAGGAAGGGTTCATACAGGCCATCTAGTTCTACCCCCTGCTCAATGCAGGATCATCCTCAAGCATCCAGGAGAAGGATCTGTCCATCTGCTTGAAGACCGCCAGTGAGGGGGAGCTCCCCACCTCCTTAGGCAGCCCATTCCACTGCTGAACTAGACTCAGAGAATCCCAGAGTGGGAAGGGGCCACACAGGCCATCTAGTCCCACCCCCTGCTCAATGTAGGATCAGCCTAAAGCATCTAGGATAAATATCTGTCCAACGACTGCTTGAACCACCAGTAACCACCTCCTTAGGCAGTCCATTCCACTGCTGAACTAGACTCAGAGAATCCCAGAGTGGGAAGGGGCCACACAGGCCATCTAGTCCCACCCCCTGCTCAATGTAGGATCAGCTTCAAGCATCTAGGATAAATATATGTCCAACGACTGCTTGAAGACCACCATTAACCACCTCCTTAGGCAGTCTATTCCACTGCTGAACTGGACTCACAGAATCCTAGAGTGGGAAGGGGCCATCCAGGCCATATCGTCCAACCCCCTACTCAACGCAGGATGAGCCTCAAGCATCCAGGAGAAGGATCTGTCCACCCACTGCCTGAAGACTGCCAGAGGGGGAGCTCACCACCTCCTTGGGCAGCCAATTCCACCACTGAACTAATCTGGCTGTGAAGAATATCTAGCTGCCGGGAACTGAACCTGGAGCTTTCTGTATGCACTCCATGTACACTGAACTCATTAGAGGAAGGGTGGGATGGATTCCACTGTCTCTCACTGGAGCACTGTGCTGCTTCTGCTAGAGGTGAATTCCCCTAGCTGTTCACTTATGCACCACAAGTAAAGGCTTCCCTTCAGAGGCATCATTGGAGTGGCATTAAGCCTGCCAGTCACAGCTTGGACTTCCTGCTGGACAGGTGCTTCTGCCTTACAGATTTCTTAGGAGCCTTACAGATTCCATCTTTCACTTTCCTGTTAATGGAGCCTGTTGGAAATCCAGCCTTCGTCTCTCTGCATTGCTTTAACTCTATCCTGAGTTCTGGCACCTTGTCTCTTTAGTTGTAATCCCCTTGTAGTTCTAAGTATGACACTCACGTGGTTCCTAGGAACTTTTCTGTACGTGGTTGTTTTACTCAAAAGAGTTTTCTTCCATATTTGGAAAGTTCCCACTCTCTTCTCTTGCACAAGCGTAGTATTTGTGTATTTAAGCTTATTTAGGTGAAGAAAGGAAATATCACTCAACAAAAGCATGAAAATAAATCTTAGGTGTGTGTGTTTGTGTGTGTATGGGTGTTTAATAATGCTTTCAGAACTGGGGAAAAATACTTAGAAAGTAGAATCCATTAAACAGCATTTCCTGAAGTTTATAGATAGGTTAGACCAGGGGTAGTCAACCTGTGGCCCTCCAGATGTCCATGGACTACAATTCCCAGGAGACCCTGCCAGCATTCGCTGGCAGGGGCTCATGGGAATTGTAGTCCATGGACATCTGGAGGGCCACAGGTTGACTACCCCTGGGTTAGACTTTCAGCCCAGACTGTGTATGTGTTGTTACTATGTATGTGTTGTGATAATATAATGCCAGTAAACATTACTGACATTCAAATGTTAACAGTGGGGTATTTTGTGCCATGTGTCATATGCTTTTAGGCCAAAATTATATTTACCTATGCTTTCTGAATACCTATATTAACAATTTTTATGCTTCTAGGAATAATCCCCTGGCCTTCTAAAATTATGTTGAGAGGCTGTTTAGGGCCCATTTTCCTTTTACACACGAAATGCAAATATCTATAAAGTTCTTAGAATGCTTGATGGTATAAGATACAGTCCGGTCACATCCAACTTATGGCGGTCCCTTAATGAGGTTTTCAAGGCAAGAGGTGAAGGATTGGTTTACCTTTGGCTGCCTCTGCGGACTGACCTGAATTTTCTTTGGTGGTTTCTCCCCAGGGCCAACCCTGCATGGTTTCCGACATCTGACAGGGACAGGCTAGCCTGGGCCATCCTAGAAAACCTAGGCTGCTAAAACCTCTCTTGCACTGTTCTAAATCTCATTTGAACACCAAACTTCCAAAAAACTGGCAAGCTTTCCCAAAGCATTATTAGATATATTTGTAACATTTCCCCTCTTAGTAAGTTTATCCTTCTGAGTTTCATTGCACTCCCTCATGAGATAGCTGAGCTCTTGCCATCTGGCTGATAGCACAAACTCCGTACTTGACATGCAAAAGTTGTCCAGAAAGTGAACATTTCCTCTGTTACATCTAGCAGTAGGCTGCCTATAAATTTCTTGTGCTCCTATGCAGCTATCAGTTACATGGCAAGGCTTATCCAGGTTTAATTCAGCTCAGGAATGTGGCCTGTGTCACTTCAACAGCTGCAAGGATAGCCAAAGCAGCTGGAATTCTGTGCTAGGACCCAAACGTGCGCATTTGTAGGCCATTGCTGGTAACCATCCAGTGTCCACACTGGCATGCAGAGTCACTTTGTATGTTTGATAGATTGGAATTCACTTGCTCTCACGTCAGCCAGGATTTCTGCCCCTTCCGCCTTTTTATTTTAATGTGCTAAACCATAGGAGTGCGGACTAATCTGGCAAACTAGGTTTAATCCCATGCTCCCCCATATGCAGCCGGCTGGGTGACCTTGGGCTTGCCACAGCACTGATAAAGCTGTTCTGACCGAGCAGGAATCTCACGGCTCTCTCAGCCTCACCCACCTCACAGGGTGCCTGTTGTGGGGAGAGGAAAGGGAAGGCAATTGGAAGCCGCTTTGAGACTCCTTCAGGTAGAGAAAAGTGGTATCTAAGAACCAACTCTTCTTCTTCATAATTGTCACAGCACTGGACTTCCAAAGGACATGGTTCCTCTCCCTTTCAACCTTCTATTCCTTCCTCATTCCAGTAAGTCATTCTTCGTACAAAAGTAGAATAAACCAGATAATGAGAAGAGCTAGCTCAGCGTGGCCCCACTGAGATGAGGGTGAATTCTTGGCCAGACATTAACCTGCGAAGTAAGGAGGGTTCCATATAGCAGCTTCCCCATATAGCAGTAGGGAAATAGATGGCTGTTCCCTTATTAATATTTTTATTGCAATATTATTTGTAGTAGTAGGTAGGCAGGGTTAACTATGAGCTAGATTTTGGAGCACAATAAAATCAGAGTCCAGTAGCACCTTTAAGACCACTTAAAGGTGCTACTTCAAACCAACATGGCTGCTCATTTGAATCTATATTTTGGAGGAAAGAAAACCCCTTTCTTGATTAATTAAATCCTTTAGTAATGCATAAGGGGGACATCTTTCCTCCTTGGCTGGCGTCAGAACAGCAGGTGAAACCAGGGGTGCGCTAGGATGTCAGAGTGAGGGTTAACAAGAAGAAGATGGATTAAGAGGCCAATGGTTCCTTAAAGCAGGAGTAGTCAACCTATGGTCCTCCAGATGTCCATGGACTACAATTCCCATGAGCCCCTGCCAGCAAATGCTGGCAGGGGCTCATGGGAATTGTAGTCCATGGACATCTGGAGGACCACAGGTTGACTACCCCTGCCTTAAAGGATCAAAATGGTGGAGAGCCTGCTTGCCTCCTTTGGTATCCTTCCCTCGCTTTCCTTTTGCAAATGAGCAAATTGATTTAGGGAACTTGGCAAAACGGAGCCGTTTTCGGAATAGTTGATCCAAAAGCTCATCAGATGGCCCTGCGGTGGAATCTAATTGTCTGAAAGCTAATTCAGGAGTCATCTGCCTTTAATATCCCGAGTGTTTTATTTTTGCAGTGTAGGGGGGGGGGAGGTTTTTTTTGTTGTTGATTTTTTTTTTAAGAAGACCTTCAATATTTAAATTCAAACAGATTTCCTGCTTGGTGGCAGGCTCATATTGTAATGCAAATGGGGACTGATTTTTCTAGTGCATGCTGAAAGGACAAATAGGCCGTTTCCCCGTTTTGATAAATTCCGGCAGCTGTAGGCCTCCAGCAGAAACGATACGGTAAGCTGTGACATTCTAGTGCAAGAAATTGGCTTTAAAATGTGATTTAATAGTCACTTGGCACCCGCATTAGGCAAAAGGCCTCTCCATCTTACCTGTGGTTTATGAAAATGGGAGCCAGAAAAACTCTATATCATGAAACAAGTGAACCAGCTCTGACATCGCTCTTATGGAAAGGATAATATGGTTTGGCTGAATGCAAATAATTTTTTACTTACTCTTTGATGCAAGGAAAGAACTGAAGATAATTAGGTACGGTTAATTAGGGTGCAAACGGCTTTCGTCGTAAAGTTAGAAGTCTATATTTTTGGCACCCAAATGCGTAATGGTCCTTCCTGCTGTGACATGGTATCCTTTAAGATTAGTACATTTTCCACACATTTTACTCGGGCCATTAGCTGCTCCGTCTTCCCGCTCACAATGATGTTTTTCTGTCTGGCATCCAATTTCGTGTTGCGGCAGCAGTATGAAGAATAACTTGCTTACCTGGACCAGGTGTGTACTGCACGGCAGTGCAATGCAGCAGTTAGAACACATGGAGGGACGGAGCAGCACGGCAGTGTCAAGGGCAGACAAAACTCACAACCAGGGTTCTATAGAAAGAAAGCTTTAATTGGAAGTAGATCTGAACACTTAAACATCTGAAGTCAAGACTGTTCGATATCAGGGAGGCAAGCAGTTATCAATACAATTCTCCCGCCGAAACCAGGCCCGTTCCCAAGGGGGGGAGGGTGTCATCCTCCACTCAGGTGCCATCCCAGGCTTCCTGCCACAGTGTCTAAGTTAGCACGGCCTTGGTCAGCCTGGCGCCCCAGGCTGCAGATAAGATGTTTACAGGGACACTGGCAACAATGTATCACAGCAGGGAGAACATGCAGTGTGAAAGCGGAGGGATCAAAGTAAGGGGGGGATCAAAGGGATACTACAGAGCCATAAGCATTCTGGTTACATGGGAAAGACAGCAAGAGCACAGCACACAAAGATGGAGTCTCTCAGGTTCGATGGAATCAAACATGGCAGAGAGCAGGGGACTGATCCTGACAGGCAGAAGCGGGTGTTGTCTGAGACCAGTAAGGTAGTGGACAAGGTCTCCTTGGAACGTGGGAATTGATCCAGTAATGGAGAGATAAGCCCTAACAAGGAAAGGTCTTTTGGGTATCCTCTCTTCTGTATCAGCAAGATTCTCTGAAGATTCTTTGATTCATGAACACTACATCCCTTTTAGGTGCAGATGAAAAGACGCCTGGATGACTTCATTAGCTGTGTTAGAGTTGGAAGGGGCCTCCAGGGTCATCTTGTCCAACCCCCCTGTAGAACGCTGATCCATTTGTGAACTAAAGGTAAAGGTAAAGGTATCCCCTGCGCAAGCACCGGGTCATGTCTGACCCTTGGGGTGACGCCCTCTAGCGTTTTCATGGCAGACTCAATACGGGGTGGTTTGCCAGTGCCTTCCCCAGTCATTACCGTTTACCCCCCAGCAAGCTGGGTCCTCATTTTACCGACCTCGGAAGGATGGAAGGCTGAGTCAACCTTGAGCTGGCTGCTGGGATCGAACTCCCAGCCTCATGGGCAGAGCTTCAGACTGCATGTCTGCTGCCTTACCACTCTGCGCCACAAGAGGCTCTATTTGTCAACTACTCATGGTGAATCTAACTCTGCTTTTGTTTGTAATTTATTTTGGTTCTCAGCCCCATCCTTAACACTTTTGCGTCTCAAAATTTCCTGGGTTTAAAATACGGGAGAGAAGCCCTTAAAGTGGAAGATTAATTGAGTCAGTTTTCTTAGGTAGTTTGAGAAGGGAGCTGTGTTGGTCTGCAGTAGAAAAGCTACATTAGAGTTCCACATCTTTGATGAAGAGAGTTTTGACTCTCAAAAGCTCCTACCCTGAAAATCTTTTTGGCCTCCAGGTGTTACGGGACTCAAAGCTACATTGTTGGGGATGCTGAGTGTTTAAAGAAATGTTTAAAAGGGAGAGATTTTGGCAATTGTGCAAGGTGCACAGAGGACTTTAGAAGAACTGAGAATTTGTATTTGGGGCTTTAGGGAGGCCATATGATTTGTGGAATATTCTGCTCAGTGTTGGGTTGTCAAGTCCTCTGGGCAGCCAGTTGGGGATGGGAGGGTGAGCTGACCTTACTGGGAGTGGGGACTCTCTTCATATGTTTCAGTGACATGCTCATGTGACCCCCAGTGTGATCCTGAAGTGATGTAGGCATGTTGATCTTGGGCAAAAACTCTATGGTAGAATTATCGTCTACCATAAAGTTTTTGCTCCTAAACCAAAGTGTTGTCCAACATGCCTACATTACTTCTAGGTCATATGGAAGACACATGGGGACTTCACTGAAATATAGGTATTTTTTGTTTGGGGGGTACTTCTCCCTCTCAGGCCAGCTGATCCATGGCGGAGAGGTGGGGCCTCAAAGTGGGGGACCCCTATCCCCGCAGTACGTGTGTGTGTGTGTAGGTGTCTGGCATCCCTAGTTCAACATCACTGCTCTAGAATTCGAGGTGTGTATAATAGTAGCGTACCTCCAACTTTCCAGTTAAATAGCTTTTCAATTTTAATGTCGTGACCCTCAAAGGCAGCTCTGAGGGTGCGCTGATTCCACATCTGCTGTGAAATCTGTAAGGAGGCAAATAAATATTCGAATATATTTGTGGGAGAAAGTGCTCTGTGTTATCACTTCCAGCATGGAAGGGCATCCTAGGGGCGATGTGGGATAAAGTGTTAAAATAGGGTTGACAGCTCAGGCTTGCTGGAGATTTGGGGTGGAACCTGGGGAATGGCAGAGTTTGGGAGATCCAGAGAGAAAGAGAGAGAGAGAGATCCAGGTGTCTTTGACAAATTAGGGCCCATGAAAGAAATATATAGACTGCAGGGCTGCTCAAATTCCCAGCAGGGGTAGTCAACCTGTGGTCCTCCAGATGTCCATGGACCACAATTCCCATGAGCCCCTGCCAGCAAATGCTGGCAGGGGCTCATGGGAATTGTAGTCCATGGACATCTGGAGGACCACAGGTTGACTACCCCTGGCTTAGAAGTTGTTGCACTTTTAATCTGTAGACAGCCCTACTTTTGACCTCTGCATGGGGCGACCTGTAAACTGCTGGATGGATTCCATGAGCCCAGAAGTTCCTCATTGAGATCGTAGTAAGCATGCTGGGAATAACAGTTAATATAAATTATCCCCCTCATAAACTTCTCTTGCACTCATGGAAACAAAACGTTGTTTACCGCTTCAGGTTTGGATTGATGTATGACTCTTTAGAATGTGCAGTGGTTGGTGGGAGGGGAGGGCCACGCCAAATGGCTTTCCGATGAGCTCCAGATGCATTTTTTAGTGGTATTTCCATAGTGAGACGAGGCAATCTATCTACATTTCCTCTAATGCTTCCAGTTAATAATGTGTACAGACTGCATTTTAGAGGTAATAAAGAAGCTCAAGTTTTACGATCGGCAGCTGTGACTCGTGTTTGTTGTGCCATATCTTAAGACCTTCTCCCGGATGCGCAAGTCAAGGCTATGTTAGAAAGAAATCACGTTTATTGGTATTTTCTAAGAAGTGTTTTTTAATAGAATATGAATTTGACGGAAATGGCTCTGCACGTTTTGTTTTGTTTTAATTGCAGGTAATTTCTTAACTTGTAACCCCAAACACCCTAGTGCAGGGGTAGTCAACCTGTGGTCCTCCAGATGTCCATTGGACTACAATTCCCACGAGCCCCTGCCAGCAAACGCTGGCAGGGGCTCATGGGAATTGTAGTCCAATGGACATCTGGAGGACCACAGGTTGACTACCCTGCTCTAGTGCATTGTTATTTTAGCTGACAAATCATTATATGTTCCCCAATTTATTTATTTATTTGGATTTTTATGTCGCCCATTCTTTACGGTAGCGGTCCCCAACCTATCTCAGGTCAGGGACCGCCTCCGGAGCGAGGGAAGAGCGACGGCCCGGGTGCTGCGAAAACGCGCACGTGCAGTTGCCGCACATGCATGTTTTCGCCACCAGGTGGCGCTAACGCACATGCGCGACAACTGTGCGTGCACGTTTTCGCCACTAGGGGCGCTAACTCGCATGCGCGGCAACAGCGCGCATGCGCGTTTGCGTCATCGCCATGCCGGCGGCTGTGTCTGCCTCTTCCCTTCCTTCTTGCTGCCGGCGGGGGGAGGCAGGCACGGCTGCCGGCGGCCCAGTACTGTGTCCTTTGCGGCCTGCCACCGGGCCGCGGACCGGGGGTTGATGACCCCTGCTTTACGGCTCTGGGTGGTTTACATGGAACATTGCATAAATTTACAATAAATAAACAATAAATAATATATTGGGTTTTTTTTACTCCATCATGAGTGGCAAAAGGCAGACAACCACACACTCAGCCTAGATTTTGTACATCTTCATTCAAGGCAGGTCGACTGTACATGAATGCTTCTAGCATCAACTGCACCTGCATACTTTATGCACTGGTGTGCTTCACGCAGCATTTTATTTATTAATTATTTAGTTCTTATATTTATATACCACCCTCCATCCCAGTGCAACTCTATGCGCATGCTGTTAAACTACAACCAACTTATGACGACCCCAGGAAGGGGGTTTCGAGGCATGTGGAAAGCACATGGCTTTCCATTGTCTTCCTCTGCAGAATCTGCCTTGGTGATCTCCCTTCGACGGATCTGATGGAATCAGTCTGTACCATGCCGCCTTCCCTCCTGTGTACCCCATCACTATAGCAAAATTTACTTTCTGCTGTTTAGAGGTACCTAGTTTTAGCCTGGCAAAGTATCTGAATGTGATTGAAGGGAGGTCCTTTAAACAGCCTCTCCTCAATCGCACGTGAGCACTTGTATTTCCCTTAAAAAGGGCCTAATAGAGCATCTTGCTCACGATGCTCAGATTTGCTTGGAAACAGCTGTAGAGGAGTCACATCCAACGGCCTTTCCTGCCTCTGCTCGCTTTGATCTGGCTGGAGATGCCAGGGATTGACCCTGAGCTCCTGCACGTGCTGGGCATGCATGCTCTCTGGAGCTGTTTTCCATTGCTGCTGAAGTTTGTGTGAGCGAGTGAGTGTGTGTGTGTGTGTGTGTGAGGGGATTTGCTTAAATGGTTTATACTTTCAATTGAAACGAAACCAGGAGGTAGTAGTTAAACTCTCCCTTAATCACATTTTGTAGTCCTACCCCCTTAGCTCCCATGGCTTTCTAAAATACTGGTACTGGTTGTTGTTGTTGTTGTTGTTGTTGATAATGGTGATGATGATGTTGATAAATCAATTTATATCCCACCACGCCCTGGAGGCTCATGGCGGTTACAAATACAATATACAATACAATATACAATATTTAAAATCCCCGGTAAAATCACCCTTAAAACTAAGAATTAAAACCCCCTTAACCACAATTCAAGAGCCTCTTGTGGCGCAGGGTGGTAAGGCAGCAGAAATGCTGTTTGAAGCTGTCTGCCCATGGGGCTGGGAGTTCGATCCCAGCAGCCGGCTCAAGGTTGACTCTGCCTTCCATCCTTCTGAGGTTGGTAAAATGAGTACCCAGCTTGCTGGGGGGGGGGGGGGTAAACGGTAATGACTGGGGAAGGCACTGGCAAACCACCCCGTATTGAGTCTGCCAAGAAAACGCTGGAGGGTGTCGCCCCAAGGGTCAGACATGACTCGGTGCTGGCACAGGGGATACCTTTACCTTTTAACCACAATTCAAGACATGAGCGATTCCTTACTGCTTGTTATGTTCGGGATGTGAGCATTCTCCCCCCCCCCCCAGATGAGAGGGAGGTATTTGGATTGTCTCGTGATTTTTAAAAAGTTATATGGATAATCTGTGAAGAGGATAATGGACAAAATTGTCTCCCAGTCACAGTGTGGTGGAAAGCACGGTCGACTCGTGGCAACCCCATAGAATTTTCAAGGTAAAAACTGAACAGAGGTGGCTTACCTGCCCCTGCTTAGCAGTTTTGGTCTTCCTTGATAGTCTGCAGTCCAAGTATAGACTATAGTCAACCTGGCTTAGCTTCTTGGCTACCTTGGGCCTTTCAAATCAGGGCCTCCCAACAATACCTGTGATAACCTTAGAAACCTTAAATCGCAGCATGTCCTCGCTGACTGGCATAGCAAAACCGTTTTATATGTATGAGCTGATTTAAATAGCATTAATAGACAAGCGGGCGCTAAACGTTTAGGCGACCCAAATTTATTGGATTCATTTTAGAATGACTTAAAAAGCCATCTAACCATTTGAATATTGTTTAATATTATTAATGATTAAAAATGAAAGAACAGTGAAGCTGAAATGGTTTAATCTTCCGCAGTGGCCCCAACAGTCGGGTAACTTTACAGAAAATTACATTTTCTAGAGTTGCATTAAAGCCAGATCAAAATGTCCAGTTTTATACATGAATAGTTAAAGTGAATTGCACTGATTGCTAGGCAATGATTTTGATTCTAGTATATCCGAGTCATTATGATGGTGTGGACTTATCTGTGGCTCTCACTTTCTTTACAGCGATGAACTGTGCAATCGGGCTGTTATTTCAATAAAAAAAATCACTTCCGTATGAAATACTGTGGATATTATATTAGGAGAGAAAGCAATTTATCCAAACTTTGCTGTTGTTATATCCTCTTTAATATTGGATGGGGAAAAATCATCCCCTTGACACAGTTAGTTAGCGTCAAGCTACTTGGACAGAAGATTACTCATAAAATATCCGTTAACTGTTCTTTCAAAATACAGTTGGGATGGTAATGTGTCTGATGTCCTTTCTCCAAGAGATAATAAATCTATAATCAGAAGATCTAGCCTCGGTGAGCCAAATATTTACAGAATGGAAAGAATTTTACGGTGCCTGGAAATTACACAGCTACTTTCTATTTGAACTAGGGGAATTATTGATCAGCAGTTTGGAAAAAATAGAACGAGAAAATGTTATATATTTCATGCGTATGCTGCTTTTTCCCTGCCTGGCTGGACCAAGCTAGCACAATGTCCTACGTTATCAGAAGCTGAGCAGAATCAGCCCTTGTTAGTTCTTGGAGGGGAAACCAGAGTAGGTGAGGCTGAGAGAGCCCTGATATTCCTGCTTGATCAGAACAGCTTTATCAGTGCCATGGCAAGCCCAAGGTCATCCAGCTGGCTGCATGTGGGGGAGCGTGGAATCAAACCAAGTCCGCACTCCTAACCACTACACCAAGCTGGGTGAGAAGTATGAAAAGGAGGCAGACTAGGGTGAGGCAGCACAAAGGTGAGGAGGTGCCAGGAAGCATGATAATGCTTAGCGCTACGCCATTCAGCCAGCGTAATGCTATTTTTTCTGATGTGCGGAAATGCTCTCAGTATTTCCAGTTTAAAAGGGCCAGGCTGTCGGTGACATGAAAGACCACACTGCCTGAGATCCTGGAGAGCCACTGCAGGTCTGACTGGACAACGCTGTCCTTGATCAACCAGTGGTCTGATTCAACAAAAAGTGTTCAGCAATGTGTTCAGATGTGACTCTCCACTTGTCATGGACCAAGTACCCCTGTTCTAGATAGTCTAGCACAGGGGTAGTCAACCTGTGGTCCTCCAGATGTCCATGAACATCTGGAGGACCACAGGTTGACTACCCCTAGTCTAGCAGACTCCTTCCCTGTCCAAACTGAAAAAAAAAGAATACAGATTGATTCTGTATATCTCCCCCCCTCCCACCCCAGAGGTGGACAGACAGGTTTTTAAATATTGCAATTTTCCAGCTGAGCTGGTAGTGAGCTTTTAATTTTTCTTATGTGGGGAAACATGCATTACTTTTCCAGTAGTCTGAACTGTTCCATCCAGGGACTGAGATTCCTGCTTGACTGTTTTCCCTTGGAGATGCTAATATTTAGACCCGCAAAAGCCACCGTGATCTATGGTTGTTCCATGCATGTTTTTAGATGTGTTTATAATGGATCGAGCAAGTTTTACTTTGGGCTGCTTAACGTAGAAAAGTTTAGTCCAAATTCTGCACAGTGTTTACCAAGTCTCTGCCTTTTATCTTTCCCTGGAACTCACTGATATGGAAAATCCCGGGCTTGAGAGTACTTTGAAGCCTCTAGAGGGCTGGAGGTGGGTTTTGGGGAGGCTTGTTTCCACCTCAGCCTGGCAACTTTGAAGAAAATTTCATTCAGTCCTCACTTGCCTGCAAGAAAAGTCTGTAATGCAGAGTCTCCGGGGTGTACGAAAACAAAGACTAGCAGATCATTATTGATCTTCAGAGAGATATGAGAAATACTGCAGGGAGAGTTGCTCTCAGGAGTTTCGATAATTTGCAGACTTGGAGATAAGGGAAGCATCGCTTCAGCTGTGCACAGAAGTTCAGCACGTTAATACCTTATCCTAGAGGGAAACTGCGCACCCACCTGACATCATCTGTAAAAGAAGTCGGGTACTATAATAGGAAAATTAACTTCTCAATGCAAGGGCGTTGGGATTTTGACTGGGGAACGAAACTGGGAGTGTCCTACCAGGATTTGAAGCTACAAAGGGAAATGAAGATCTGGAGTATTGTGGGCCGTGACTTGGTCCTCCAATACCCACATGGCTATGGGGCTCTTCTGTCAGCTTGCCCTGAAGTCAACAGGACCAGGTGCTGAGCCTAGCAGCACACCTGTAGGGTTGCCGGTTCTGGGTTGGGAAATACTTGGGAGATTTTGGAGGTGGAGGGTCAGGTTTGAGGAGTAGAAGGGCCTCACCTATATACAATGCCATAGGATCCATCTTCTTAAGTAGCCGTTTTCTCCAGGGAAACTCATCTTCTGGAGATCGACTGTAATAGTGAGAGATGTCCAGGTGCCACCTGGAAATTAGCAACCGGGTGCTGCTGGCTGGAGGAGTCCATTTTTTCAACCTGGCGATTCAAAACAAGAAAGGAAGGTGAGGTGGGAGGGAGTTGTGGGCACTAGGAAAGTGAACAAAGTACTGCTGGAGATTGTGGCAGCTTCAGAAAAGAATGGATGGAGATGGGAGAGAGTAGCCCCCAAAGAGGATGCCCTGGACCTGGCAGACACACCTACCTTGGGTCACATATCCAGCAAAGAGAAAGGCATGCTGGTATAAGGGAGATGAGTCTGAAAGAGCAACATCACACCTGAGAGAACCCTGAATCACTGCCCGGTCAGAACAGCTTTATCAGCGCTGTGGTGAGCCCAAGGTCACCCAGCTGGCTGCATATGCTTTTCTATCACTGATAACAGTATAATTTTGAACATAAAAAAATTTCAGTTGCCCACAGAAACAATGAAGGGAGGGCTTCATAGATCTCCCTGGCGAAGGAATTCTGCCAGATGGGCTCTGCCTTCCCCACATTGAACAGTTCCGTAAAGGAATTTGTTGGCAGGAACTAATATGCTTACTTGAATATGGCAGGACAAAATACGTGTTGGGCATCCTTGGTGCTGGTGGTTAACCGTAAGTCTGACGTGAAAAACAAATTCTGCTTTGTCTCAGTGACACAGAGCAAGTAAATGTTCATCCAACCTTTTTAGAGATAGAGGCCTCAAAGACGTCCACCACGCTCGAGTTCTGTTCCTCGAACAAAAATCGAGCGTGTTTTTAATGTTCACTATTAATGGCAAGGTGTTACCATCTGAGAATCTCTAATTTGAGGTCATCTAGGTTCCTCGCTCCCAGGGAGCGAGAGAGAATTTTGACTACCCCTGCTGAATGGCAGGGGTAGTCAACCTGTGGTCCTCCAGATGTCCATAGACTACAATTCCCATGAGTCCCTGCCAGCATTTGCTGGCAGGGGCTCATGGGAATTGTATTCCATGGACATCTGGAGGACCACAGGTTGACTACCCCTGCTGAATGGGGAGAGTGGGTTGGTATTTTATTGTTTGCCTTCTTGCTATGTTATTATTTTGCTATGTTATTATTGTATTGATGGGGTACTTTAGTGGACTTTATTGTATTTTATTGATCTTGTAAACCACCGTGAGACATTTGAGAGCAGCTGTATATAAATATAAACATAAAATAAATAAAATAAAATCCATTCCTTGCCCACTGGTACCTATATTCCTATGCTCGGACCGGCATTAGCAGTCTACAAATGAATTCGATAAACACGCGTATAATTTAGGAATGGAAGCTGGCCTGCATAAGACATTGAAAGGAGAAATAGTGAGATTACCGATGTGCCACTCAATGGTCATGGGGAAGAAAACTTAATGGATTCATCCTGGTTTTATTTCCTCCTTCTGTCAATCTATACCTGGAATTGCCATTCGTGTCTGTTTAAGCGCCTGATCGTCGAGTGATATTTTCTTCTCCAAATTCTGGTAATTGTTTGATCCAATTATTTCAATTGATGAAAAGAATAAATTGATTTGCTTAATTGCTATATCAGCCACATTTGTTGGTAACCTAGCACCTCGTTACTTTCGCCGCCCAGCTGTTTACAAATTGCCCACGTGGTCTCCCCTTAACTGTTTGATGGTTCGTTTGATTTCCCGCATAAATACTTGCTGGCTCATTTGGTTTCCTGAATAAATAATGCGTTGTTGCATAATTAACAAACTCTAATTCATCATTATTTCCTTTTTTAAAAAAAATGTCCAAATTGAATTTTCTGTTTCTGCCCACTAATTGTGTTTACTTTCCCCAATCAACTATCAACTTTCCATTCCCAGGACTCCTGCTTCCCTTTTTGGCTGTTAATGTTGTGGTTTTGTGTGTTCTTATATATAATTCTTCTTATATATCATTTTCGTAGAATAAAATGAAGGGGGGGGGGGAAGAGAAGGGAAAGAGAAAACCATACATCATAAGCAGCATAAACATCACCATACTTCAAGCCTTCTGCAGTTCTTTGTTCTAGCCACATATCTCCAGTGGCAGTTGTCATGAGAGGTGGCCACTCCTGTGGATCTACATCTGGAATCTTGAAAATTCCTGTTTTTCTTGTTTAAAACTCTGATTCAGGTCA
Source organism: Paroedura picta (assembly GCF_049243985.1). Lineage (NCBI taxonomy): Eukaryota > Metazoa > Chordata > Lepidosauria > Squamata > Gekkonidae > Paroedura > Paroedura picta. The sequence continues at coordinate 5,096,018 of NC_135377.1, forward strand.
GGGTGGAAGGGGAGCATCACCTAGACCACCTAAATAGAGGCTCCACATCTCCTCCCGAGCTCCCTCCCCTGCTATTTCCATAATGCCTCCAATCTGCATGCAATCTTCGCTCAAATGATAGGTCTCTTTACTGACTTGACCATGGCCTTGTGCATGGGGAGGTATGTCAGGTCTTTACCAACACAAAGATCCAGTCGTCAGACAATTTCTTTTAGCCTAGTTGTATCAGTAAGTACCTTCAGCTTACGTGAAAATGTTCTTAGTATGATCAAATGTCAAACACATGTTTTTCTTTTTTTGCAAATTCCACGGCATCTCTGTTTCTGGTGGATAATTACGGTGGTTGAAGGCATCGAGAAGTTGGATGAAACTTCCCTTGCTTAGTAAAATAGAAATGAACCATTTCATAAAAGAGAGATGCAGAAATGGGCAAATTCCTTGGAAATGTGTGAGACGGTTAGAACCGGGGATCATCGGGGAAAGGGGGAAGTCCTCTCTCTTTAAAGCTCTGTGTCTAAGTGGTGTCTATGCGCTCAGGCATGAATATTGCATGACGGAAGATGCTTTCAACCTGGTTTTATTAGCATGACTTTCAAACCTTAAAAGTTCTTTGAAAAGCAGTGTTTAAAAAGTAGCTTAATAGATCTTCCGTATTTTTGCATCGGAGGTTTTAAGTGAACTCCTTTTTCCATTTGCAGATAAAATAGTTTTGTGGCCAACTGACAGCCAATAGCCAAGCATTTCAAATTCTGTCTATGTTATTTCTGACCTATTCACTACTATGAACAAAGTTCCTGTTGCCGGTTTTCTTAATTTGATTTTTTGGGTGGGGGCAATGAAGTGGAAGGAGAATCCAGTTCCTTTTCTCTTTGATGTTCCACGCTAAAGGCATGGGTAGGCTGGGATGTGTGAGCAGATGGAATGCTCATAAAGTTTCAGTGGCTTCTTCCAGATACTTTGAACAGTGAACATTTAGCTCAGGTTAAAAGAAATGATTGGGACCCCCCCACCATTAGAATGTGTTAAAATTGGCCTGCTGCCTGTGAATTCCAAGGGCCGGACAGAGCCGGACAGCAGAACGTAGACCCAGACAGCAGAGCATAGATGCGTAGACCCGGACAGCCGAGCATAGACCCGGACAGCGCCACCCAGATGGATCTTTCAACTTTATTTAACAGCCAGTGGTAAAGATTCTGATTTTTATACCACCTATTCTTTGCAGCTCAGGGAAGATGTTGTTGTTGTTGTTGTTGTTAGTTGCGAAGTCGTGTCCGACCCATTTAAGCTTACACCAACTGCTTCAGTGGCTCCATCCAGCCACCTCATTCTCTGTCATCTCCTTCTTCTTTTGCCCTCAATCGCTCCCAGAATTAGGCTCTTCTCCAGGGAGTCCTTCTCATAAGGTGGGCAAAGTATTTGAGTTTCATCTTCAGGATCTGGCCTTCTAAAGAGCAGTCAGGGCTGATCTCCTCTAGGACTGACTGGTTTGTTCGCCTTGCAGTCCAAGGGACTCGCAAGAGTCTTCTCCAGCACCAGAGTTCAAAAGCCTCAATTCTTTGACGCTCGGCCTTCCTTATGGTCCAACCTTCGCAGCCATACATTGCAACTGGGAAGACCATAGCCTTGGCTAAACGCACTTTTGTTGGCAGGGTGATGTCTCTGCTTTTTAGGATGCTGTCTAGATTTGCCATAGCTTTCCTCCCCAGGAGCAAGCGTCTTTTAATTTCTTTGCTGCAGTCCCCATCTGCAGTGATCTTGGAGCCCCGGAAAATAAAATCTGTCACTACCTCCATTTCCTCCCCATCTATTTGCCAGGAATTGAGAGGGCCGGATGCCGTTTACTTATGGGAAGACATGTGAGTCCTAAGCCACGACCGACTGTATAGGTCATGGCCAGGATCTTGAATTGAACTCAAAAAAACAAAACAAAATGGCAGCCAACACAAAGTCTTTTTCCATCAATGAGAAGTGTTCTTTTTGGGTAGCCCCCAACCATAATTGGGTGGCCACATTCTGAACCAGCTGGTAATCCTGTATCATCCTCAAAGGCAGCAGTGTGTGGAATCTTTTACAAGTTCAGTGCTGTGTTATGAAAGCTTGGATTCATGTGACCAGGTCAGCTGAGTTTAAGAGTGGAGAATGAGTGAACACCCTATTTTGCAATTGCAAATAGACAGGGACTTCTCAGCGTTCAAGTAAAAATAGACTTGATTTTAATGTGTAAGGCTATTAGCTGTATTCACTTGCCAAGATACTTAATTTGTTAAATTATATCCTTTTGCAAAGCAAGTGAACAGAAACGATTTGCAACTCCCAAGCAAACAAGCCTTCCGTTCTCTCTTCATCACTCCCGTAACATCGATATAATTTGTAAAAGGTTTTGGGTTTTTTTTTTTTTAGTTTACAGTTAAACAATGACCCGTTATTGTTTAAAAATCAATCGGTGGGGGTTCTTTTCATGTTATACACATTTAATCTGTATGGTTGTTCATATCTCGTCTTATCGATTAGAAGACTTGTTAAAAATACAGCCAGGCTTTCAGAATATGCATGGTTTATAGCTGCAAATTCTTTGCGGGTTGGGAGACAAAAAAGAAAAGAAAAGGAATCCATAAAAAAGGCTCGTAGGTTGATTTAAAAGGAAAATAAGCATCTAATTATCTTGCTAAGAATCTTAGAAATTGTCTAATTGGAAAGCAATAACTAGACTGTGAAGAATTCTTAAGGAAATCATAAATGTTGGAAGCTGTTCGAATAATGCATTTCTCTCCTTTGGTCATGAGTGAGTTGTTGCTAAGGTTGACAGATCTGGGTTGGAAATCCTGGACTTTTTGGGGGGTGATCCTGGGGAGGGCAGGGTTTGTGGAAGGGAAGAACCAAAGAAGGGTCTAGTGCCATAGGTTCCCCCCTCTAAAGCAGCCACCCATACATATACACACAAGGAACTGATCTTTGTTATTTGGAGAGCAATTATAATAGCAGGAGATCTCCAGGTGCCACCTGGAAGTTGGCAACCCTACTTGTGGCAAACAGGGGTTACTCTTCTCCTGACAACTTTTAAGTTAACAGTTCAAGGCTCTTGGCAGGTTTGAGTACATGGCATTTTTTTAAAAGCATGCTGGATACTTGAAACTAAATCACAATGTGTGGTGAACCTCTTTGCAAGACAGTTAGGGCTGTTACCTTTCAGTGCTTCTGAAGATCACACCATGGCAAAAGAATGTGGTTCTCAAAATCTCACTTGACTTTGCCATCAAGGGGAAAAAAATATACACACACACTTTTGACCTGGTCGAATGCAGTGGCTTGATTATTTTAATGCAGTGACCCTCTAATACAGTTCCTCATGTTGGGGTGACCCCCAACCATAAAATTATGCCAGTGTTCTTTCACAGAAATTAGACCAAAACTGACGCAAGGTGTGAAGATCCATTGTTTGTGATTGTACATAAATTGTTTTTTCCCCGGGGTTTCTCAGTTCAGTTCTGCCTCTGGTCCCACCATGCCGATCTCACTCTTTTCTTCTGCTCCAGACAGATGAACGTTTTATCTCGGTCTGCCCCGGCCATGCTGCTCACCCTGCCGTGATCCCTGTGAAAGGTCATTGGACCCTCAAAGGGGTCCCAACCCCCAGGTTGAGAACCACTGCTTTTAATGTTTGATTTATGGAGTGAAAGCCAACACACCCGTTTCACGTGACACATGCAAAGGAATTTAACCATACATACACTAGCGTAGTCCCACTGACTGTCAGTGTAAATCATTATTGGATCAGCCCTCCAGAGTGCACGTATCAGAAGAATGCCTCCGAAGACACAAAGAGAAATCAAATAATGTAAACGTGCCAATGTGAAAGAAATCCCAACATCCATAATTAGCCCAACGTATTAACATGATGGAAGCAAAGCCTCTGGTTATCTGTAGCTTGGGGCTGAGAAAAACTCTCCATGATAGGTGAAACGCATGAGCTCTCTATTAGACTCTCTATCTTTTCATGCAAGGCATACCAGCCACCTTTTGAGGGAAGCTTGTATTTTGCAAAATGGGAATTGTAATTACTTTGAACTCTCTTGTAGAGAACAAAATGTACCAGGTATAGACTTCCTTCGCAAAGCCTGTGCGTGGAATTCCTAACAGGTTGTATAATGCTACCCCCCCACCCCCAAAATTTCATCCTGCTTTGAAACTTGAGGACAATTGACGCTGGAACGAAGCACGTTGTACTAAAACTCCAATTACCACCTTTGTAATTTTGTAAATCTGCATGGGAATGGCAGCATCTTCCGTAGACTACATCTTGTGTAAAATGCTTCCTCGTAGTAGCATTTGAGGACTCGTCTAGAATCTTTCTTGGAAAGCTCCAAAATGTATTTCCAATTCTTAGAGAACCACGGGGGGGGGGGGCGTTTCCTAGTGGGGCAGTTGGTGATCACAGACTCACCCTCCAAAGACCCCCAAAGGCTCCTCTTAGAACTTTCTCTGGCTGTACACAAACAATGTGAAATCCGTGATTGCCTTCCCCGACCGTTCCCCCCCCCCCCATCTTATGTTGGGGGGAAACTATGTGTCTCAGTGCTAAAGGAACCAATATTGTTGTGCACCAATGAGTTGTTCCTCATTTATCCGCTCATTATAAAATAATTGTCATGCTATTCCGCAAAATCTCAGGGCAGCCAACAAAATCTGACTCCTTCACGACCAAAATCCCACTTAAAACCTGCCGTATCCAATGGCCTCTTGCTCCCAATCATAGCTCCAATTTCATATACAGGTTTAATGAGATGTGCCATTGCCGAGAAGAAAACTACCCCAAAGCCTTACGGTTACGGGCTCTTCTGAGAGCTAGAGGGCTAGCAGATCTCCTCAATTCTCAGGGCATCAAGAGAGAGTGTTTGCTGTGTCGTGGAAGACCAGCATCCTTCCTGATGAGAAGGGATGGACAGTGGAGATTTCTAAGCTGTTCTAAGTAGGCAAATTAAGCTGGCTTATACTGAAATCAGGTCATCGGTCTACCGACAGCACCTCTCCAGGATCTCAGGCAGAGGTCTTTCACAATCTGGTCCTTTCCACTGGAGATGCTGGGGATTGAACCTTGGACCTTCTGCATGAAGAGCAAATGCTCTACCACTGAGCCACAGCCCCAACTAGAATGGTTCTCTCTGTCTCCAGGCCATAAAGTGCTTTAGATTTTAGGGTTTTGTTTCCAGCATTTTTTTTTCCCTTCTGAATATCCATCTGAGGTTCGGTTCCTTGTGTAGCCCCTTCTCCTGTGCTATTTAATCTAACCAGTCCATATGCTGGGATTATCCCCCCACAACACCCAAATAGACTCTTCCTCAGCCATCAGGAACCTCACTTTGGGATACTTGGATGCACACTTTTTTAAAAAATTGCCTTGAAACACATGGGATTTAGGGCAACTGGTCTGTCCATTGCTAACCTCACTGGCGAAAATGCAATGCAGAGAGATTGATTTACAAAAGTGGCCATAACAGATGGGATTAAAAGGCTGTGCGCATGGGTTTCAGTGACCCAGTTACAAATTGGCAGGGGGGTAGTTGCATTGTGTTGTCCCATTCTGTTACACCTTTAACTAGAATCCAAATGTTAGTCAAGGAAAATCAATGCCTTGTGTAGGTTGCTGGAAATGGTTTTGGAGTTAGAAGGTGGCAGCTCGAGTTATTTAATAAGGTGATTGTGTGAGATAAGCAGTGCCCCAGAACTAATGCCCATAGGAGGAAAGAGGGGAAGCAGTGATTTTTTTAAGGGAGCATTATTGAGTTTTTTATTGATTGAACTACATCCACAGTCCTTCCTGCCAGATTAATCTCAGCTTTGGTATTGGAATTCTTGCTTATTTCAGTTGCCCTGTCAGTGTAGCTGCCTTTTCTTAAGACTTATTTTATCTGCTGAACTGTTGTGGAAGGATAACAGCATTCATTCTCCTAGACCGAGTGCTGCAAGGGTTTTAATAAGAGTCCCAACAGAATCGTAGAGTTGGAAGGGACTTTGAGGGTCATCAGCCTCCTGCAGAATGGGAACTATGGATATAGGCTGAGATAGCAAGGAACCTTCTTGTCCATGATCGACCCACTGCATTCCAGGAAGAGAACTTCCCCCAGGATTATTTGAAATGTCAAATTGTCCTGCCCAGATTTCTAAAGTATACACTCATAAGTATGTGCCATCCAGTCCCAGCAGACTCATGGCGACCCCCATCCCCGTAGCATCTCAGACAAGAAGAAAAAGAAGGGTTGGTTCTTATATGCCGCTTTTCTGTACCCGAAATAGTCTCGAAGCAGCTTCCAATTGCCTTCCCTTCCTCTCCCCACAACAGACACCCTGTGAGGGAGGGGAGGCAGAGAGAGCCCTGATATTGAAGAAGAAGAAGAAGAGTTGGTTCTTATATGCCACTTTTCTCTACCCGAAGGAGGCTCAAAGTGGCTTCCAGTCGCCTTCCCTTTCCTCTCCCCACAACAGACACCCTGTGAGGGGGGTGAGGCAGAGAGATCCCTGATATTGAAGAAGAAGAAGAAGAGTTGGTTCTTATATGCCGCTTTTCTCTACCCAAAGGAGGCTCAAAGCGGCTTCCAGTCGCCTTCCCTTTCCTCTCCCCACAACAGACACCCTGTGATGGAGGGGAGGCTGAGAGAGCCCTGAGATTACTGAAGAAGAAGAAGAGTTGGTTCTTATATGCCGCTTTTCCCTACCCGAAGGAGGCTCAGAGTGGCTTACAGTCGCCTTCCCTTTCCTCTCCCCACAACAGACACCCTGTGAGGTGGGTGAGGCTGAGAAAGCCCTGATATTACTGCTCTGTCAGAACATCTTTATCAGTGCTGTGGTGAGCCCAAGGTCATCTGGACAGTCTCATGTGGGGGAGCGTGGAATCAACCCCGGCTCGCCAGATTAGAAGTCTGTACTCCTAACCACTACACCAAACCGGAAGAAGATTGTAAGCTGCTGCTGGAAGAAAACGAAACTCATTTATTAAAGCTGTAGGATTTTCATCATTCAACAAATACACAGTTGTGGTAAAAATAGAAACTGCTGGCTATACATATTCACATATATCTGTTTTGCTCCACTGGGCCAATTAATTCTCACTCTAACCAGAAGGAAAAACACCTGAGATTTTAATTAGCAGATCCCAAGGGTATTCCTATCTTTGGAAAACTGGGTTATTTTTAGACATGGCAGCTAAGAAAGGAAAACCTATTTTAAAAACTGCTAGATTCGCAAAGCTTTATGATCCAAAGGTTGTGGTTGGGGGAAGGGTGCAGAGTGTAGAAAATGGGTCATTTTAGTGGTGTAGAACAATATTAACAGGGCTCTTAATAGGGAATGGAACATTGGAAAGCTCAGGGCCAGGATTCTAGAAGTAATACCAGGACTTTAAACAAAATATTTTCCCTCACGCTTTGTGAAGTGTAATATAGGCAGCAGGAACCACATCTGTATATTTCTATACTCCTTGGGCAGATCTACACATGCCTCTTTAATCCCATGATAGGCATTGTTACGAGCAATATTAGAGCTAATTTATCTTGGAATTTTAATTCAAAAATGTAATTCAAATGTTATGCGATTTCTATTGTGTCGCGATCCACCCCGAGTCTGGCGAGACAGGATGGAATAAAAGCTTAAATAATGAATAAATTAATATTTCAGCGCACTCTCATTGTTTTGATGGATTAGTCATGCACCTAGATTTGACTGCGGGTTGGACAAGGTGGCCTGTTATGGCCCCTTCCAACTACATGATATGTGTGTTCTAAGATTGCCAGATCTGGCCTGGGAATTTCATGGAGATTTGGAGAGGTGTCCATGCTGGCTGAAAGGGCAGCTATTTGGTCCCATTTCTGTTAATCCTTGTGGCTATCTATATAAACTGAAGAACTTCCTTGTGCAGGGGAGCAAATTAGGTTTGGATGTCTGACGATAAGATTAGTTTCCGATAACTCATTTCATGAAACTTTTACTGCTCTTTAGAAAAAGGTTAATTTCAAGCTTTAAAAAAAAATTAACTATGAAAAAGCATTTTCAGAAATGAATTAATGCTGTAGCTGTGGAGAGTATGTTAGAAATCTAATTTGTATGGATGTCCTCACCCCCTTTAGATCTACTGCCTGGTATTTGGTTTAGAATTACCTCTTCCCTGATTACTGTCCTTTCCCCCCCCTCCCATGTGTGTGTGTGTATTGTGTGTGTGTGTGTGTGAGAAGAAGAAGAAGAAGAGTTGGTTTTTATATGCCGCTTTTCCCTACCCGAAGGAGGCTCAAAGCGGCTTACAGTCGCCCTCCCTTTCCTCTCCCCACAACAGACACCCTGTGGGGTGGGTGAGGCTGAGAGAGCCCTGATATTCCTGCTCGGTCAGAACAGTTTTATCAGTGCCGTGGCGAGCCCAAGGTCACCCAGCTGGATGCATGTGGGGGAGCGCAGAATCGAACCTGGCATGCCAGATTAGAAGTCCGCACTCCTAACCACGACACCAAACTGGTGTAGAGAGGGAGAGAGAGTTGAGAAAGCTTGAAAAAGAGAATACATCCATATGCAGTCCGTACTATTAAAAACTGGAAATATAATAATTCTGCCTGTGTGTGTGTATGTATATGTGTATGGATATAGATGATATATGGTGTATATTGAGTGGTCATTTTAGTTCATCTACGATTAATGTCAAGATGGGCAGCCCAGTCCAGGCTGGCCTCCGTACCTGCCGTGTTGCAGGGTCGATGAAATGCCTACCGATGTAATTCAAGTCATGTGAGATTTTTAACACCTTTATCTTCAGATCCTTATTCTTACACGCAATTGTCTTTTAAGCAACCCTTGCCAAAACTCCAGAGCTGCTGGTTGCTTCGATCTTTTTGTCCTTCACGTATCGTATTATTCTGCCTCACGGCCGCTTACGTATAAGGTGCTTACATTGTGTTCTGGCAGCCTGGTTCTAAAACTTAAACAAAAAAAAAGAGCTTAATGCCTAAGATGAAAAATCAACATGTATGCCGCAAATCTTTTAAATATATTTTATATAAAAAGGAGATGCCGTTTTAGGACTTGAATCCCAAAATTATAAAACCGTTAAAAGAGCTCCGTCTTTTGGAATGCAGATTTCACAGGCCTTTTTCCAGAGGTGCACTTAATGGTATTGGAGGGTAGGTTGGGAAGTAACAACAGGCTTGAAGCAGAACCATTTTGCTCTTCCAGGTATCATTCTCTCGTATCATTGGTTCAGGGTAATTTAACGTCAAACGGCCAGATAGTTCATCCCTTTCCCTCATCTGGTATTACCAAGAGCTGTCAAGTTACAGGTTTTCAGGGCAAGAGAGAAACCGAATTGGCAATCTCTCATTGAAGTATTAGCCAGGGCTGTCCCTGCTTAACTTCTGAGATCTGACAAGACTAGGCTAGCTTGGCCATCCAAATCAGCGCCTTCTACATCATTTATTCATTTGGTTAATTCATTTGCATCCCGCCATTCTCCCCAATGGGAGATCCAGAACAGCTTACATCATTCTGTCCTCCTCGATTTTATCCTCACAACAATCCTGTGACCTAGGTTAGGCTGACGGAGTGTGACTGCCTCAAAGTCACCCAGGAAGCTTCCGTGGCATGAGTGGAGATCTGAATGTAGGTCTCCCAGGTTCTCGTCAAGCACTCTTAACCACTGTACTACTGTGAGTCTCCATGAGAATGAGAAATGATGAAGGCAACATGAAAATGAACACCCTCAGCAAGTTCTTCTCAAATATGTCCAGCCAGCAGATTAAAGTAAAATCCCAACATATGTCACAGTGACCTGTAGACTTCATCTCAGTATTCACGTTCCTGTCTGCTAGAGCAGTGGTCCCCAACCTTTTATCACCGGGGACCACTCAACGCTTGACAATTTTACTGAGGCCCACTGCCCTAACGCTCTCTGACTCTGATCGCTATTGGTAATGTTTAAACATCCCTTCAAAATAAGATACAGACACGCCACAACAATGAACATAAGGAACATTTTATTTTCATGGAAATTTTAACTCATGACAATGACAAATCAATGGGAACCCTGAGCTTGTTTCTCTGCAACGAGATAATCCCATGTGCGCCTGCCGGATTGTGGATGAAGTAAAGGGCCGGGGAGGGGAAGGCATCCTTGGCGGCCCACCTCCAGTTGGTCGATGGACCACATGTGGTCCCCGGCCCACAGGTTGGGGATCGCTATGCTAGAGAACCCAAACAACCAGATGTCAAATACCTCTGTAGGAACAAGCATAACCATATAGTAAACCCTTTCCTTCAGGGAGCTCAGTCATTCCACATGGAAGCCCTTCACTTTCCACACTGTGCTTGGTCAACCGCCATTGGTACAAGCCATTCATGCATCGTCAGGTGCTCCTTTGAACCAGTTGGGTGATGTGAGTTGTGCAGCATTTTATCAGTGTTCCATTTCCTGGACTTCTAAGGATCCTGTTTGCTTCTAAGAGAGAAATGAATAGCCGTCTAGGCACAACCATTTGAGGAACCTTAGAAGTCCAGGAAATGGAACGTTGATAAAATGCTGTACAAGTTACAACACCCAACAGGTCCAAAGGACCCCCCGACGATGCATGAATGGCTTGTACCAATGGCGTTTGACTGTATGGAAAGCGAAGTCTTCTGCATGGAATGACTGAACTCCCTGAAGGAAGGAATTTACTATATTTATTCTGTGTAAACAAATTCAAACAAGTGAACCCTTCTGTATGTAACCATTCCTTGACTTGTTATTTTCTGTTCTGTTTTCTTATCGCCCGTCACAGTTGCTGTTGTCACTTCGCCGTTGCTGCAAGTTGTTCTTACAGGATGTGGTAGACATTCTAATGTGATTGAGAGTAGCAAATGACATGGGGTGCTGCAAAGTGATACAAGTAGGGAAACAGTCCATGTTTAACACATCATCTTGATTACTCCTGGTGATGGTTAGGAAATTCAAGGAGATCCTTGGGCAGAGTCATTCGGCTCAATTACAGGGGCCTCTCTGCAAAGAGTTTCCAGGTAGTCTAGAGTTCTTTTTGAGTTGGTGTCCAGAAGAGAAAGAGGGGATTGTCAGAAGCCTTTTCTTACACACTTTTCTTGGATGCTTTAGGATGCTTGGATGCTTTAGTTCAGCAGTGGAATAGGCTGCCTAAGGAGGTGGTGAGCGCCCCCTCACTGGAAGTCTTCAAGCAAAGGTTGGATACACACTTTTCTTGGGTGCTTTAGGATGCTTAGGGCTAATCCTGCGTTGAGCAGGGGGTTGGACTAGATGGCCTGTATGGCCCCTTCCAACTCTATGATTCTATGATTCTATGATTCTATGCTTATGGCTGATCCTGCGTTGAGCAGGAGATTGGACTAGATGGCCTGTATGGCCCCTTCCAACTCTATGATTCTATGATTCTAAGCCCTCCTCAGCTCTTACCCTCCCTGTGCTACTCTTGCTCTGCTCTACTCCACATCTCGGGGCTCAACTAGGCACTCCCAAGTTGGCTGAGAAAATGAGAAAGGTTCCCACCAACCCTTTGTCTCGGAGTTTACTTCGGTAGGATTGGCCACCAGCAAAAAGATTTACTTTGAGCCTGGCTTCTTGTGGAAGCCAGGAAAGCCTACTTGTGCATGTCTTTTTTGGGAGAGGGAAATGGAAGTCGGTAGACTGCTCCTCCTTCCCCTTCCTCCCTCTCTGTATCTCTCTGCTAGCATTGTCCTGAGCTTAGCTGCCTATCCTCTAGGGCAGGGGTAGTCAACCTGTGGTCCTCCAGATGTTCATGGACTACAACTCCCATGAGCCCCTGCCAGCAAAATGCTGGCAGGGGCTCATGGGAATTGTGGTCCATGAACATCTGGAGGACCACAGGTTGACTGTCCCTGCTCTAGAGGGTTATGTCGCACAACCAAAGAAAGACACAAGGTGTTCCAGCTACAATGATCAGGTAACCATCTGTTGGTTGTCCATGCTAGCACTGACCAGAGCCTAGGGCTTTAGCATTATGCCACCGGCTCTGTGGAATGGGCTACCTGAAGGGATAGAGATAGAGATCTTCAGGAGGTTCTGCAAGACCTACCTGTTTGCCAGGGCTCTTGAGGGGGATTGAACTGCTACATTTTTTATGATGTGTGTGTGTGTGAGAGAGAGAGAGAGATTTGGCGGTTGGCTATTTTATTTTTGGTTTTAGCTGGAATTCATTCATCCATCCATTCATTCATTCCATTTCTAGCCTGCCACTCCCACAAGCAGCTTGTGGCAGGGGACAAACATTTCCCAGTAAAATACCCATTAAAACTCCCCCTTACAGCACACAATCCCACCTTATCATGGTGGTGATAAAATCCCTCCCCCTCTGCCCCCCACCCCCACGCAACACCCCAAACTCTGGATGAGGAGGATGAACCTAACCCTAATCCTAACCCTTAAGATGTTTTAAATAGTTATTGTAAGCTGCCTTGAACCAAGAGGAAAGCCGGGATATAAGTATTTTAATACTTCTCTGGGTCATCAGGGAATGATGGCATATAAATGCAATTAGTACATTAATTTAACAAATTAGTAGCAAAGCAGTAAATGGAGAACCTGGAGATTCTTTGTAAGCCATATTTATTAAACCACTCCCACAAAATCCTGGGTGTAGAAGAACTTCATTAACATCTTAGAAAGCATTGGTGCTTTGGAAGAGGGAAGAGACAGTTAAAAATAAAGAGAACACTTAGAAAAATATCAAAAATATCAAAAGTGAATTGCTAGCTAATCCTGTACTTCCAAAGATCCTCAACATTTCTGTCCTGGAATCCCGTCTAAGATGGAAGATGTTGGCACAACCTACTAGAGCCTGTACTTGATACCAGAGTCTTCAGTCTGTTCTTGCATAGGCTAACAGATTTATGGATTATTTTGTAGTCTGAGAACCTTTTCTCAGAGCCAATCGGGCTTTTAGGGTGTAGGCTCCAAGGCTCCTTCCAAGCCATCATATGACCAATTGTGGTAAACATCTGGATTATTAAAGCTAGCTAGAGTCCAACAAGATTTTGTGGGTATACACGTTTGAAAGTCAAAATTCTCTTTGTCAGATACCTTATATGACAAAGGAAGCTTTGGCTCTTGAAAGTTTATACCCTAGTTCTTGTTGGTCTCTTGAGATGCTACTGGCCTTGCCTTTAGTTATTCATCTGCAGACTAACAACCTCGGGAACTATATCCATGGATCACTAAAGGAGGTTAGCCTACAAAGTAAACCATGAACAATCCAGCAGGAAATCTCAGCCAAATGGTTGAAACGGAGATGAGGATTCAGTTTCCTTTCCCAGCTTGATCCATATTTCTATACCTGTCACTCCTTTCTTTAGAGGCAATCTCCCCATTCCACTGGGGAGATTCAGCTCGGTTCGGCCCCCTCGGCCAGCACCACGGTGCGGAGAGGAGGGGTGGAGGTGGTGCGCCAGCCGACGGCTGCATGCTGCCACCACCTCTCTCTGTGCTGTGTCGCTGGCCTACTTTGCTCCACTTCGGGGTCCGGTGATAGCCAAGGCAGCCGAACCGAGCTGAAGCACACATCCCTAGTCTATATTATGTGAACAGTGTCAATAGTCTTCCATAACAAGAGCACCTCTTTAGCTGTGACTAATATCCCTGCTAGCTAGACTTGTGCAGTCTCCCTATTCATTTGGAAACGTGAACCTGTTGCTCGTCTCTTTAGACCCATTTCTACCATAACAGACATTTTAGCTTTGCAAAACGCTGGAACAAGTCCTTTTTTTCTTTTTTTGCAATCCAGAGGGAGCAAACTGAAATGTAAATGTCGAATTAAAATGTTGTAGCTGCCTTCAAGAATAACATTTTGTTCCGAGAATCTCACTTCCTGTTCATTAACGGTGCTTCAGGATTAGAAGCTTGTACATTGAGGTGCCTGGGAAAGGTCCCTAGATAGATATCAGTGTAATCTCTGAAGATTCAGACCCTGCTACTGAACGAACAGCACAGCAGAACTAGCTGGTTGTTTATAATTTTCCTGCTATAGAACTGCCTTCTAACTCAGCAAGGGAGATCCGCCCCCCCCCTTCACAAATGTGGCGGTTGCATGTACCATTAGCCCCCCCCTTTTTTTCTTCCTTTTAGTGGGGTTATAGAAATTGGGTTAGTTGCATGAACCTGGCCGCCATTCTTGTCTTGCCTTGTTGTGATTAATGTACTATCTTTTATTGTTCTTATTACTATTTTTAGGGGATTGATTTTATGTGACCTGCCTCGAGCCTCTGGGGGGGAGGCGGGATATAAATTTAATAATAATAATAATAATAATAATAATAATAATAATAATAATAATAATAATAATAATAATAAACTCACTTGAATGCCAACGTATTCCATGCAATAAATTTAACTTGCATCTCTTGGGGTTTGTTCCCTATTTCTAAATAGAGTTCCACATAACAACTAGGGTTGGGTGCTTCGGCTGCCTCAATGGGTGCTTCGGGTGCGAATCGCCACTTTGGCGGCCGAAGAACTCAACCCTAATAATGACTAACTAGCCATTTCCAAGTACCTCTTATTGTTATTATTATTATTATTATTACATTTATTCCCTGCCCTCTCTCCAGAGCAGCCTTTCTCAACTTTATTACCATTGAGAAACTCCTGAAGCATTCTTCAAGCTTTGAGAAACCCCAGAAGTGGCACAATCATGCAGGATATGGTAGGGAAGTATAGTTGTGGACACGCCCACCCAGGGCCCCCTTCCCCTTCCCACCCCTCCAGCCCCCTCATTGGCCATTGGGGTGGGCAAGTCAACGTGACCATATATGGTCATTGTTGTTGTTATGTGCGAAGTCGTGTCTGACCCATCGCGACCCCATGGACAATGATCCTCCAGGCCTTCCTGTCCTCTACCATTCCCCGGAGTCCATTTAAGTTTGCACCTACTGCTTCAGTCACCCAATAAATGTTGAACAAAATTTTAAAATATATAAAAATTAATTAACTCCCACCCATTCAGTGAGCCCTTCCTAGGCCATCAAGAAACCCCAGGGTTTCACGAAACCCTATTTAAGAAAGCTTGCTCCAGAGACTTGGGAAGGATTACAATAATGGTAAAATGACATCATAGAATACCAAAATAGATGTTTCAGTTCAATTAAGTAAGTTTTAAACATCAAAACAGAATTAAAAACTACATTTGCCCAATTCCCTCTGTTATACGGGAAAGAGGAATGGAAGGATCATATGAACCCTTTAATTGGAGTCTCATTTGGCAGATTCTGACAAGGAGGCCAGTGGATTTCAGATGTTATTTCTGACCTCAGCCATCGGCCTGGTGGGACAGCTCCATCTTGCAGGCCCTGTTATTTCCATGGACACAACTGCAGAATACAAGTGGGGGAATGTAACATTAGAAACAATATTAGATATCCATTTTAAGGGTATAGGAGAATCTGGATGTCTGATTTTTTTCAGAGGTCTGTCTGTCACCCGTCTAGTTTATTCCCTTTTCTCAGTTCTTTTTTGATGGTGTCAAAAAATGACAACCTTTGGGTTGTGCTCAGGTGGGAAGTGAGCTAGCAACTTGCCAGATATACCAGTCAGGATTAGTATATCTGCTATGTTCTGTTGCTCTACCAATATCTTTGGTTGCTAACTTCTGGATGGTCAGTTGTTGGAGATTTGAGAGGGTGGAGCCTGGGGAGAGTAGAGCTTTTGTTGGTTGAAGGACCTCAGCAGAGTATAATGCCATGGAGCTCAGCCTTCAAAGTAGCCATTATCCAGGGAACCTGATCTCTGGCATCTGAAGATGAGTTGTAATAACAAGGGATCTCCAGGTTCCACTTGGAGGCTGGCAAACCTACCAACATCTAATTTCAGGCGTATCGTTATAGGATAGGGTTTTATTTTTACCACCATGTTGTTTGTGCTGCTTGTGTTTTTAATGGGATTTTATGTACTGGAATTGTCTTGTAACCTGCCATGGGTTGGCTTTCTGGGAGTGGCGACCAATCAGTCCAATAAATCAAATCCAATGAAATCGATAAGGTTGGAGAAGACTTGCCACCACTCACCCACCCAACAGTAAGATGACTTGTTGTAACTGGCTTTGTCTGTCTTGGGGATTATGTGGACCATGGATCTCTGTCTCTTCTTTAGGATCAAAACAAAGTTGGAAGTGGTAAGACCCAAAGGAGTGCCTTTTTCAAAATGGACATGGGCTCTGGGACCAGAGCCTGCAACAAACCAAGATGCCAAATCTGTCCCCAGATCCCCCCCTAACAACACAGTCTAATGTCAGCAATATCCTTCTGCTCTCTACATTGGACAAAAAAGTGCGACCCTATGCAAATGAATAAATGTATATAAATTGGACATTAAAAGCCGGAACGCTTAAAAACCAGCGGGAGAACATTTTAATCTCCCAGGACATTCCATTGCTGACCTAAGAGTATCAGTCCTCAAACAGAGATGCTCCAGCCGGAGAATACAGCTGAATCGAGACATAGGATGCATATCTCATTCCTGATGTTAATTGTCCTCGCCATTCTAATTAAGCTAATTACAATGTTTATTTATTTATTTATTGTATGCATATCCCACCCTCCCCCAAGGCTCAGGACAGTTTACATGAAACAACAAAATGGTACCGTAACGTTATTCTGGTAACAGTAAGGTGGTAACAACAATAACATTAACAATAACATATTAACAGTAACAACAACACCATTAAAGGAAGGTGGGACTGCATAGAGCCTTAGCTCAGCTCGTACTGAGACCCAGGAGTTGGGTGGATTTGTGACAGTCATGGTGGGAGGGGGGAATGTGCATGGCACCTCTGCATCCAGAGTTCATTCTTTACAGCAGTGGTAGTCAACCTGTGGTCCTCCAGATGTCCATGGACTACAATTCCCAGGAGCCCCTGCCAGCGGTTGCTGGCAGGGGCTCCTGGAAATTGTAGTCCATGGACATCTGGAGGACCACAGGTTGACTACCGGATTTAGAGGACTCTGCTCTTAACCACTATAGGTTGTTCATGATTGTAAGATTGCACCATCTAAGGCAGGGGTAGTCAACCTGTGGTCCTCCAGATGTCCATGGACTACAATTCCCATGAGCCCCTGCCAGCATTGTTGGCAGGGGCTCATGGGAATTGTAGTCCATGGACATCTGGAGGACCACAGGTTGACTACCCCTGCTTTACAGCACCCCTCCCACTTTCTGACTGTGGTAAAAAAGAAAAGTGAGATCTTCATTCCTGTATCTGACCAAAGGGAGCTGTGACTCTTGAAAGCATATACCCCAAAACTCTTGTTGGTCTTTAAGGTACTACTGACCTTGTATCTTACTATATCCCCGGAGGACCCCATAAGTGCATAAATAGTTTTCCCTTCCCCACAGTCGCCCTACGGTACAAGTTAGGCTGACAGTGACTCATCCAAGTTTACCTAGCTGGCGTCAGGGATGGATGGATCTACTAGCCCAGCACTCTAAATACTTTGCCACTTGGCCGGATGCAAAAGTAGCAGAGGGCTTTTCAACCTCAGTTTGTGACTAAACCCATATTTTTAAAGTATGCTAAGTAACACAGCATTCCTTCTGCAAGCTGTCTCCTCCAATTGCCCGGAATCTTTGTCCCTCCGCTTTGTCTGCAGCGAACGTAGAATGCTACTCCGACATGGTTTGTTTCATCCAGTTTCCGTTGATGGACCGGAGCCTACGTCATTCTTGCAGTTCTACCCACAAGCCAGCTTTTCAAGACATGATCTCAAGTCCCCAGTCCTCTCCACCCCCCCTCGCCCTCGGCACAAACATATTTGATCTGACTGGAGATGAATTTAAACCGCGGCATAAATTTTTAAAAAATCAATAGTAGTGGCTTGATAACAGCATGTCCGATGGGGATTGTCACTTGGAGGAGGGCAGGATGCTGTTTCTGTTGGCTGCAGAGGAGAGGACACGCAGTAATGGGTTTAAACTACAACGATATAGGCTAGATCTCAGGAAAAAAAATTTCACAGTCAGAGTAGTTCAGCAGTGGAATAGGCTGCCTAAGGAGGTGGTGAGCTCTCCCTCACTGGCAGTCTTCAAGCAAAGGTTGGATGCACACTTTTCTTGGGTGCTTTAGGACACTTAGGGCTGATCCTGCGTTGAGCAGTGGGTTGGACTAGATGGCCTCTATGGCCCCTTCCAACTCTATGATTCTATGATTATGGAGAAATCTGAAATCCTTCCTTCGTTTTGTCCTAGTTTTTTCATTGAATTGGTGTCTGCCATGGTTTCAGTCCACTTGAGGCTCCATATAGGGCTGTGATGTTCATCATTTACCAATCATCGCGTTGTCAGAAACCAAAGGCCAGATGTGTTCAATTGGGTGCCAGAATAATTGACTTTCTGTTCCTGCGCTATTCAGTCCTCCGATTATACTGTTTTCCCACCCTCGTGGAACACAGGTGTCTTCTCCCCCCCCCTCCTCCAGTTTGAGGTCTATTTTCCTTTCAGTTTGTGTACATCCAGCCAAGAAAACCATCATTACAGAATCTCATCTCTTGATGAGCAACACCTAGCAAACTGTCGCAGTCTGAAAATGAGGAAGCTACAATTCAGCTTCGAAAATTGACCTAGGCTGTCTTCTGAAGCTGTACAGCTATAATTTGTTCTTCCTGAGGAAATTATCTGGAACTTTGTTTTCGTTTTTTTTTTTTTTAAGCTGCATATTTTTAAACATTAAATTACAGGGACTAGTCCAGGGGTAGTCAAACTGCGGCCCTCCAGATGTCCATGGACTACAATTCCCAGGAGCCCCTGCCAGCAAATGCATTTGCTGGCAGGGGCTCATGGGAATTGTAGTCCATGGACATCTGGAGGGCCGCAGTTTGACTACCCCTGGACTAGTCATTGACCGCTGACACAGATGTAGTGTAATTTTTAAAACCAAGAAGGTCACTTGCAATCTGCAGCTCACAAGGGATGCAGAGGATGCTGTTTAATAATGTTTGTTTTCTTCTATAATATGCCTTGAGCGTTCAGAGGGATTAACCGAGATCCGTACAGTGGTTCTCTCTACAGCTTTATAATGTCGGTCATTAGGGCCCACCAAGCAGGTCTGCCGTTTCGTTGAGATTTGAAGCTGGGATCGTCTCACAGTTCGTAACTGGATAATTACTTGTCTTCGTCTATTGTGGTTTCATTTCATTGGGAAAACTGTTGGATGTGGCTTCTACACAATTATTTTATTTTTGTGTGTGGGCATTTGTAGACAAGCAGTTGGATGGATGGATCAGGATGAGTCACCTGAAACTCAACCCCTCCAAAATGGAGGTCCTGCGGCTGAGTCGAAGGGGGCGGGGACAGGATGCGTGTCTCCCCTGCCTGGATGGGATGCAATTGACATCTGTACCTCTGGCCAGGAATTCTGGGGTGATCTTTAATGCCTCACTATCTATGGAGGCTCAGGTCACTAGTTCAGACAGCCTTTTCCACCTGCACCAGGCACGGCTACTAGAACCTTACCTGTTCTCGGATCACCTGGCCATTCTACTTCAGGTAGAGAAAATCTGCATATAAGAACCAACTCTTCTTCTTCTTCTTCTTCTTCTTCTTCTTCTTCTTCTTCTTCTTCTTCTTCTTCTTCTTCTTCTTCTTCTTCTTCTTCTTCTTCGTCTTCTTCTAGATGTCAAAGACATCCAAGAGGAAGGGAGGGACCCAAGGATCTTCCTGCCGTAGCCTTTGTTTGTTTCATTTATATGGCACCCTTCCCCCCTAAGTGGCAACCCATAGTGGGAGGATAAGTGTATGTGATTGGCCCACAGCCAACCAGCAAGCTTCAATTGAAGAAGGAAATTCAAACCCGAGTCTGTCATATAATAGTGTACCTATCTCAGTTTGCAAGGGTTTCAGTTGGGAAGCTTTATGTTTTTATTAGTTTTCCCTTTTTCCTGGTCACGCAATGGATAAGACAATCAGCATCATGACTTTTTGTCTTTCAGTTGTCCACTCCAATCCGTGACATTACAAGACTCATCTATTCTTGGGAATCGATCCCTTACCCTTTCCACGGTAGAAAAATAAATAAATAATATCTATATCTATACCTATACCTATATCTATGTCTGTCTGTCTGTCTGTCTGTCTGTCTGTCTGTCTGTCTATCTATCTATCATTTATCTATCGAGATAGATACATATAGATATCTTGAAAACTTTATAGATGGCCAGGGAGAGCAAGAATGTATTCCCCAATCTTTTGTCTCTCGTTGCTTGGACTGCTAAACATTCAGACGGGTATTGTCATTTGAGTGAGGAGGTTTGTACTTTGCATGAGCATGTCACTGATTTTATGCTTTCAGGATTTCCAAAAAGGCACTTATATCACCCCCCCCACACACACACACACACACCCCGCTCCCAAAGCAATCTAGCTACAGTGCTGCAACTTGAAATCCACATTGATGGCATCCAGAAATAATTCAGTTGTCATGCATTCTGATTTCTTCTGGTAAGTGGCCGGCCGATGAGGACTTGGCAAATGGGTATGGGGGGAAAAAAGCCTGTTCCTTGTTCATTTAGCACTTCACTTAGACAGCCTTCTCTCTGGGAGCACTGGAATGCACATGATAAATCACAGGAGGACAAAGCTATCAGTCAGTGTACGACTCTATGGTAAGAAATGACACTGACATAGCCTAGCGATGGTGCATCTTATTTTCTGAGCAGCTCCTGATGGACACTGATTTGGTGGCTCTGTTTATAGCAGGATGCTCAGAGAGAGTAAGACGAAGAGGGCACTGTGGCTTCTTCTTGGACCTTCATTTGGCAAAGATTATATAACACTTGAGAAATTACAGGAATCGGTTTGCAGCATGGAAAACACAACAATAATGGCCCAGGCTAGCCCAAACTCATCAGGCCTTGGAAGTTAAACAGGCTCAGCCATGATTAGGACATGGCGAACGCTGGCAGGGGCTTATGGGAATTGTAGTCCATGGACATCTGGAGGGCTGCAGTTTGACTACCCCTGAACTAGACTCTCAGCCAACTGTTGCTTCTTCATTGACAATAAGGAGCAAGAGAGATTTTATGATACCCTGAGTCCTTTTTAAGTTTTTAAATGTCAAGAACTGTAACCTGATTTGCACCTGGAAACGTAGACAATGTAATTCTCAGAAGAAAGCTATAATTTGGTCCCTCCCGCTCATGGCCTGCACCACACTGCAGTATTTGAGACTAAATGAAATTTATGCACTCTTTTAATGACGGTAGTCTAACTTGGTCACTTGGTCACTCTTTTGCTTAAGTTAGCAGGCACAGGTGTGCTTATATCGGTGTAAGAGGCGTCTGGTCACAATTGTGGTCTAAAGTTTCTTCAGTGAAAAAGCCCCAGATAATGTCTTGATCTTGAAGAGTCTGAATCTGTGTCTACATATGTTTTTGTAACTCTTATAATAATGGTTGAATGTTGGTTGTTTGATTCTACTTTGCCTTTGGGTTGTTTCACCCAGTGCCTTATTACCAAGACATCGACGAATGAAATACAAAAGTTCTTAGCGGAAGAAGACAGACTTAACAAAAGGAAGAAGACAGACTTAACAACAGGCTTCCACTAGTTGGTAATGGTGCATGGTTGCATCCAAAGGAGGATAGCAGGATAGATGTTGGTTGTGAGAAATCTCCTAACTTCTTCCAGTAATGTGACAGACACCTACACATATCTTTCCCTGTCTTCTTGGATGGAGTTTCACTTCATCCAGCGTTATCCCACCCATTACTGTTCCTAGCCACCTCTATAAGTCATCAGTTGTTTCATCTCATTGAGATGAAGAAGAGGCATAGAGATGGACATCAACAACATATTGATGGAAGGTAGCCAATGTTGGTCTACAGCCAAAGACCTAAATTCAAGTACAGCAGCACATTTTGTGGCATATGAGGTTTTGAGAGTCAGATCTCACAGTGCATACAGCACTTTGATGGAACCTTACTCCATGTTTCTTAGTGGCTTCGTTAAAGTTCAGTAACCTGGGAGATGTGATAGAACCTACAGAAATGCCACAGGACTGGAGTCTCCGATTGGTATCCTTAAACTTTCCAGCCCTAGATGTAGGCGGTTATAGGAGTGTGCCATTGTGTCGACCCCACAGGATAACAGTGTGCCATTTGTCAGTGTCGCCTTTATAATGAGGAATTTTGCGGTACAAAATAGCCTTTTGATGTACGGTAGAGGTGGCATTGAAAATGATGTATGGATTAATTAATTTAGGCTAATGATGTTATGTGAATTGCTTGCTTAAGTCTGCTAATTATTGGTTTACCCTCTTGCGCTATTTGTACCTTTGGAAAGATGCTACAGCTTTGGGCCGGAATCAGAAGAATGACAAACTAGGTGCCCAAAGACTTTTTAACCTGGGACGCATGCTGAATCACAACCAGGAAGGTTCAAGAGCAGTTGGTGATATGGAAGTGGGATATTCTTCTCAAACAAAGTTTTTTAAAAAATCAGTGGTAACTCAAGGGGGTGGCAGGTGACAGTGGATGAGCGAGAGGGTTGTGAGTGTCCTGCATGGTGCAGGGGGTTGGACTGGATGACCCAGGAGGTCCCTTCCAACTCTATGATTCTAAGTCTAAAATAGCCATTGTAATTCTCTCCTATATATTTCTGCCATAACATATTTATATTTTAATCTTGCGCACAGGGCAGTCTATAAATTCAAAGAAATAAATACATTTAAAGAAATGAATCCTGTGATGGCCCTAGAAGATGTGCATTGCTTAACCTTCCCTTCGCAGTTTCTTCTAAGAAATATTTATGAAGATTTTCCTTTATTTATAAATCAGTTTTCCACAGTACTGTCCACCCACCAGCCTACACATTCCCACCTCAGAGATCTTGGAAAGTATCAACAAATACTGCAGAAAAGAGGAATTAATTAGTCTCTAACTCAGAGGAAGAGCATCTGCTTTGCGTACAGAAGATCCCAGGTTCAATCCATAGCATCTCCAGTTAAAAAGGACCAGGCAGTAGATGATGTGAAAGACCTTAGCCTGAGACCCTGGAAGGCCACTGCCAATCTGCGTAAATAACATTGACTTTGACAGACCTATGACCTGTTTCAGTATACAGCAGCTTCATGTTTTGGTGAGGGTCTTTGGTTCAGTGGAAGAGCCTCTGCTTGGCATTCAGAATATACCAGGTTCAAGCCCTGGCATCTTCAGTTCAAAGGACCAGGCAGTAAGTAGATGGTGTCAAAGGTCCTCTGCCTGAAATCCTGAAGCACAGCTGCCAGTCTGAATAGACAGTATTCACCTTAATGGATTGATGGTCTGATTCAGTTTATGGGAATGTCGTATGTTCATATGTTCAGTTGAGAAATAGTCAGTTGGAGTCCTGTGTTCAGTTTTGGGCACCTCAGTTGAAGAGGGATGTAGACAAACTGGAGCATGTCCAGAGGAGGGCAACAAAGATGGTGAGGGGTTTAGAGACCAAGACATATAAAGAATTTTGGGGGAGCTTGGTCTGTTTAGCCGGGAGAGGAGACGACTGAGAGGGGATCTGATAATCATCTTCAAGTATTTAAATGGCTGCCATGTAGAGCAGTGGTCCCCAACCCACGGGTTGCGGCCCGGTGCTGGGCCGCAAAGGCCTTGGCGCCGGGCCACGGCTTCCTCTCCCCCCCCCCCGCAGTAAAAAACTTCCCAGGCCGCAAGCTTGTGGCCTGGGAAGCTTCTTACTGCAGGAGGGGGGGAGAGAGAATCAGGGCCACGCCCGCGCATTGCACATGCATGGCCGAAATTGCGCATGCACGGGCGTGGGCGCGCATGTGCGGGTGTGGGTGGGCATGCGCGGGCGTGGGCGCGCATGCACGGCATGCGCGGGCGGGCAGTTGCCCTGTTGGTCCCCAGCCTCAAAAAGGTTGGGGACCACTGATTAGAGGATGGAGCAGAGTTGTTCTCTCTTGCCCCGGAGGGACGGACCAGAATGAATGGGATGAAATTAATTCAAAAGAAATCCCATCTAAACATCTGGAAGAAGTTCCTGACAGTTAGAGCGGATTCTCAGTGGAACAGGCTTCCTCGGGAGGTGGTGGGTTGTGCATCTTTGGAAATTTTTAGACAGAGGCTGGATAGGCGTCTGATGGAGAGGCTGATTCTGTGAAGGCTCAATGGGGTGGCAGGTGACAGTGGGTGAGCAAGAGGGTTGTGAGTGTCCTGCATAGTGCATAGGGTTGGACTACATCACCCAGTAAGTCCCTTCTAACTCTAGGATTCTATGAGAAATTAGTCTTCGTTTGCACAGCAATGCTATTTATGAATAATAATTTTTTTAAAAACCTTTAGTGTTAATCAATGTGAGATTTCAGCTAGCAAGAGGGAAAGTGGTGTGAAGTCACTTTGCAAATGGATTACAAAAACTTACAGTTTCCGCACAGGTTCTGCTCCAGAAAGTTTGAGAACCCCGATGCAACATCAGGAAGAGGATTTAATGTTTTTCCATGACAATGTTTGCTATAACGGTTGCACTTGGAAGCCTTGCTGCTTCATTCCCTTTAGGGCAGTCCAGGATCGTCCAGATCAGGGGTAGTCAAACTGCGGCCCTCCAGATGTCCATGGACTACAACTCCCAGGAGCCCCTGCCAGCAAATGCTGGCAGGGGCTCCTGGGAATTGTAGTCCATGGACATCTGGAGGGCCGCAGTTTGACTACTCCTGGTCCAGGTCTTCTTCCAAAACTGAATTTCCAAGTTGAAATCAGACCAAGAGCTGGGTGCTTTGAGCTCTGTGCCTTCATGCTCTGTTCTTTTCTTGTGCGTGGGGAGGGGGAGGGACTTGAGTTCAGTACTGCATGATAGCTTTGCTATCATTTCACGTAAAACTTCAGGGCTTTTGGATACTGTGAATGTATGCATAAGCTCGATTCGGTCTTAACGTTCTCAAATGACTTAAGGCAGCCGTCTGGCCAAAGATCTGAGCGGTGTCCTATTTTCCCCGCTGTCTCTTGTATGAGTCAGTAAACCAAGGAGCCTCTGCATCAGATTTTTTCAGGTTCTTACAGAGCGCTGCTATTTATCCTGTGTATAGCCTGAATCTCCGACCCCCCGTTCAGCCCTGGTTTCATAATTTGAATTGATGGTTTGGTTCTATGTGATCCTCTGTGGTACTTTGAGGCGTGGACCATTTCAGATCAGAGTGGGAGTCGAAAGAACAAGAAACAACCTTTCTGTGGCACCTTAAAAGATAACCGGGAGAACACAAACCCCTTGGTACCTTTCAAATATATTAATAGCTTTCAGAATGTTAAATGCTTCCAGATGAAAGAATGTTAGACCTTAAGAAGATATGATCTGCAGTTGGCTGGTTTATTTATTTGCTTCATCTATATTCTCTTTTTTTTCATTTATACTCCCTTTTTTCTCCCCAAGGGGGACTCAAATCAACATACATTCTTCTCCATTGGATCCTCACAACAGGTTAGGCTGAGGGCTTGTGGCTGGCCCTAGCTATTTGTATTGGTTTTATTGATTTAATTAGATTTTTATACCGCCCTTCCATACGGCTCAGGGCAGTTTACATATAACGTGGGGGGGGGAGGGGAGATACATGGAATGATCTAACACAGGGGTAGTCAAACTGCGGCCCTCCAGATGTCCATGGACTACAATTCCCAGAAGCCCCTGCCAGCATTCGCTGGCAGGGGCTCCTGGGAATTGTAGTCCATGGACATCTGGAGGGCCGCAGTTTGATTCTAACATATAACATAGTCCAAAATAACATCAACAATAATCCAACAGTGGTTCTAAATCTCAATCAACAACAATATAATGGGAACGATAACTTAAATAGCCCCCCCCAGAAAGGTCAGACTGGTTCAAGGCATGGATGTCTGGGGGGGGGGGGTCTATGGATGCTGTTGGGTTTGGTTGTTCTCAGGCCAATGTCTGATGGAGGCTAATCACCCAGCTTGCTTCTGTGGCAGAATAGGGATTCGAACCTGTTTCTCCTAGATCCATATCTGACAACCCCACACTGGCCAAGCTGACTGACTTCACTTTTGAAAAGACTAGCTGCCCCATTCCTTGTTCACATGCAGTTTGCAGTGGCTCATTGCCTCTTGGTGTTTGGTGTAGTGGTTAGGAATGCATACTTCTAATCTGGCGAGCCGGGTTCAATTCTACACTCCCCCACATGCAGCCAGCTGGGTGACCTTGGGCTCACCATGGCACTGATAAAACTGTTCTGATCGAGAAGGAATATCAGGGCTCTCTCAGCCTCACCTCCCTCACAGGGTGTCTGTTGTGGGGAGAGATAAGGGAAGGTGAATGTAAGCTGCTTTGAAGCTCCTTCAGGTAGAGAAAAGTGGCATATAAGAACCAACTCTTCTTCTCCTTCTTCTCCTTCTCCTTCTTCTTCTTCTTCTTCCTCTTCAACGCAGGTCTCTAAAAGTTAGCAGTTCATTAAATAATAAGTACTAGCTTAACTATCTAACACATTCAGGATTGCCTTAGATGGTGCAATCTTACAATCATGAACCATGGATCTTCACACCTTGCGTCAGTTTCAGTTTAATTTCTGTGAAAGAACCCTGGCATAATTTTATGGTTGTCGGTCACCACAACATGAGGAACTGTATTAAAGGGTCACAGCATTAGGAAGGTTGAGAACGGCTGACCTAGGAAGTCTGTGAACCAAAGTGTTGTTGTTTTTCTTGTCCTGAACTCTCGTCTAACTTCCAAAACTGCAAATGGCTAAACAGCGTCAAACCCGCCTTTGCCTCCTGGCTCCTTTTGCACAGGTCCCTTTAATCCCATTTCACGAGACCGTCCTGGGCGCTGTGTGGCACCCGCCATCTGGCCGATCCGTTCTCTAACTCCTTGCCTCATTGACTCTCCAGCTAATTTAGAAACCGCAGCTGAAATCTCTTTCTCTTATGTGTATGAAATATCATACCACTTCCAGCTCCACCTCCTTTCCCCCCTCTGTTTTATTACTCAATGTGGTTTTGCATTTGCCTTTCGGGAACCATGTTTGTTTCAAAGAGTTCTAAAAACTTTGCCGTGTTTGAGGGTTTTGGAGGGCAGCCGTCGGTCGTGGTTAGCACTTGAAAGGGCAATCTTCAAGGGGCAGACAGTGGCAAACTGCCTCCGAAATGTCCCTTGCCTGGCAGCCAGACAATCTTAGGATATCACATCCCTTATGATAAAGAGGAGGGGAGCTGTGTTGGTCTGCAGGAGAACCGCTGACCATGGAAGCTTTGACTCTGAAATGTTCATGCCCCCAGAAGCCCTGTCGCTCTCTGAAATGCCACTGTACTTGAATCTCTTACATTTTATGGTATATCAGTTGTTTGAAGTCGTCTGTTGTCTTTTTTTCTTTTCAAAATATGGTAACCATAGAACTGTAACCACGCCACTTTTCTTTGCTCCTCAGCTTTCCCGCTTTTATGAGCCTCTTGTGGCGCAGAGTGATAAGGCAGCTGACATGCAGTCTGAAAGCTCTGCCCATGAGGCTGGGAATTCAATCCCAGCAGCCGGCTCAAGGTTGACTCAGCCGTCCATCCTTCCGAGGTTGGTAAAATGAGTACCCAGCTTGCTGGGGGGTAAACGGTAATGACTGGGGAAGGCACTGGCAAACCACCCCATACTGAGTCTGCCATGAAAACGCTGGAGGGCGTCACCCCAAGGGTCAGACATGACCTGGTGCTATGCACAGGGGATACCTTTACCTTTTACCTTTCCCCCTTTGAATGTATGGAGTTCTGGTTTTTGCATCGTTGGCAGGGGGCTCCTGGGAATTGTAGTCCATGGACATCTGGAGGGCCGCAGTTTGACTACGCCTGCTTTAGAACAAGGTATTGAACTGTGAGTTCAACGAGGCCTCTCCAAGCAAGCTGCTTGGGTGGGAAACGGCGATCCTGTAAATTGTGTATGTCCACAATATCCCAGAGTGTTCCAGTTAATGGGCTTCCATAGGGCTGCATACACGTTTCTTGATTGTTAATGAGTGTACAGTTGGGGTCTTATCTGGAAACTCTTCACATACGGCCATCTGTTTTCTGGCCTCTCCTCCCTGAGTCGAGCAACCATAAGCTTTGGTTCTTTGGTACAGAGAAGACCGGGGTTCCTATGGAGAGGAAAGCCATGCAAGGTGAGGGTTCATGGCTCAGTGGCAGAGCATCTGCTTGGCATGCTGATGGTCATAGGTTCAATCTCCGGCCTCAAGACTGAGACCCTGGAGAGCTGCTGCCAGGCTGAGTAGACAATACTGACTTTGGTGGACCAGGGGTCTGATGCAGTATAAAGCAGCTTCATGTGTTTGGTGCCTTGCCTTGAAAGTCCCATCAAGGTCCCAGTGAGTCAACTGGGACTGGATGGCCGGCCCATCTCATCAGACCTCGGAAGCTAAGCAGAGTTGGCCCCAGTTCGTACTTGGATGGGAGACCACCAGTGCAGTCCAGCGTCGGTTTGGAGAGGCAGGCAATGACGAACCAGTTAACCACTAGCCTTGCAAAGTCCAAGGGTCTAAGGCAGTCTAAGACGGTCGGAGGCCGTCTAAGACGGCTGTGACTTGACTTCCCACCACTAATGTAATTCCGAGTATCAACCCTCTCTTAATTGGCCGTGTTGGGTTCAGAGGACTCTCGGGAAGCTACACTCCGGGGGGAAAAAATGGAGATAGTCCCTTCCAGATTGTTTGCAAATCGTGTTTCCAGAAAGCATTCAGTACCCTTTACGAAACCCGCATGGGTGAGCGTTGTGAATAATGGATGGCTAGCACAAAAGAAAATGATATTATTAAAAATTGAATACTGCTTGCCAGCTCTTCAAAAACTGTTGAAGTGTGGAGCAGATCGGGGTGAGCAGGAGATCGGTGCGCAGCAGGGCGGTGGGCATGCGGTTGCATATATTTGATGTGATGGGGAAGCTTGTCAAATGCAAACGGGGGGGATGCGGCTTAATATTTTATCAACGAGGCCTTGTCTTTACATGTGTCTGTATTCAGCGCTACGTTTCCACCTGCCACGATGCATTGCCAGACCGGCCGAGAGGCTCCGTGAAGTGGCTGTCTTGACTTCTTTGCAGAATGCTGTCGGTAGTGAGTAGGGGCGCCCGGATTCTCCCCCACCTCTGTGCTCTCCCCGGATACATCAGAAAGATCTCAAGCTTCCACCAGAGGTGCCTGTTGCTTTGTTAGGCGCTGTACTGATCTAACTCACCTTGCTTTGAAGTCAGGACGTAATATGGGAGTTTGGGCCATGAGAAATATCAGCAGATCCTCACTCGCTGCTTCCAGGTACAATTCAAAAGGCTTGAACCGATAGATAACTTAACAAGACATTTCTTCCCCTTTCAAATTCAAGCAGCCAAGAGGAAGCGATAAGGCTTCTGTCTGTCGTCTGGGCTGCCAGCTCTGTGTTGGGAATTTCCTGGAGGATTGGGGAGGTGAAGCCTTTGGGGGCAGATTTTGGGGAGGGGACGGACGGCAGCAGGATCTCCTACCATATAGGCTTCCTTCCACAGGAGGCTCCTCTAGAGAAACTGATCTCTGTAGCCTAGAAATGAGTTGCAATTCCAGGGGATCTCCAGCTACCGCCTGGAGGTTGGCAAACCCACTATCTATATGGGTAGCTAGGAAAATTAATATGCTGCCTCTCCAGAGGCCTGTTTGAGGCACTTTGCAACATAAAAATAATATAATAAAATCTTAACGACAGATGCATAAAAATTTCAATAATATAGAGCCAAACCAGCATAGTTTTTTTTCAGCAACCTAAAATATTTAAAAAACACCCAGCCTCCGGTCAGAAACAGACCATAAAAATAGCTAAAAAGATAAAAAGATGAAACCCCTTAGTTAAAAGTCTAGGTATAAAGAAATGTTGTGTCCTGATCCCTAAAAACAATAAGATGGGCATCAGGAGAACCTCAAGGAGAAGGATGGGGTTAAATCAATCAATCAATAAACCTTTAATAGCATAATTAGGTTGAATCTCCCACCACAGCGCAGTTCAGGTATTCAAGATGGGTAACACTGAATTAACAGTTCAATCCTAAACAGAGTTACATCTTTGTAAACCCATTAAAATCAGTGGAATAAGCAGGGTGAAACAGCTTAGGATGGCCCTGCAAAATATCCCTTATACCAGGGCTTTCTCATCCGGTGTTTTGTGAAATCCTGGGGTTTGTCGACGGCCGTGGAAGGGTATCCTAAATTAGTGGGAGTTAATTAATTTTTTATATATATTTTAAAAATGTGTTAAACACTTATCGGGTGCTATGACCATATATAGTCATGTCAACCTGTGCCCTCTTCCCTAAATAGCCAATGATGGGCCTGGAGGGGATGGGGAGGGGAGGGGCCCCGGGTGGGCATGTTCCCAGCTCTGCTTCCCAACCATATTCTGCACCATCGCGTCACTCCTGGGGTTTCTCAAACCCTGAAGAATATTTCAGGGGTTTCTCAACAGTAATAAAGTTGTGAAAGGCTTCCTTATACAGATCTGCCATCTCCATGATATGTTCAGTCTGGAACAAGGAGACTCTGTACTATTAAGTCTATTGACTGCTGTGTGTTCCTCTTTACAGTCGCGAGGCTGAAACATCAAACCAGCCAGCTAACCTTTTTGATGCTTGTTGGAGCAGAGTCTGAGTTCTTTTGGGCTCTGGTGGCCACAGATAGTGCTGCTGATTGGCAGAGCACTTACTCATATTTGAAGTTCTAGAGACAGCGAGACCAGAGTTAAGGCAAGGTCAGTAAAGGAGGGAGGAGCGTGGCTGGACAACGGGGCCAGGAAATCTTCAAAGACGATAGCCGAGATCAATTCTGTGCCTGATATGAAATTGCATTAAAAGTGGCAAGGTTGAAATCAATGTTAAGTCAGTTAGAGCGGTTTCTCAGCGGTTTCTCAGAATGTGGTGGGTTCTCCATCTTTGGAGATTTATAAACAGAGGCTGGATAGACATCTGACGGAGAGGCTGATTCTGTGAAGGCTCAGGGGGGTGGCAGGTGACAGTGGATGAGCGATTGGGATGTGAGTGTCCTGCATAGTGCAGAGGGTTGGACTAGATGACCCATGAGGTCCCTTCCAACTCTGTTATTCTATGATGGGGTGCCCTAGGTGAGCTGCTAGCCTTTTGTGGGGAGAAGGAGCCACTGCTGGCTCCCACCGTGTGTCATGCGAGTTGGTGGCCACCTTCTCCTCTTTATTCCCTCCCTCCTTTGTGGGTAAATGCAAAGAAAGCACACCAGGTGAGCAAGGGCTAAGGGGGTCAGCTCTGGGTTGGGAAATACCTTGAGACTTTGGGGAGTCAGGAGTAGGATTTGGGATGGAGAGGGGCCTCAGTGAAATATAATGCCATGGCATCCATTTTATGCCTGTAGTTCTACCGAGGAGCAAGCCCAAGGGAGGATTGTAAGCCAGCATGGTGATTGACCAATGTGCGGCTTGATCCCTTTATGTTGGATCCAGTCCGTTCAAACAGGAACTGACCAATAGCATGGCAAGTTGTATTTTGAGGCTTTTGTATGTAATCTGGGGCTGGTTGTGGGCTTCTTTGGTTCCGTTGTTGTTCTTGTACGATCATGTTGGGGTCACAAGAAAGAATTGAATTGAACTCCCAGTGTCCTGGGAGATCTAACAGTCCACCCTCCAGAGCAGCCCTTTTCTCCAGGTGAACTGATCTCTTTAGGCCGGAGATGAGCTGGAATTCCAGGGGATCCCCAGGTCCCACCTGGAGGCTGGCATCCCTAACAATGCCCCCCCCCCCAGCTGGCATGAACACAGGCAGCAGCATTGCTGAAGCCATGGATTCCACTCAGGGCTTCTGGCTTGTCATTTTGCCACCTGGTTGTTCCCATTTCTCTGGTGCCCCATGGCAGTCGCTTAGATCAGTGGTCCCCAACCTTTCTGAGGCTGGGGACCGGCAGGGCAGCGGGCCGCGGCCGTGCATCGCACATGCGCGAATGCGTCATGTGCGGCCGAAATCGCGCATGCGCTGCACTTTCGCGCATGCGCACATGCGCAAAAGCGCCGTGCATGCGTGATTTCGGCCACGCATGGCGCATTTGCGCATGCACAATGTGCGGGCGCGGCCCTGATTCCCTCTCCCCGCCCTCCCGCAGTAAGAAGCTTCCCGGGCCACAAGCTTGCGGCCTGGGAAGTTTTTTACTGCGGGGGGGGGCAGGGAGAGGGAGCCGCGGCCCGGCGCCATGGCCTTCGCGGCCCGGCACCGGGCCATGGCCCGCAGGTTGGGGACCACTGGCTTAGATCTTGTCTAATGGGTGGGCCAGCCTGCTTGTGGGCTGGCACGTATTCCGCTAAGCATATTTGTTTCTTTGCTTTTTCATTCTTTTTTAACAAAAATGAAAGACAAAGTTCAATAGTGTCTGTTGTTATGAGCTCTATTTGTTCTCTCATCCTTGCCACAAAAAAAACCTCAGTACATTTTTGCCCCGTAATTTATGGCCTGGCTGTGCCGATGAGTGACTGGGAAGTGCAAGCCGTTACGGCGCCATAAATCCAAAAGTTACAGTGGCGAGAGCATTGTTATGCATCCCCGGAGCTGATTTTGGAGTGCCGGTGGCAGATACTATGTAAATAACATTTATTTCTTCGAATGTGACAAACATTTGACATGTTCAGTAAATTAGTTTAATTAAAATCCAGAATGAATTATGACGGGTGAGCAACCCTGTTTCCCAGCCACTCGTGGGGACAAAAGAAAGTTTAATGTTCTGCAGGAAAAAAAATAGGATGAGTTAAAAAAAAAAACCCCTATAGAACATATCAGGAGTCTTGCAGGTTCTTCCTCGTGATGCACCAATAAAAATTAAAATCTGCAGCTTCTTATGTGTTTTTTTTTAAAGGACCCCAGAAAAGAGTGTTGTTGTTTACTAGAATGTCATTATAGGTGTTGTGACTGAAGACAACTTTTGCTCCTGATTATTGGGGAAAAGGGTTAAAATTAAAATTAAAGGGTTGATTCAGGTGGGTTAACGTGTCAGTCTGAAGCAACAGAACAAAGTTCTGGCAATCCTTTGTTACGAAATACTTTGAAAGTTTTGTGGATGACGTAGGGAACAGAACATTTCATAACCACATTGACATCTCAAAATGACAAGAGGTAGATTGGGGGTGTCATTTTTGTCAACTGTGGGGAAAGGTGACCGTATTCCATAGGATCCTTATCCCATGAAGACTGTTTTTAGGTGGCACTTCAGCCATAGACAATATTCCACTGGAGAGGTTTCTTAGGATCATAAGAACATAAGAGAAGCCATAAGCCATAAGCCATGGCCCAACCGGTCCAACAGACATTGTCACACAGTGGCCAAAACCCAGGTGCCATCAGGAGGTCAGACTGCTGGTGCTTTGCTAGCTTGTATTGTAAGAGTAATGCAGGCCACTGTGGTAGTGGCAGAAGCATTGATTTGGGCTTGCAGCTCTGCGTCAGCTTTGCATGTGGATGGGCCCTGATTCAGTCCCTGGCACACCCGGGCCAAACGATCCGGTGCTGCAAAAGACCTGTACTGAGCTCTTGGAGAGCTGGTGCTGGGCTGAGCAGGGAGTACTGACCCAGGTGGACCGGTGGTCTGATTCAGTAGAGGGCAGGTGCATGGGTTTGTGTGTCCAAGGTGAGATCGGCAGCGCCTTGAAGAGAAGCGAAGAAGACCAAGAAGCGAGAGGTCCAGGAGACCATTTCAGGAGTGAGGTGAAGCAAGGAAAAGAGTCGCAAAGTCCAGGAGACCTCTTCCAAAGAGTTCTGACCCAGCAGAAACAACTCTTTCACCTTTCGGTAGGGCTCAGGCTTCCGTGGCACATGATTTTACTGGGCTAACTGCTGTATCCAAGCCCGAGAGTCTAATTAAATTCATACGGGAGAATTTGTCAGCCTTCGCTGGCTCATTCGTATGCCTCGAGGTAACCTTTCATACGCTCCGTTTGTGTCCTGTGTAAATGGAGGCCCTCGAAATACTCCCGCCAGAGGGTTGTGGGGTTATTTACGAGAACAAGATTGCAATTTGCAATTGTTAGCCGAGAACCTTGTTTTTGCCGCGGGCCGCGCCAATAAGCGGCCGGGTCTTAACAGTAGCAGGTTGCGCGGGACAGACATAACACGAATTGAATTGACTTTTAGTAACATGATGCCACAGCCTCACTTCATTTTCTGTTAGGCAGAAAAACAGGATTAGTATGTCTGGTACATGGTCGTGTTTTCTGTCACATCCAGATGTGCTCCCCTCCCCGTCCTTCTTCTCTCCCATGCAAAACAATCTGTCATTGGAAACTGCAGGTACAGTGCGTACACGCTTGCCATGTCCTTTCCTGGCGAAGCCGACCATGTGTTGCAGTTCCAGCTGTCTCATGATGGGAAGCGTGTCGGGCTTGCAGGGAGTCAGTTCCAAAAGGGGAGAAGCATCGTACCGATCTGCCAGCGGGAGAATCAAAAGCTGCGTGGAAATGGCCTTCCCTAATTCCCGGAAAGACCGTTATTCCAATTGCCAGCTGCTATGCAAAGAGCTGCCAAAGACTGGGGGCCATTTTTCTCGGGCTGAGATTGCCTCACCTGGCACCCAGTTCCAGTCTGTAAAATGGGAACAATCACGAATTGCATTCTAGCAGGGGTAGTCAAACTGCGGCCCTCCTGATGTCCATGGACTACAATTCCCAGGAGCCCCTGCCAGCGAATGCTGGCAGGGGCTCCTGGGAATTGTAGTCCATGGACATCTGGAGGGCCGCAGTTTGACTACCCCTGCTCTGGAATTATAACCCACTGAGTCCCTCCCCTTCCCAAACCCTCCCCTCTCCAGGCTGCATCCCCCCCCACGGGAATTGTAGTCCATGGACATCTGGAGGGCCGCAGTTAGACTACCCCTGCATTATAGGGTCGATGCCTGAATGAATCAGGTATGGACTGTAAGGCTCTTAACACGCTGGAGACATTAAGCTGTACCGTTATTTGGTTAGCTGCCGTGAGACCACACGGAGGACTTATTTACCCAGCTAAGAAAGAATGAGCTTCATTTCCAAATAGAAAAAGGGTTTTCTATTGATTGCCCGTTTCTCTTTCTTCATAACCGTCGGATGATGCTGAAAAAGATTGTGGTGCAGAGGGAGTGTAAATGACAGCCAATTTAAGCTTTGTAGATTTTAGAATCTTGCAGTTCTGCATACAAAGAAACTTGCTCCTTTGAACTTTCATCTCTGTTGCCTAGAAATTCCTCATTATTGTCACTTGCCATCGAGAATTTGTCTAGCCCATCAAGAATTCAGGAGCTTAATTTTACAGAAAGCGATTAAACGGGCAGGGCTGGGAGAGGCCTGGATTACACACTGCTAAATATTTCAACTCACATTGAAGACGTGATATCTAAGGAGTGCAAATTAAGGGCAACTTGACAAAGGGGAAACTTTTATGCGACTAAAACTTGACCCGCTCGTAGCTTCATCTAGCAAGGCACTTAACTCCAAAGGTGGCTGCTAAAAGCCAGAATACGGAGGAGCGAAAATCTGCCAGCAGATTCCCTTCTCTGGTGAAATTTAGAATGCGGAAAGCCAGCTGTAAAAATGAGCAAGTCAAGGGAGGTACCAGAGCACTTTGTAAAAACAGCTGTATGCATTAAAAAAAGAAAAAAACCTGTTGAAGACGTGAGCCCAGGAGGGGCCAATGAATAATGATATCGGGGGACGCGATGTTGAGTATCTAATGGATTAGAAGATCAAAGATGGAAGTTGGTTGGGAAACGCACTTGCAGATTCTCTGTACATTAAAGTGGAGCTGTGCAAAATCCCTCCGAGTGCGGTCTTTCGTAGTAGGCACCAGTCTTTTGAAGACTGTGAAGAGTGAGTCACCACTTGCACAATTTTACAGGGATGGGGAGTAAGAAGAAGAAGAGTTGGTTCTTATATGCCGCTTTTCTCTACCCAAAGGAGTCTCAAAGCGGCTTCCATTCACCTTCCCTTTCCTCTCCCCACAACAGACACCCTGTGAGGGAGGGGAGGCTGAGAGAGCCCTGAGATTACTGAAGAAGAAGAAGAGTTGGTTCTTATATGCTGCTTTTCCCTACCCGAAGGAGTCTCAAAGCGGCTTACAGTCACCTTCCCTTTCCTCTCCCCACAACAGACACCCTGTGAGGTGCCCTGATATTACTGCTCAGTCAGAACAGCTTTATCAGTGCCATGGGGAACCCAAGGTCACCCAGCTGGCTGCATGCAGAAGAGTGCAGAATCGAACCCGGCTCACCAGATTAGAAGTTTACACTCCTAACCACTACACCAAGCTGGCTCAACCCAGCCCAGGTCTGACAGTCTTGGGATGCTTCTGCTCCCCACATGTTTTCAAAAATGAACCCGTCTGAGGATGGGTAGCCATCAAGAGGAGGAGGAAGGATTTGCCTTGGTATTGTGCCCTGGCACCCTGTAAAACATGATGTTCTCAAGGTGCCACAGAAGGCCAGATGTTTGGAGCAGATGTAAATTGCTCCAACCGAGAGGGGACCCTTAATAGTGGCTCTAGCAATGACCGGGATTGAATTGGGGACCTTCTGCTTGCCGACTGGATCTTTTATCCACTGCCCAACACTTTTTCATTTTGCTTGGCTTTGGCTGGACTTAAGTCAGACGAGATGATTTTAATGCATTTCCATTTTGTCACGTTTGAGCATTTTAATCAGTGCGTTTCCACTTCTTGATACGAATCTTATTATCTATCCTAAACCCTTGGGATGGGGGCAGCCTGCAAGCCCGATAAACATACCAAAGCCGAACTTATTTTTAAGCAACTTTTTTATTTACGTTCTGAATGATCCGGAGAGTAGCAGTGTGGAAATCTGATGAGCGTGTGATGAGTCTGAGTAAATTGGATGCTGGAAATCCTGTCCTCGGAGGTAAGGATAAATCAGCTGCTGACGAAATAAGGGATTGTGGTGTGCACTCCTGAAATTGTCGCTTTCATATGTTGGTAGGCACCCCGTGGGGGAGCTGGCGAGAGAATAGCAACTCCTCCCTGCAAACTGCAGGCATGTCCTCTGCGGAAATGTACTAGCACCGTCCGGGGGCGAGAATCCTGCACTTTGCTAGGTGGGGAGAGACAAGGCGGCTGATTTATGAGCTCTTTTCTGTCTCTGAGTTCTGACCCCATCTTCCAGGGTGTGCACGTGCTTCTCTTGGCACATTAAATTGCTGTTCTGACTACTTTTTAAAAGCACTCATTTGGCCTCGCGCACTCCCGGAGCATTTATATCTCTGGAAGAGAACATTGACGGTTCCGGCATTCTTCCCCGCCCCGCCCCGCCCACCCCAGCCACTCCAAATAGCCCTGCATTGTCTTACCTCCGGGCCCATTCATCCCAAAATCAGTGGAAGCAGGGACAAGAAGGCCCTTACATGCGCATGTTTGCTTTCTGGATTTCTGCATTCTTTACCACCTGAAAAGGGTACAAAGTCTGCCAGTGTTGTACCGCATGCACGGGGAGAAGCAAACCAAAGTCCTGACATGTTTGCATGCTGCACTCTTAGCACTGAGCATGCGTGAGGCCGATTCCTCCAAATTCCCTGCGGTCACACATGAAACTGCCTTATACTGAACGGGACTGTCTGTCCATCAAGGGCAGGTTGGCAGAAGGTCTCCAGGCTCACAAGCAGAGGTCTTCAACATCACTAATGAACCGATCCTTTTAATTGGAGATGCACTTAGGACCTTCTGCATCCCAAATGGATGCTCTCCCATCAAGCCACAGCGCCTTCCCTTCATGGATAAAATAATGAATTACGGTATTTACGTGAAAGCCACCACTTTAAGGGTCATTGTTTTGTGATTGTACCGTAGACGATTTTGTAAGAAAACTTTGGGATTGTGGGAGTGGAAGAGATTACATCAGTCCCAGTACCATATGAGAGTAGAACAAGAAGAAGAAGACTTGGTTTTTATTCCCTGCTTTTCTCTACCACAAGGAGTTTCAAAGCAGCTGACAATCACCTTCCCTTC
This sequence comes from Paroedura picta, assembly GCF_049243985.1. NCBI lineage: Eukaryota > Metazoa > Chordata > Lepidosauria > Squamata > Gekkonidae > Paroedura > Paroedura picta. Next base: position 5,133,966 of record NC_135377.1, read on the forward strand.
CTCTCCCCACAACAGACACCCTGTGAGGGAGGTGGGGCTGGGAGAGCCCTGATATTATTGCTCTGTGAGAACAGCACTATCAGGGCTGTGATGAGCCCAAGGTAACCCAGCTGGCTGCATGTGGACAGGGAGTGGGGGATCAAACCCAGCTCGCCAGATTAGGAGCTGCCGCTCTTAACCACTAAACCATTCTGGGTCCCATGTGGAGAAGAGGGGATTTCTTATATTTTCCAGCTCTCTTGTTTCTATTCCCTTTCACGCCTCCATTTCAGACTGATCCCGAGCAGGGGCTCTGCAATTTTGAGTGTTTTCTGAACATCAGGTTTGGAGGAGCCAAAGCGTGTTGTTTAATGGAAGAAGAAAGCTGCAGACTTCACGCAGGACTGTCTTAAAACCAATGGATCTACAGTATAGAAAATGATGTGTTTTGCCCAACGATGCATTACCATTAAATTATTAAAGAAAAGATTGACGAAGCAAAGTCAAGGGCCAAATGATATTTACCGTAATGTACTATTGATTCTGCATTCTTGGTGCACAGACTCATTATAGTGGAGCAAAGTTTCCCACTTAAAAACTAAGCACTGTAATATGTGGAGGACTGCTATGTGGCCCAGCCTTTCTCAAGTTTTTTTTTACCAGTGAAGGGAGCTTCGAATCTCGGGAACTAATAACTCCCCTCCTCCCCCCCCAAAAAAAACCCCAACTTGTTGGTCTCAAAGCGGCTACTGGGCTCAACCCTAGCTAGCAGTGTTGTTACGGATGCAAGGTTGTGTCCGGAATCACGGGCCGTGAGCCTAGGGCAGGGGTAGTCAAAGTGCGGCCCTCCAGATGTCCATGGACTACAATTCCCAGGAGCCCCTGCCAGCATTCACTGGCAGGGGCTTCTGGGAATTGTAGTCCATGGACATCTGGAGGGCCGCAGTTTGACTACCCCTGGCCTACGGTTACCAAGTCAATCGGCACTGCCAGTTGGGGGAGAATTCCAGGGAGGGATGCAACAGGCCAACATCACCCAGAACTGACGTCAGCATGTTGGAGATATTGGGGAGTGGGAAGGACGCTCTGGCTTTTGGGCATAACTCTGGTAGATTTTGCTTCCAACCGGTGGGGTTTTGTCCCTTTAGGATGCTTTGGGCTGATCCTGTGTTGAGCAGGGGGTTGGACTAGATGGCCTGTATGGCCCCTTCCAACTCTATGATTCTGTGATTCTAAACCACAGTGTCAACCCCCTGACAGCTCTGATGTGCCAATATCCCTTCCAAGCCACACCAGGCCCTAGAGAAAGAAAGCAGGCTTCAGCCAGAGCCAGACGAGATCAGGGCCCGGTGGGGCCTGAAACAGTTCTGCAGGGCCTGCTTTATGGAGTTGTTCCACCAGACCTATGGTCAAGACCAAAAATCCACCTATTTGCCTATGCATTCGTTTATGCATCTGGAACACCAAAATTATCCCTAAAACTTCTGGGTTAGCACTTTCTCTCTCCCCTCTTCAGAGCAGAAGGGCTGCAAGGGACAGAAAAAAATAAGAAATGGTTGTCATTCTTTATCGATTTCAGGTTCTTGTGTTAAATTATAGCTGTACAGAATTTGATTCTGCAGTTGTATTGTTTTTACCAGGCTATAAACTGGGTAAGGGCAGTGTAAATAAAATATAATAATAAATAAAAATTCTGTAGGGTGAAATAAAATCCACCCAGTTAGCTATAACTGGTAACTCTAAGGCCTCTGTTACCCTAAGTCTTCTTCTAAAACCCACCAAAGACATGAGGATACCCTGAAGGCTTCTGGTGGTATTCAGGCTCAGTTTTGTACCGGTGTCCAGTTGTCATCTTTCCTCTCTCCGCTGTGCATTTTCAGCCCCGTGGCAATTACATCATGACGAAAGCACCCTTCATTTCTGCTTGGGGCACCGAAGATCAATAGTAATCCAGTGCGTGTCATGTCAGCTACACCCTGGTATCTCATGAAGGTGTCACAATCTTTTATAGGTCTCATTGTGCTCCACCACAGAGAAGGGAAGGAAAAGTCTTTCTAAATTATCAAGACAGAAACGGCTTGTTGAAGCCGACTACACGTTAACCTCAAGTAACTAAGAATTAGCGCTTTTCCTTCGTTGGCATGATGAAGACGACCTTGTCGGCGGGAAAATGCCACCCGCTGATTTATGCAGTCAGTGATGAGACGGTAGGAAGGCATTTGAAGTTGCCCTGATATTTCCCTTGTCCCTAGATTGTTTAAAGCCCTGTCTTGGATAACCCAGGCTAGCTTGCTCTCCCCAGCTCTCAGGACCTGAGCAGGGTTTGCCTTGACTAGCATTTGGACAACTCCGAGGAACACCAGGATCATGATGAGGAAGCAGGCAATGGCCAACCTCCTCTGAATGTCTTGAAATGCCTTGAAAACTCTACAGGGCTGCCATAAGTCAGCTCTGTTTGTGTGTGCGCACACATGTGCATGCAGGTGCACGTAACAGGCTATCAAGTTGCAACTGACTTACACCAACTCCTGCAAGGGGCTTTTCAAGGCATGGGAGAAGCAGAGGTGGTTGGTCATTGGCTTCCTCTGGGGAATCTTCCTTGGTGGTCTCCCACCCAAGAATTATGATGTCCCCAGTCAAGGGGTTTCTAAGGCAAGGGAGAAGCAGAGGTGGTTGGCCATTGCCTTTCTCTGCAGAGTCCTCCTTGGTGGTCTTCCACGTTCCCTGGGATATCACGGGCGCTAGCGGGGGCTAGGTTGGGATGTCGCTGTGCATAATCATCACCGCACGCCCCAGTCAGCTCTGTGGAGCTGGCCAGGGATTCCCCATACCCCCGCCTTGGTGGGAGATTTGCATGCCGCTCCCTGCAATGGTGCGGTGGGGGCCCCCATGCCACCTGATCCGCTGCTGCTGCCTCCAGGCAGAGTACCGGGCTTTATAACAGGGGATTCCCTCCCCTATGCATACGCAGGAAGCGCTGGGGCATGTTGCCCCAACACAAGGCCCCAACACAAGGCCCAGCAGCAGCCCAGCATGGCTGCTGCCATGCATAATGAGTCCCTGCAACTCTCTCAACTCCATGTACAACTATATACTTCCACCAGTTTCATCCCCACAATCATCTCTTTTCTAAACGGAATAGCGCCAGGCTATAAATTGCAAGTGACTTGTTGGCATTCAACACAGAGAGAGCAGAAAAGGAAAATAGAAACGCACTGACCCACTACTGAATCATTCCCCCCCCCCATTCTTTTGATTAAAGCCCCTCCCTTCCCAAATCTCACGCGGCACCTCAAGTAAACTCCACAAAAGTGAGCAGAGAACGGAAAGTTAGCAAGCACCATTTGTACAGGTGCGCGTGGGGGTGTGATCCAGGGGACAGCTCTCCTGCCCGCGTTCCAGTAAAACAATGGCTACTCTCCGGAACGAAAATGAATGGTCTCTCCACCCGAGCAGCGCGGAATCCATCAGGCACAGTTCTTAATGGCCTTTCGCCAGCCGCTGAAAACAGCCTCATACAAAGGGCCTCTGGGGGCGGGGGGGGGGGTTCGAACATCTTTGGTTGTGGAGCGGATGGATTTTTTCGATGCTGAATGTTAAAAATCAGTTGTCTCTGAACTGCCTTTGTTTTATGGCAGCGGTTCTCAACCTTACCTCCTCAGCAACCCTAACTTTGGCACAGGCGCACAACACTAGAGGCGGCCATGGCCATGGCTCTGCCGCCCGCCACTGCTGCCACCACCCACCTCCACACACCATCGCCACCTGCTGCCACCGCTGCGGGACCCCCCGGGAAGGGGCCAAGCGACCCTAAATGGGGTCCCGACCCACAGATTTAGAACCACTGATTTAAGGCGACTAGTGGCTTTAGATATTTATTATATAGTGTTGGTTGATATTGTGTGTTTGTTCTGACCTGCCTTGGTAACCCAATGGGAGAGGAAGGTAAGCTACAGATACAAAAGAAAACACATTAAAAAAATGAAATTTCTGCCAGACACATTCCTATTCAGTTTTATCTGAGGACTGAAGAAGCTGTCCATCGTCTACATTGATTTTCTTCACTTCTCTGCCAGCAAAAATTGATCAGAGTAGTACTGTTAACATTTCTGGCAGCATAATGTGTTCAGTGAAGAACACACGAAGGTTGCCTTACAGTGAATCATGGATGTTTTATGCTGATCATACATCGAGCAGGAGGGTGGACTAGATGGCCTATATGGCCCCTTCCAACTCTAGGATCCTAGGAACCAGACCCTTGGTTCATCGTGTCTACACAGACTGGCAGTGGCTTTCCAAGATCTTTCTTAGCACACCACCTACTACTTATCCCTTTTAACTGGAGGAGGTGAGGATTGAACCTGGGACCTTTGGCACACCAAGCAAATGCTGCACCACTGAGTCACACCCCCAGTTCTGAAAGTCTATAGCTGTTTTTAGTGTTCAGACTTTTCTGTTCATCTTCATTCCTGTTCACAACAATCCTGTGAGTCTAGATAGTAATTGTTTCAATTTTGAAAGGTGGGGAATTTAATGTAATTTCATGTTTGTTTTTTTGGGGGTGCAGCCATATTAGTCGGTGGTAGAACAGCAAGAGTAAAATCTAGTGTCACCTTAAAGACCAACAAGACTTGTTTGGATAGGAGCTTTCAAGAGTGAAAACTTCCTTCATTAAAATGCTGTTTTGTATCTGCCCAAGGGAGCCTCTTGTGGCGCAGAGTGGTAAGGCAGCTGTCTGAAAGCTTTGCCCATGAGGCTGGGAGTTCGATCCCAGCAGCCGGCTCAAGGTTGACTCAGCCTTCCATCCTTCTGAGGCTGGTAAAATGAGTGCCCAGCTTGCTGGGGGGTAAACGGTAATGACTGGGGAAGGCACTGGCAAACCAGCCCGTATTGAGTCTGCCATGAAAACGCTAGAGGGCGTCACCCCAAGGGTCAGACATGACTCGGTGCTTGCACAGGGGATACCTTTACCTTTACCTTTTAAGGGAGCTTTGACTCTCAAAACATTATACCCAGAAAACATTGTTGATCTTCTGTTCTAGCAAGTCCCTCGTTTTACCATAGAGTTTTGTCCAGATCCTAGAATATTGTGCCAAGATCGTACCAGTGATATGACTGTCCTGTTAGGTCTACACTGGAAATGATTTCATGTCCCTTTGCCACCTCCTGCCTCTCCTGCTAGTTGCCAGACAAAAGTTGCCAGATGAAAGAAGAAAAACACTCTGTGAGTAAACCAGTAATAAAGTGGTGGTTACCTACGTATCATTAGGAAATTTAAATACCCATAAAATATTAATTCCACATTGAATAATACAAGACCAAGAATTATTAGGGGGAAAAACATATGCTTTAATTGCAGTGTCATAGTATCTTAAATAGTATCTGCTGTTCAAACTATTACATATAAAAAGGCAGCAAAAAATAAAAATATACATATATAAAACTTATACACAGTTAATAAGTGGTCAAAAAGTCAACTGGTTACTACATAGTAAACTGACAATAAGATAACCAGATGAAATATTTTCCAGTCTTTCCATTGATGATCAAATGGCACAGTGGCTAGATAAAATGGGTGTCCAGTAACTCCCCATTTTGGACGTGCCTTTATCAAGTATCTTCCAAAATTGTCATTATTTCTCTGTTGAGGTTCAAGCCTCAATGCTGACCGATGTCTCTCAAAAGTGCTTATGATCTCAAGCAGGTGGTCTTAGGAAGTCTAGCCTTACATACTGACACAAAGTCTAAATGTATGCATAACGAATCTAGGCATAAAAGTGACTTTCCACAACTTGCCACAGTAGCAATGTTGAGTTGTGTTTTGTGGGTTTTTTAATTATTATTATTTTTTAAAAGGCATCTTGATTTGCTGGACTTAATTTAGCCATCATTGGACTAAAACTCCTGGGTTAGGCTACTTTCTTTTCCGTGGCACACGTTCCTTGCGGAGATTATTTTCTCGTTGTCAAAATGACACTCCAATTTGCAACCTGCCTCTCTACAGTAACATCAGTAATCCTAATAAGGGTCTAATAAGGAGAGCAATTTATTTTCTTTCTGCCTGTACAATTCACCGCATCTCTCAAGCCATTAAGATGCCCACAGCCCGGCGACAGCAGCAAAGGAATTGTTGTACTAGAAGGATTTCTAGTGGATGGGGAGGGAGTCAACGTGTGGTTCTTTTTGCAACAATTTTCTTTTCCTTAAATGCTTTTGGCACAACCCCAAACAGTAATTAGAAATGATCTATGAGTGTTTTTATAATGGACTGTGCACAAATTGCTGGAATTTCGTTATTTAGTGATACCAAAAAAACCCCCACCCAACTTTATTTTTACTATATTTGGGGAAAATATAAGACCAAAAGAAGACCAAAGAAGCATGTTGGTCCTCAACGAGGACCAGAGCTTTTTCTGTCCTGGCCCCTATCTGGTGGAACGAGCTCCCTGAAGAGATCAGGGCCCTGCCCGAACCCCCACAATTCCACAGGGCCTGCAAAAGGGAGCTCCTCCACCAGGCATTTGCCTGAGACCAACCACAGGTCCCCCTCAGACCTCCCCTCCATGGCCTGAACCAGTCTGACCTCTCTAGGGGCCTTAGCTAAGTTACCGTTCCTGTTATATTGTTGATGTTTAAGATCACTAGAATTGTGTTATTTAGAACCAATGTTAGAAGAAGAAGAAGAGTTGGTTCTTATATGCCGCTTTTCTCTACCCGAAGGAGGCTCAAAGCGGCTTACAGTCGCCTTCCCTTTCCTCTCCCCACAACAGACACCCTGTGAGGTGGGTGAGGCTGAGAGAGCCCTGATATTAATGAAGAAGAAGAATAGTTGGTTCTTATATGTCGCTTTTCTCTACCCAAAGGAGTCTCAAAGCGGCTTACAGTCGCCTTCCCTTTCCTCTCCCCACAACAGACACCCTGTGAGGTAGATGAAGCTGAGAGAACCCTGAGATTACTGAAGAAGAAGAAGAGTTGGTTCTTATATGCCGCTTTTCTCTACCCGAAGGAGGCTCAAAGCGGCTTACAGTCGCCTTCCCTTTCCTCTCCCCACAACAGACACCCTGTGGGGTGGGTGAGGCTGAGAGAGCCCTGATATCACTGCCCGGTCAGAACAGTTTTATCAGTGCTGTGGTGAGCCCAAGTCACCCAGCTGGCTGCATGTGGGGGAGCGCAGAATCGAACCCAGCATGCCAGATTAGAAGTCCGCACTCCTAACCACTACACCAAACTGGCTCTATACCAAACTGGTTAGAGTGTTGTTGTTGTATTTGATTATGTTATATGTTAGTTCAATCCGTTTATCACCCTGTGATGTTATATGTAAACCGCCATATGGAAGGGCGATTTAAAAATCTAATAAATAAATACTAATATAAAACTAATATAAAACGAAAAATCATGCCCTTCAGCTGAAACAAGCAAATTCTTTTCTGCCCCTTCTGCCACTTCCTCCAGCTCCTGTAAGGGTTGATTTCCACCTTAGTCTCTGACTGCTTTATATTGCATTGAGAAGCATTTCCCAGATTGATTTTTTGGTGAGTCATATTTCCTACTCACTACAAACAATTTATTGACAGCCTTACAAGCCAACTTGGCGTAATGCACCTTATTTATCTCAGTCCTTTGGCTGCGGCACATTCAAGTGCTAATGGGCAGGATAGACAGGTCTTAGCCTAATATATCGAATGGCCGAGGTTTATGTGTGGATCACAAAATATACAGAATGGGGCAGCCTCAGCTACAATATGCACTTCTGCAAATCCCGGAGAACTTAGGTTTACAGGTGAAAAGATATCATCTGTTCCTTAAAAGAAAACTTCAAACATGTTAATAATAACATTAAATCATCTTCTATTTGTTACACATGGTTACTCAGGGAATATAAAGGCCTGGATGCAGGCTCAAATTTTGGTTTATCCCGCAAAGGTAAAGAGACCCACTTTTGCGGAAAAATAATGCTATACTACCGAGCCATGGATAAACTTATCTTCCATTAATGTATCTAGTCCAGGGGTAGTCAACCTGTGGATGTCCATGGACTACAATTCCCATGAGCCCCTGCCAGTGTTTGCTGCCAGGGGCTCATGGGAATTGTAGTCCATGGACATCTGGAGGACCACAGGTTGACTACCCCTGATCTAGTCCATATGTAATCCTGATCACCAGTAACACCTTGGAGGGCCCATATCCAGCCTGTGCTGAGGCAGCTGCATTGGGTGCCAGTTGTGGCCTGGATTAGGTTCAAGATCTTGGTGTTGACCTTCAAGACCCTTCATGGTTTGGGACCCACATACCTGAGGGACTGTCTTCTGCCCTATGCATTGCGCTCTGAAGGTACCAACTTGTTGATCATTCCTGGCCCCAGGGATGCTCACCTACCCTCAACCAGGGCCAAGTCTTTGTCAGTCCTGGCCCCTACCTGGTGGAATGAGCTCCCGGAGGAGCTGCAGCCCCTTGGAGAGCTTACTTCTTTCCGTAGGACCTGCAAAACAGAGCTTTTCAACCAGGTTTATGGTTGCGGCTGATGTTAGAGCAAGAGATATGGGTCCCCTTTGGCATGGGTACCTGAACATCTGGTACCGAACATCTTACTTCCCCCATGCTGCCCTCGCAAGGGCCTTCTTGCTTAAGGAGGGCCATGGGATTTTTTTGCCATCAATTTAAGATTTTGTGTATTGTGATTGGGTTTTAATGGGGGTTTTATTGAATTTTATTGTATGGATTTTCTTTTATGTTACCCGCCACACGCCGATTTTCGTGAGCAGCGGGTTATAAATCCAATAAATAAATAAAAATAACTTCTCATGACATGCCCTGGCTCTGGGGAAAGGAATCAGCACTGCTTTCTTTTCCAGGTTCTAAAACATTCCCTCTTTCTCTTGCCTATACTTCAAGGATTGCTTGCAAAATAGATGTTTTTCCCCATATTTCTTTTATGAAAGCAAACACAAGGATTCATCTGCAACACATTATGGAGCTGGGCAATAGTGCCTACTTCTTCTGAGTGATATCTGTCTCCAAAATGGAGGCCACTGATTGTTTAGTAGAAAGCTTTATAAAAAGAGCTCTTTTTCATTAAAAAAAATAAGCTTTGGCTCATTGGCATGCCCTACATTCTTTAAGAATGGACCCACCTTGTCAGGATTAGCAATTCTGAGTTTAAGGAGGGAAAGGGGCTTCAGGTGAGTATAATGGCTTAGAGCAGGGGTGGCCAAACTGTGGCTCCCCAGATGTCCATGGAATACAACTCCCATCAACCCCTGCCAGCACTGGCAGGGGCTCTTGGGAATTGTAGTCCATGGACATTTGGAGAGCCACAGTTTGGCCACCACTGTCTTAGAGCCAACTTTCCAAAGGAGCCATTTTATTTATGTATTTATTTATTATATTTATATACCGCCCTCCCCAAGGGCTCGGGGCGGTTTTCTTAAGGGGAACTGATTTTGCTAGTATGGAGATCAGTTTTAATCTCCAGGCCTACCTGGATTTTGGGAACTCTAGACTAGCGGTCCCCAACCTTTCTCAGGTCAGGGACCGCCTCCGGGGTGAGGAGAGAGCCGACGGCCTGGGTGCTGCGTAAACGCGCACGCGCAATTGCCGCACATGTGCGTTTTCGACACCAGGTGGCAGTAATGCACAGGCACAATTGCCACGCATGCACGTTTTCGCCACCAGGGGGTGCTAACGCGCATGCGTGGCAACTTCGCCGGCATGCTGGCGGCTGTGCCTGCCTCTTCCCTTCCTTCTCGCTGTGGGCTGGGGGAGGCAGGCACGGCTGATGGCGGCCCGGTACCATGGCCTTCCGTGACCCCAGCTCTAGACCTAGTCCATCTTCTTCAATTCTTGTTTTGTAGATTTCTACATACTACTTAATTCTAGCATAACTTGGCAGGGAGGGTAAGGAAACTCTTGAATTCTGTTTTCTGTTGTCTTGAGCAAATCCGGGAGGGGGAAAAACCCTCTGGGAAATTATTTTTCTTATGCAAAGCGCAAACCTCCTTCCCTCCCTCCCTCCCTCCCTTTGATTCCAGATACTTCTCTCTCAAGCTTTGCTGTGATAGATTTCATAATTACCAATTAAAACATTACATACAAATTAAAACATTGAAGTGCAGCATAAGTAAGGTTTAGTTTGCTTTTAATTCATTTTCTAAGTCTTCTTTCTCCAAAGGGTGTGATTGCATGAACCCTATCGAAAATAATTCTATTAGTCCCACATTGAGCCATTTATAACTGTGAATTATTTTTCAATTACACGAAAATTCTCTCTTTAGAGAAGTGGCAGCTCCTGTTTTTGATGTGGGGGGGAAAAGTTCAGATAGTGCAGCTAATTGAATACACATCCCTCATTAAAAAAAAATATCTCCCTATCAAAAAGATCTCAGCTGGGAGTGAGCTACCCAGAATGATGGCCAGTATCTGTTCTAATTTTTAATCTGGCATCGACTCGCCGGAATCACATCTGTGACAGGAAAACATTAAAGAGTTGAGCCAGGTTGTAATTGGTTCTAAAGCTGGGGTCAGTAGCCCAGAAATTTAACCACCATAATAACAGGGCATTTTTTCCTCCTGTGGTTGAGGTCTATTTTTGTTTTAGAGGCACCACAGCAGAAAATGCAGCCAGTTTAACATATAAGGTAAGCATGGATAACAAGAGACTATTGTTTTAAAGCTGACCTTAAAAGAAAGAAATTCTCTTTTATCTAATATGGATCTGGTAAATAATGCTTAAAACCGCATCTTTAACACTTAGCTGCTCTTAATATTTGAGCAGCAGCCTTCTGGGCGGAGCCGGTCCAGCCTCTGTTTCTGGTCCACAGGCCAATCAGGATATGCCCAGCAAAGCTGGGTGCATCCTGATTGGCCCATTAACCAGAAACAGAGGCTGGACCGGCCCCCAATCAACCTAGCAAGGGGCATTCTGGTGTAATCGCTGCCAGTCTGCCCCTGACCGCTGCCCAGAGAGGAGGTCAGTGGGGCTGGGGGGCGGGAAAGAAGGGAGTTCCCTGTCCACCAACAGCCCACCAAGAGTTGGAATTGCCATGGCAGCCCTTTTGGGGGCTGGGGGGAGTGCTGGCGGGTGGGCTGCCTGGGAAAGGGATGCTAGCGTTCGTTGTATTTCCAGATGCAATGGGCTTTAAATCTCTATATTCTTGCTCTGTTAAAACAAGGATGCAGGTTTTAACAGTGGAAGAGATCCTGCAAAAGGGGCAAAAAGTTTTTTTTTCTGTTCATTATTCATGCCGTCTATGAGAGCCAGCAGAGACAGGTAGAAATCCTAACATTTTGTACAATGCAAAGTGAAACAGATCTTAATACAGCAGAATTCTCTTTAGTTGGGCAGATGAACAACAAAATCAAGAACTGCTTAAAGGGAGTAGGTTAGGGTTACCAGCTCTGGCTTGGGAAATTCCTGGAGGAGGCCGGTAACATTATAGAAGGCTGCTCAGAAGGAGCATTGCATGAACCTTAACCGTTTGTACGGTGGTATGTTCCAGTTAAATTCGATTTAGGTGGGGAACCATGTTGGTCTGAAGAAGCAGAACAAAGTCTGAGTCCAGAGGCACCTTTAAGACCAACAATGTATTATTCACAGTATACGTTTTCATGTACATGCACACTTTTTCAGATACATTGCAAATGGAAGTTGTTGGTCCACCTGTCAAACAACTTTATTAAACTACTTGCCTGAAAGCCCGTTGCAGCCAGGAATGCAATGGATGCTAGCAGTGGGCACCCCCAGTGGGGGCCGCCACCATCTGACCTACCGTTGTGGCTTGTGGCAGGTCTGACAGCTCATCAGGCGCGCAGTGGGGCACATGGCAGTTAAGTGGGGGCTTCGTGCTGCCAGCTGGGGCAATGGCCCTGCAGCTGTCCGGGCTGGCTCATAGCAGCTGGGGTGATAGCTGTGCTGCTGGTGGCTGGTCAATCGGTGACAAAGGCACAGCACTGCAGGAGTTCCCTCCTCGTTGGCCAGGCAGCATCTGGCCACGAGGCTGGCTAAGCGCCTCGTGGCTGGCTTCTGGAAGTGGGTGATCCAGGGGCCAGCCCAATCCTGGGCATGCCCAGATTGGCCTGTGAAGGTGGAAAGGCAGGCCGGACACCCGGACATGTCCTGGACAGTCTTCTACCCATAGTGACTTTTCATAAATAATAAAGCCACCAATGGTAAGGACATGCTGATTTGCTGCTCACCTTCTGCCTAATACATGGCCTGGCCATTTCCATTTCAGTGTATCTAAATAGTTTCCAGGGTGCAAGCCCCTGAGAGTTAGATGTCCCATGCGTCTCTTGTTAAATGAGATTCAAGAATCCAAATGTGTGACTTTTTCAGGGAAGGCTCAGGGAAGAGCCCTGGGAAACAACATGATAAGACACTGTCTTTTAGGGACTGGAACACTTGTCCACTGGCTAAGTTGTGCACCATCTGTCTTGGTCAGTGGCCAAACCACTTCTTTGTAAATCTGTGTGTAAGAGTGAGTTTTATGGAAGGGTAATGACTGGGGAAGACACTGGCAAACCACCCCGTATTGAGTCTGCCAAGGGTCAGACATGACCCGGTGCTTGCACAGGGGATACTTTTACCTTTTAATAATCATAAATTGCCTAGGTTAGGCCGATCCTGCTGGATCTTGGGAGCTAAGCAGGGACAACCCTGGTTATTATTTGGATGGGAGACTGCCAAGGAATACCCATCTCGCTATGCAGGGGTAGGCAATGGCAAGCCACCTCTGGACATCTGTCTTGAAAACCCATGTGGGTCGCCATAACTCCACTGACACTGGATGGGAAAAAAGAAAGCACAGGGTAGATGGGAAACTGACCAACCAGACTGGGCAGAGATTCCAGTTTTGCTGGGGGGTGGGGTGGGGCTCATCTGAGCATGGAATTGGGGTCACTATGGGTGGGCAGGTAATTCTGAATTTCCCACATTCTGCAGAGGGTTGGACTAGATGACCCTGAAGGTCCCTTCCAACTCTACGATTCTAAGATTTTGCAGATCATTTCCCCTGATCTGGCATGCTGCAGTAGTTTCCATTCCGGGATCAGGTCTCCCCAGGCTGCACCTGACACCTGCTAGCCACATGCAGAGGTGGCTCTTGATCCAGATTGCTGCTAGTCCAAGCAGGAAGCTTGATGCTGGCAGATTTGCCCCTGTTGCACCATTTTTTAAAAAAAAGCAAGCATCCGCACCCGCCGTCTGCAGTAGGTACTTATCCCGTGCAGCGTCTTCCCCACTTTTATACTCCTGCTCAGTCAGCCGTGGGAGGATCTGCCATCTGGCAACAGCCGGAGAACCGGATCGTGCTCGGTTTGTTCCCCGGACAATGATTTGAGGGAGCCATTTATCAATATGTCAGTCAAGTGAATTATTCCGCGTGGCAATCTGGAGTGGCATCAGCTACTCAGGGCAGGCTGGGGAAGGAAATCCTGTGTAGGTTCTTAGTGCAACTATTTATTACTGTCACTCGGGAATGGGGAGTTTGGCTTTGAGGGTAGTAAATAGAATCATCTGCTTCCGAGCTTTTGAGAATCGTCTGCTGCCCTGGGTCTGAGGGCAAAGAGCCAGGGCTCGGTGGTAAAGAGCCTTCTTGGCATGCGAAAGGTCTCAGGTTCAGTTCCTGGCGCCTCCAGGTGAAAGGACCAGGTAGGTAATTAATTCAAAAGAAATTCCGTCTAAACATCCGGAAGAAGTTCCTGATGTTAGAGCGGTTTCTCAGTGGAACAGGCTTCCTCGGGAGGTGGTGAATTCTCCATCTTTGGAGAGTTTTAAGCAGAGGGTGGATAGCCATTTGACAGAGAGGCTGATTCTGTGAAGGCTCAAGGGGGTGGCAGGTGACAGTGGATGAGCAATTGGGATGTGAGTGTCCTGCATAGTGCAGGGGGTTGGACTAGATGACCCATTAGATCCCTTCCGATTCTATGATTCTAGGAGGTGATGGGAAAGACCTCAGCCTGAGAGCCCCGCTGCCCCTCTTAGACTAGGCGTCATGTACCACGCCTGGCTCATGCCACCTTGGCTGTTTTCTCCCTGCCTGGAATTGAACCGGCTCATCTGAGGCCTCTTCTAAGCAGCTCCCCCCCCTCCTCGCTATGCACTACAGAGTGACTCTGTATTCTTATCTCTGTTCCTTTGTGGTATGTAGCTTTCAGTGAGTAGTATGACGCTGCAAACCCTTTTCGAGTCCTCAACTCCCTGTATTTGTGTCTGAAAAGTGTCAGGGTTTTTGGATCTAACTTTGATGTCTGTTCTGGTTTGTGGCTGGACTCGACCTTACCTTTCTTAAACAGGATGGATGCCTGGTAGACGTATATGATAGACATGATTTCAGGACTTGGTTAATTTGGATTCAGGATGATCTGAGGGGTCACAAGAAAACCCTTAAACTCAGAGGGAACACAGTTCCTGGCTACCTGCACAGAGAGGCAAGATTTTAATGTTATGTCCTCCAAGGACCAATTAAGGATCAAGTAAGGTAGTGTTTTCCTTGGCTTTTTAAATCCTTGGGATTGTACAGTTCTTGACTAATGAAGTGTTTTGTTAATAGCCATCGATTTGGGGTCTTTTAAAAAACTTTTCTTCAGCCACAAATCAACTCCCAAAGGAGCACACGGGAATAAAAGCTAGGATTGGCTAGAGAAATTAGCAGAATGTATTTGCTCATGTAGACAAACCTGTCTGCTACATGGCCAAAGGTCTAATAAATTTGAGAAAGGGAATGCTTTCCGATCTAGATGGAGAAATTAATTTTGAGCTTGCATTGCTGGTGTTTTCGGGTAGCTTTTCTGGCTTGTACTTTAAAGCTTTGTATGTATTCACTGGCAGTCTTCAAGCAAAGGTTGGATACACACTTTTCTTGGATGCTTTAGGATGCTTTGGGCTGATCCTGCGTTGAGCAGGGGGTTGGACTAGACAGCCTGTATGGCCCCTTCCAACTCTAGGATTCTGTGATTCTATTCGTTTTATTTCTACTTCTCCTTGTTATAAAATATATCTATTGAAATGATTGAAAAAGCAATAAAACCTGCAACAGCGAGCAGCTGCAATATCAGAGAAGAAATACATGGACACGGGTCTCTAAGCTAAGGTGACCAGATTGTCCCACTTTTGGAGGGACATCTGGGGGGACCTGGCAAATTGTACCTTTGTTGAAATTAAAAAATATATATTACAATACTATTTTTGCGTTCTATGAAAAGTTTTGTTGCTCCGTATAGACCGAATTTTAATCGAGAACCCCCCCCCCCTCCCTGGTCAGTGGTGTCCAGGCCAGTGGCCCTCTGTTCCCTCTGCCCTTCAGCAATGGCTCTGTCTCAGAGCTTGATCCAGGCCCAATGGAAGAGGAAGCAGTTTCTTGGGCATTGCATATTAGAAGCCATTTGCGGTGTTTATTGGCCACGCGCAGAAAACTTGCCGGGTTTGTATGCCCGGCAACCAGGTGTGGATCTGCCGCTCTCTCTCCTGTTTCTGCGGCTCCCGCAGCTGGCGAGGCACGACGTTTCAAAAATAGCTCATTGCTTGGGAACTCCTCGTGGAGAGGCGACAGAAGAGTGGCTCAGCGAGACTCACGCCATAACTTAGCTTTATTACCACCCCAGAGCTGTAGAGATGAAAAATAAAAGCTGTAAATCCTCCTTTAGCTCAGAACTATTCAGGGCGTCGTCAGAGCCATCCATTGGCTTTCTCTTTGCCAGTCTGCAGCAATAAGAAGCCGCAGAATTGGCCCAGCAGGGCAGCTTGTTGGTAATTAGGTGCTGGACGGAGGCCAGAAATGAGAGAAGCAAACCCAAGGCTCGCGCCGAAGAATTTGCCCAACAAGAAATAAAATGCTTAGAATGGGACATGCTAGCTGCTCGGTAAGGTTGCCAGCTCTAGATGGGGAAATACCGGGAGATTTGGGGAGGGTGAAGCCTTGGGAAGGTACGGTTTGGCTCTCCAGATGTCCATGGATTACAGTTCCCATGAGCCCCTGCTGGCAGGGGCTCATGGGAATTGTAGTCCATGGACATCTGGAGATCAACAGTTTGGCCATCCCTGCCACAGAGGGCACCCTCCAAAGAAACCCTTGTCTTCAGGGTAACTGATCTTGGTCACCTTGAGAGCAATTGTAATACATGGAGGTCTCCAGGTGCCCCCTGGAGGCTGGCAACCATACTGCCTAGCAACATTCACAGAGTTTAATAATATTTTAGTAATACCAGCAGTGTTAATACATTATTATTTCTAAGCCCTTCGACGTGGTGCCGTACAGAAGTTGTGAATGCCGATATTTCAACTCGCGTTCTAAATCCCGACTCTTCAGTGTTCCTTTTGGCATTTCCATGTGGTGGTTGGTGAATGAGGTATAATAGCTGAAGGGTTTTTAGGAGAGTGTGAATCACAGATGTTTGCTAGCGGAAAGTGCCGTCAAGTCGCAGCCAACTTTCGGTGGCCCTGTACAATTGTCAAGGCAAGAGACAAAGAGAGGCGGCCATTGCTTAGAGATGTTAGACTTCCTGGATGACCCCCCAACCAAGTACTAACCAGGGCGCACCCTGCTTAGCTTAGAACAGGGATAGTCAACCTGTGGTCCTCCAGATGTCAGTGGACCACAATTCCCATGAGCCCCTGCCAGCATTTGCTGAATTGTAGCCCATGGAATTGTAGTCCATGGACATCTGGAGGACCACAGGTTGACTACCCCTGGCTTAGAGAGCCAGTTTGGTGTAGTGGTTAGGAGTGCGGACTTGTAATCTGGCATGCCAGGTTCGATTCTGCGCTCCCCCACATGCAACCAGCTGGGTGACCTTGGGCTCGCCACGGCACTGATAAAACTGTTCTGACCGAGCAGTGATATCAGGGCTCTCTCAGCCTCACCCACCTCACAGGGTGTCTGTTGTGGGGAGAGGAATGGGAAGGCGACTGTAAGCCGCTTTGAGCCTCCTTCGGGTAGAGAAAAGCGGCATATAAGAACCAACTCTTCTTCTTCTTCTTAGAAGATCTGATCGGATCAGGTCTGCCTGGGCCATCGAGATCACCAGGGTAGAATAATTGCATTTGCAGTTGAGAGTCACACAGAGGTAGCCTGCTACTGCCTGCCTTTGCATACCAGCCCTGGACTTCTTTGGTGGTCTCCCATCCAAGTTCTAATAAGGACTGACCCTGCTTAGTTTCCTAGTCTGGGCTAGCCTGGTTGGGACTTCAGATGTTTAGGGTGAAGTTCTTAAATAAAGCTTACAAGAAGGTTGGCATAAAGAACAATTGAGGAGAATGCTGGCCAGCAGAACCAGTACTGGAGCATTTTAGATCTACAGTGGCTTGCCCTGAACTACAGTTGGATCATGGAGGAGCCCCTGAAATAATTCTTCAGGCTTTGAGGAGCCCTAGAAGTGGTGTCAGCTGGCCATGCCTCCCTGCCAGATGTGGCATAGCATCATAGAGTTAGAAGGGTCCTCCAGGGTCATCTAGTTCAACCCCTTGCACAGTGCAGGAACTGACAACTACCTGCCCACCCGCAATGACCCCAATTTCATGCCCAAGTGGTCCCTCCACCAAAAATCTCCAAAATCCAGCCTGGCCAGGAAGAAATTCACCTACCATCCTGTGTTCGCAGAAGTGACATCACTGGCTGTGTTAAGGGGGACACTTGAGGAGGACTTAGGGGAAAAGAGACAGGTAGTGGCTTAAGGCAGGAGTAGGCATGCAAACTCCACCCACTCCCAGGTACAGAAACCATGAGAGACCTCACTCGCATTCGGGAGGGGGAGCAATGGTAGCAGACAATTTCCTAGATTATGGCAGGAGAGTAAAGGCCCATGACCCCCCCCCCTGGAACTCCCACAGACCCCCTAATTGGGAATCCCTGCTCTACAGTTTAATTAAACTCAAGGAAGTAACGTTTTAATTTTTCTCTGTTCATTGAGAGAACAACACAAACCTGCATCTTCCTTTACGAAAATTCTTATTGCTTGCGGGAGGGGGGGGGAGGTTAATAATAGCCGGTTTTATATTGTGGCTGATTGAAGAAAAGAAAATGACCCCCCCCCCCCCCCCGTTCTCATTTCACATAATCACAAACTGATGGCTTGTGCGTCTCTGCTCAAGGAATCAATAGCGTCTTTGATTTACACCGTCCCGGTCTTGTTTGTATACGCTGACAAAGTCAGGAGCTCCCTTGTGTTGAAGTCGCAAGATTATTTAAGTGGTTTGTAGAAAATATTTTAATTTGCAAGAGGAGACTATGATGTGTCAATGGAAATCAGTCCGCCGAGTGTTGCCTCTTCCAGTTTGTCAAAAGGGTATAAAAATGGGTCTGGCTCAAGCAACCTCTCTAACCTCTCTGATGTGCAGAAATGCAGGTGCAACAGCAGCAGCATCATTGCCTGGTGAATTTGCCAAGAGCCCAGTGCTTTTTCGGTCACCAAAAATGCTGTATCAGGACTGGGCTGGTCAATTAAGCTAAGTAATCTGTGGAGTGGTCCCTTGGCCCAATGCAGAGTCTGGCTGTAATGTAATTCTCAAAGCTGGGCTCTGCTGGGAAAATATTCCCGTCCGGTTTCCTCCATCAGACTCTTAAAAACAAAAAACAAAAGTACTAATCCGCTGGGGATCCCTGGCCCCGGAGACCCAGGCCAAGGGCTTTTCAGTCCTGGCCCTGAACAGGTGGAATGAGCTCCTGGAGAGCTGAGGACCCTGATGGAGCTGTCCATGTTCCGCAAGACCTGTAAAATGGAGTGATTGCCTTTCTCTTCTCTTGCACTAACATTAGCCGAAACCTTGGCATAATCTGGCAAGTTGTGAGATCTTAGGGACATTTACCAACTTTAGGGTTTTTAGGGTCCTGCATTTAATATTGTTTTCCTCCAAACTGGGTGTTTTCCCCATTCTTGCAGAAAAATAATACATATTTGTGTCTGGTCCCATTCTGTGCAGTTTTTGATCCACATTATGAGGCTGTCGTTGAGAATTAGATATAAATAGGGAGGGACCTGCCAAAACTTGTGAGGGGTGTCTCAGCCCCCACTGTTTCCCCTTTCTCTTCCCGGAAAGTCCTACTACCTTTTCTTGCCTTCTTCTCTCCTTCCCTCACCCCATCCAGCCTACCATTATCTCCCCTACTGTCTTCAATTTTCCATCCTTCCCTCTTCTGACAGCCGCTACCTGGGAAAATCTGTTGGGCCAGGCCCAGTTGCATGGTAGGGAACCTACAAGGACTTTCAGAGGACTCCTCCTCATCCCCCATCTTGCCTTCCCCAAACTATTTCTTCTGAAATGAACAGGAGCATGCTTTTGGGATCTTTGATTGAGGATGGCCAATTGCAATGTACCTGGATAGGGGCTCTGAGTAGGCAGACCCAGTTTATTTATTTGTTAATTAAGTTTCCAGATCGGCCCATCGGCACAGCCGTCTTGGGGCAGTTTACAGCGCTGTCACAGATACAATAACAGTTAAATCCATTAGGACAATTAAAATAGATTAGACAAGGAATCTGCCAAGCAAGTGGTGATATCCCCAACAGGTTATTTGGATTGGAGAAGGCCGTGAGCTATTGGGTTGTAACAGGTTACGCCCTTTATTGTTTGTATATTTATTGGTCTGAATTGGCCTCAACCATAAGTCCAGTGGAAAATCTCTGTCTTGTAGGCCCTACAGAACTGAGTTAGTTCCATTAGGGCCCTGATGTTTTTGGGGAGCTCATTCCACCATGCTAGGACCAGGCCAAAACGGCCAAAATGGCCCTGGCCTTAGTTGAAGCCAGTTGGATCTGCAGAGTAAGAGCTGGCAAGTGAAGAATAGCTTTAGTAGTTTTCAAAGTTGGTCCTCCAGACCAGACTGACCAAGGATTCTGGGTGTTTTTTTTGTGTGTGTGGGGGGGGAGCATCATCTGGACATGGAATTGGGGTCACAGTATATGGGCAGGTAATTGTGTATTTCCTACATTCTGCAGGGCGTTGGATTAGATCAGGGGTAGTCAACCTGTGGTCCTCCAGATGTTCATGGACTACAATCCCCGTGAGCCCCTGCCAGCAAACACTGGCAGGGGCTCACGGGAATTGTAGTCCATGAACATCTGGAGGACCACAGGTTGACTACCCCTGGATTAGATGACCCTGGAGGTCCCTTCCCAATTCCATGTCACCTTGGGGGGTTGCAGAGGCAGTCTTGTGCATTGCAGTATGATTCCTCGTGTGAAAAAGAACAAAAAGTGCATCTATAAGCCATCCTCTCAGCAAGCTGTTACTGTTGTGCTAAGTCAAGGATCGATACAACCCGCATGCCAATCCCATCTTAATTGCCCAAAGGGTCTAGATTAAATAAAGCCGTAAATTGCACTGTTGAATATTGATCTTTAAATAAAAGTTATTGCCTCTAAGTGCTGACATGGTGCTTGACACTCCGGTCTCCTTACGAAGGGCAATCTGTCCACAACCGGACTCCCCGAAAAGTGTGACGGGTGTATATGTTTTGAATCTACGAGGACGAGCTGGCCGCCTGCACTGATCTGGTCAAGGCACATTGACAATGTCAAGTGTTGCGTGCGCCCGTTAGGCTGTTATAAAGGGGCAGCAGGAGCTGCTCAGGCCACAGAGGTGGCGGCAGGAAGGACAAGAGTGCGCAGTTTTTTTACGACTTTGACTTCTGTGGAAATCTCGGCCATAATGAAAAGGAAATCCTTTTTGGCACACGTCGTACGGGTTGCCTGCTTGCCTTTTCAGCACCGATCGGTAGAAGGGGAGGTGGTAAGGGGTAACATTAACAGCAGAGTCAACTTTCTGAGGGTGCCAGGTGCCAGATACATAGAATCATAGGATCATAGAGTTGGAAGGGGCCATACAGGCCATCTAGTCCAACCCCCTGCTCAACGCAGGATTAGCCCTAAGCATCCTAAAGCATCCAAGAAAAGTGTGTATCCAACCTTTGCTTGAAGACTGCCAGTGAGGGGGAGCTCACCACCTCCTTAGGCAGCCTATTCCACTGCTGAACTACTCTGACTGATATCTAGCCTATATACGGTGACCAGCTCTGA
This sequence comes from Paroedura picta, assembly GCF_049243985.1. NCBI lineage: Eukaryota > Metazoa > Chordata > Lepidosauria > Squamata > Gekkonidae > Paroedura > Paroedura picta. The sequence goes on from NC_135377.1 coordinate 5,154,954, forward strand.
AAATCCCAGGAGATTTGAGGAGTAAAGCCTTGGGATGGTGCGGGTTTTGTAAGAGGGGGTCTTCAGCAAGGCATAATGTCATAGAACCCACCTTTCCAAGCAGTCATTTGCTCTAGGGCAGGGGTAGTCAAACTGCAACCCTCCAGATGTCCATGGACTACAATTCCCAGGAGCCCCTGCCAGCAAATGCTGGCAGGGGCTCCTGGGAATTATAGTCCATGGACATCTGGAGGGCCGCAGTTTGACTACCCCTGCTCTAGGGGAACTGATCTTGGTCACCTGGAGATCAATTGTAAAAGTGGGAGGTCTCCAAGTGCCACCTGGAGGTTGGCAACCCAAGTGCTAGAACAAGACTGAAGCCATTTCTTCCAGCCCTTATCGTATCTGCCCTGCAGCAAAGACAGCAGTGGAGAAAACACATGCCTGCCTCTTAAATTGGCAGACACTCTCCTAATTCTTTGCTCAGTGCACATGCAGGGCTTTTATCTCCGTGATATTTTGGATTCCGTCGTCATTGGCGGCAGCATTCTTGACACCACATTAGTCCAGCGTTGTAGACATGATAGATCTGAAGTCTTCCTCCAGCATGGTGGGACAGTGGTTTTCGGTTCCTTGAGGACCAATTAGGTTACTGCAAGGGGAACTCTTTGAAGCTGGAGCCTGTTTTATTAAATGCATGAAATGCGGTTTAGTACACCTAGTTGCTTCCAGAGAGTTGCAGCTTTCCTAATGCTTCCATGAACTAATGTTTCTGGACCTGTGCATGTCAAATATGTATATAGAAAGCAAGTGAGTTAGGGTGTAAATTTGGCTGATAATTCCATACCCTTCTGTCACGTCCTTCCGCTAGTTCTTAAAATCTGTTATCTCAAATCAACGTCTATTTATAGTTGTGCTGCATCCGAAGAAACAGATTCCAGTCCAGTAGCAACTTAGAGAACAACAATATTTTGAGAGGATAAGTTTTTGAGAATCCAATTTCCAAAGGGAGATTTGGCTTTCAAGAGCTTATACAATGAGAATGTTGTTGGTCTTTAAGGATCTACTTGATCTGACTGTCCTACTGCAGATCTAGGAATGCCAGCCTTTAGGGCAGTGGTTCTCAACCTTGGGGTCGGGACCCCATTTGGGGTCGTTTGGCCACTTCCCTGGGGTCGCGGTGGCAGGCGGCAGTGTGTGGAGGCGTGTGGTGGTGGCGGAGACGGGCGGAGGCCGCGATGGTGGCCAGCGGAGGTAGATGGAGGCAGCGGAGCCATGGCAATGGCAGCCTCCACACCACCTTGATTGTGGTGTGCATGCGTGCGCACACTCATTTCCAGCACTCCAATGGCTCCTTGTGCAGCTGCCCAGCCTGCCCGGAGGATCACGCTGGTGCCTGCCGAGGAATGCGCCAAAAAGCTTCACTCAGCTCTTTCAGAGCTGGCAAGAAAGCGACCCCCTCCCCACGCGACAACTCCTCCTGCCAGCATGCAGCATGGACCCCTGGGGAGCCACATTTCCCCCCCCCCCCCCGCTTTAGGAGGTCCCCTGGAATTCCAGCTCCTCTCCAGTCTACAGAGGTCAGTTCCCCTGGATAAAACGGATGCTTTGGAGGATGAACTGGTATTGTATCCCACAAAGGTCCCCTCCCCAGGCTCCATCCCCAAATCTCCAAGAGTGTATCTGGTAACCCTATGCAGACAAATACTGCTGCTACTCTCTGAAATCCTTCGAAGAAACGTTATTCCCCTAGTTTCTGTGCTGATGTGAGCTGTGCTGACAACAAGATGCTCACTGGGAAAGAGATTTTAATTTTCTGGGTTGTTTTATCCCACTTTTTTCCCCAATGGGAACTCAAAGCAGCTTTCCTAATACCATTTGTGGGGGGGGGGGGAGTGCAGTTTATGGTTCTGGACCTGGCTCACTTGCACAGGCTGCAAACCATAGGCAGGGAGTCAAGATTCTCTTTGTCTTGGCTCATGCCAAAAAGCTCCCATCTCTGACCGAGCCCAGACTTAAATACCTGCAAATGGGAAAGGAAGCAGAAGCTCTTCCTAGATTGTAGGCAACTGGTGGTCATTCCCCAGAATTCTCCTTCTTTGCTAGTAGGACCTCTGGCCACGCCCAGGCTTACATACCTTCCAACAAGAAGGGCATGCAGCAAGCAGAGACATCCTGAAGAATTTTTCTTCCTTTGTGAAAGACAGAATTGCATTAGAGCAGGGGTAGTCAACCTGTGGTTCTCCAGATGTTCATGGACTACAATTCACATGAGCCCCTGCCAGCCTCTGGAGGACCACAGGCTGACTACCTCTGCATTAGAGGATTTAGGTGCCCAGAGCCTGGCTGATTAATTTCGGCAGTGCCGGCAGCAACAGTTCATTTCAAAGGGGATGGGCGGATGGGCAGTGACAGACGTCCGGCCAGGTTGGTGTAAGTGAGGGATGTGGATTTTCTGCATCCGATTGTTGAAGGTGGCTTGCTTAATCCCAGCCTCTGGACATCTGGATCTGGCAAATGAGGGCTACCATTTCACTGCAGAACATTGACAGTGTGCTTAGGTGATGTTTGACTTGGAACTTAATGATCTTCTTCTGTCCCCGTGATGAGATGTGACAGGGCCTGGGGACCAAGCCCTAAGGGACTTGGGAATGTTCAGCCTGGAGAAGAGGAGAATGAGAGGGGACAGGATTACTCTCTATTTGAAAGGCTGTCACTTGGAGGAGGGCAGGGAGTGGTTCCTGTTGGCAGCAGAGGTCAGGGCCTGCAATCATGGCTTTAAAAATACATGTAGAACCGTACCGGCTAGATTTTCACAGTCAGAGTAGTTCAGCAGTGGAATGAGCTACTTAAGGAGGTGGTGAGCTCCCCATCACTGCCTGTCTTCAAGCAGCACATGGACAGATACTTATCCTTGATGCATTAGACTTATCCTGCATTGAACAGGGGGTTGAACTGGATAGACTATATGGCCCCTTCCAGCTCTATGATTCTATAAATTTGAGAAATGTCTGCAGCGTTCATATTCCCTTAGCTCATAGCTGCCAATTTCCATTCTGACTTGAATGGTAAACCCCAAAGCCGGAACAGAATTGTTGCTTCCTCCGTCCCACCCCACTTCCTCTGCCCTCCCATTGAAGATTGATGAGGTGGCCTTGGGAAGCTACCAAGAAAAAATGAAGTCCTTGAGGTGTTATCTCATTTTTTGTTTATTACTCTATTTCTTCCTCCTCCCCAGTATGTTCCTGGAATTATAGATATCAGAATACTTGACTTGTGAAAGTCCAGTTCCCCAGAATACTGGGAATGAAATAGGGATACATGCCCATCTGTTTCTTCACCCTTCAACCCCACCATGCCTGGATGGTAGGTGGGGATGCCAGCCTTCCGGTAGAGTCTCGAGATCTTCCACTATTACAGTTCTTCAGACAACAAAGATCAGTTCCTTTGGACAATAAGCTTCTTTGGAGGATGAACTCCATAGCCTTGTATCCTGCCAAGGACCCTCCCCAAGCTTCAACCCCCTCCCCCAAATCTCCTGGAATTTCCTAAGTCGGAACTGACAAGAGTAGTTTCTCAGTGGAACAGGCTTCTTCGGGACGTGGCGGGTTCTCCATCTTTGGAGATTTTTAAAAAATGGGCTGTATAGCCATCTTACGGAGAGGCTAATTCTGTGAAGGTTCAAGGGAGTGGCAGGTGACAGTGGATGAGTGAGAGGGTTGTGAGTGTCCTGCATTGGGCAGGAAGAAGTTCCTGACAGTTAGAGCGGTTTCTCAGTGGAACAGGCTTCCTCGGGAGGTGGTGGGTTCACCATCTTTGGAGATTTTTAGACAGAGGCTGGAGAGCCATCTGATGGAGAAGCTGATTCTGTGAAGGTTCAAGGGGGCGGCAGGTGACAATGGATGAACAATAGGGTTGTGAGTGTCCTGCATTGTGCAGGGAGTTGGACCAGATGACCCAGGAGGTCCTTTCCAACTCTAGGATTCTATCAGGATTCCAGACTTTATCCCCAAAGTCTGACTCTTAGGATAGCACTTATTTTCCTAGTTACATTTACTAGAAAAACCAGCTTATGTTCATTGTGTCAAAATTCCAAAACGTTTCCCACAGATGACATAAATTTTGGAGATGTGAGCACAGAAAAGGCACCTCTGCACGCACAAGCAAACCATCCTTGGCCTTTGGAAGCAAAGATTTTTCTTGTGAGTTGGTCTAGTATGCTTTTTTTTTTAAAGGCAGTTCCTACATTAAAATCAGTGTTATGTAAGATGTCTGCAGGGCCCTGATGAGAATGTGGAGTGTATTGTTTTCCAGACAGGCAGTTTTTATACCCGCATGTTGGTACTGATTATGAGCATCCCTTGCAACTTTGAATATGTAAGTTGCTTGCATATCCATTTTTTGTTGTTGTTGTTGCAAACTTTCCCTTCAGGGAAAGAACATTTCCATACTTCCCTGCTTACAGGTTTCATTTTTAAATAAAAACATGCCAGGAGGGACTTGGGTTTTGTTTTTGTTTTTGTTTTTTTTAAATTAAAAACAATAGTCAAGGTTTCACTGGAACCTTCCATCTTGTGCTGCAGCTGATGGCCATAGTCCCTGAATGTAGTCATGTGCAAATCCTTCTACTTCCTTGCATGCACCTGAAAGTCACTGGATTCCAAGCTTATCTGTTGTTTATAAAAAAGTAACTCGGAGCATAATAGGGATGAGGGCCTCTCGGTCGGACTGGGGGATCCCTCGGAATTACAGCTCATCTCCAGACTACAGAAGTCTATTCCCCTGCAGACAATGGATGCTTTGAATCACACAATCAGAGTTGGAAGGGACCTCCAGGCTCATCTAATCCAACCCCTGCACAATGCAGGAACTCACAACTACTTTGGAAGAAGGACTTAATGGCACTGCACCCCACTGAGCTCCCATTCCTCCCCAGGTACCACCCCAAGTTTCCAGGAGTTTCCAATCATGGATCTAGCAACCCTCCCCTCCCCCTCCCGAGACTATGGGGAACCTGGAATCCCTAGAGCAGGGGTAGTCAAACTGTGGCCCTCCAGATGTCCATGGACTACAATTCCCAGGAGCCCCTGCCAGCATTCGCTGGCAGGGGCTCCTGGGAATTGTAGTCCATGGACATCTGGAGGGCCGCAGTTTGACTACCCCTGCCCTAGAGCTTAAATAGCAGACACAGTCCAGAGGAATGATGGGAGACAGGAGTACACAATGTGGAGAGGTAAGCAGAGGTAAGAGAAAGGAAAGAAGAGAAGAGAGGCCGACGAAGCAAAGAAGGCAAAAAATAGTAGTCTGTTCAGATCAAACTTGAGGCTATTCAGAGGAGAAAGAAAGCCACTCGGAAGAAACGTTGGGTTGACGGAGTCGTGAAATTTCAATAAACAAAGATGGCTGCCATTAACGAAAAGCTGGGCTTTGAGAGAAGAATGAGAAAAATTAGATGGCACCCTGTTTATGCAACCGCATGAACAGTACTGAGCACTAATCAGGAATTCCAGGGGAGGGTGCTTCCCTTTAAAACACCCCCCCCCCAGACCCATACATTACACCTCCATTCTAATCCATTCTTGCTCATTGCGTGATACCTCTATTTGTCCAAACAATTATTTATATCCCACCATTTTTCCCTATAGAGGTTTCCATCATTCTCCTCTCCTCCATGGCACGGCTGAGGAGTTGAACCTGTTCCCACTGCACTCTCGCTGGGCCATACCTTTTTAAAGGAAAACACCCTCATTGTTTGAAACAACGATCCCAGATTATCAGGAATCACGGCATAAATGTGGTAACGTGATGATTTCACTTAACAGATCTGTTCTGGCAAAGTCATGATGCAATAATTATGTACAACCTCACCCTGACCCCCCATTACCCTGTTGGGTGGGGCAGGAGATACAGTAAGAAATGTACAGAAAATGTTGCCCTCTTCAGCTCAGCCAAAACGTCTAAATCATGTGTTTTGTGCAGATGGTGCCAGTAGAACCATCAATAGCCAAACGGTGGAGAAAGGAGAATGAAGAGGGGCAGAACCTTAACTTGTGGGAGGCTCAGCTCAAGGAAATGAGAAGCCGTTCAGCAGGGGAAAGGTTAGCGAGAAAAGAGATGGAGAGGTCAGAGGTGGAAATAGTGGCCTGAATCTCAATGTGGTCTGGATGAAGCCTCTGACAGCATCCATTGATGTCCATGTTTTTCTGTTCTTTGCAGACAATCTTAATGGTCTCTTCACAAAACCACAGTTTGGGCTGGGATTTGGATCAAATGTCAGGAGTCCTGGAGATTGGGCACTTTGATTCCTTAAAGGCCATTGGGAGAAGGAAGAGAAGGTATCTTGTATGTTTGAGGAGCATCGATCCCAGAAAACATGAGCGTTAATGTCAGAACTGCTACAGATGACAATTGTCAAAATGCGCTGTAGAAGAAGAATTGGGGATGACGCCCCAAGAATATTATCTCTTCTTGGTTGTGGTAAATCACCTTTTCATTGATCCCCATCCACCGTACAAACAAAAGAAGGATGAGTAGGAAAGAGAAGATACTGCCATACCCATATTTTTGCGTGCTTTCGCTATGAGAAGGGGCCATGGCTCGGTGGTAGAGCCTGTGCTTGGCATGCAGAAGGTCCTTGGTTCAATCCTCAGCATCTCCAGTTAAAAGGACTAGGTAAAAGTAGTAAGCCCTGACCTGGATAGCTCAGGCTAGCCTGATTTCATCAATTCTTGGCTATTAAGTAAGGTTTTATTTGTTATTTGGATGGGAGACCACCAAGGAAGTCCATGATCATGACACAGAGGCAGGCAAAGGCAAACCACCTCTGAACGCCTCCTCTGAAGAAACTCCATGGTTATGCGGTAGCTGGGGATTCACCAGGAGAAGGCCTCAGTATCTACACTTTGTTGTTGGCCCTTCAAAGGTGCTAGTTGGACACTTTATGAGACAGGAGGGTGGTCTAGGTGAACTACTGGTCTGATTCAGCAGGGCTCTTCTTAGGTTCTTATGAGGGGAAGATCTTGGTTTCTATGCTCTGTTGTTGTCCCTCCAGAGAAACTGGTTGGCCACTTTGTGAGACAGGATGCTGGACTAGATGGACCACTGGTTTGATCCAGCAGAATTCTTATGTCGTTATCAGAGGAAGACTTTGGCCTTTTTGTCCTGTTGTTGGCCCTCCAGAGGTGCTGGCTGGCCACTTTGTGAGACAGGATACTGGACTAGGAGGACCACTGGTTTGTTGCAGAAGGGTTCTTCTTTAGTTCTTATTTTATTCCAGTGAAAACAAGGCAATTTGATTTGATGTTTGTAAAAGTAAATGTAACCAAAGTGTTCTCATACCTTTGGGGGTGGTGTGTAGAGTTAGGAACCCATGAAACAATGCAGGTCTCCTTTAAATCATAAATCAATAGCCAAGCTATATTTAAATTAAATTAAGTCCTTGTCTACTGTATATTGATATTTTAAAAGTGCAAGCTAAATCTAACTTGACTGCAGTTGCTTACGGTATTTAGTTGGAAGTGCACGGAGCCAAGGGAAGAAAGTTCCCGGACTCCCTTTTGCTGGTTTGATAAAAGCTAGAATGCATTCTAAATCTTTCTAAAAATGCAACCTGGACCTTGGAAACGATGGAAGTCTTGTTGCTGGCTCCAAAATATTATCATCAGTGTTGTATATTTACAATGATACAAGATCCATTTCGCTCCAGGGCATGTTATTTTTCATTAAAACATAGGACAAACTCATGTTTGGTTCAGCTGTGAACATCGCAATGAAATTACGGGAAAATATCGTTCTTGTTGCTTTATATTATCAAACCGTTTTAGACAGCCGTATGCACATTCTGTGACTATAGAGGGCTTCATTGGGGGATGCTGGGAAATTTTATGACAGTCGCCCTTATTTAGACCACAGAGTATAGATATCCATGTTGGGAGAAATGATGCCAGGTACAGAGGCTATATACTATAATGAAAATTTTACTAATGTGATTTCTGTTGTACTGCATTTGGAAGAAGACTGGATGACCCATTTCCACTGCGTGATCTGGGGGTGCCTTAGCAATGCCCATCTCTGCTCTGGTCATTGGCTTTGTTCCTCCAGCTCATTGTCATGGGAAGGCCCATGGCTCACTGGGAGAGCATCTGCCTTGCACGCAGGATGAGCAACAGGGTTGTGGAGGGGGTTGGACTAGATGATCCAACTCTGTAATTCTATGAAGTCCCAGGTCCAACTGCTGGCATCTCTCAGTAAAAGGACAAGGCAGTAGGTGACGTGAAAGACCTCTGCCAGAGACCCCGGAGAGCTGAAGCCAGTCTGCGTAGACAGCACTGACCTTGATGGTCTGATTCAGTATAAGGCATTTTTATATGTATTTGTTTTCACAATTGAATTCAGGCAGGTCATTCTGTTTTTAATAACTAGATCCTTATACTCACTAGACTTGCTGTCTGCCTTCCCCTGGCAGGCAAACTCCCAATGCCTGCCCTCAAGAAATTCCAGAGTGGGAAGAAAAAAAATGGCCTCCATAGTGAAGTTCTAGGAATTTCCTCTGTGGTCTTTACCATAGAGGTCAGGGGGAATTCTAGAGCATGATCATGTTGCATCTTCCCCAAACTCTACTCTTCCCAGGTTCCGCCATCAAAATCTCCCTGCAGCTGCTGAAATATTATGGATCACCCCAATTGCACCATGTCAATGTTCTTCCATATGTACACTGTGAGGAAATATCTGTCATTTCTTCTTAGAATGTGTTAATGAACTGTCTTTTCGGCAGCGATAACTAGAGTGTGCAATGTGAAATTTCCAGTCACTGAATTTCTTTTCCTCCCAGTTACTAATTTGGCATTTATTGACGGCGGTTTTTCGAGTTGCACACCGGTTGTTCCATTTCAAGTTACGCCTAATGCGGGAGAGGATCCTCTCCCAGTAAAACGTGTCGCTGTTGATCTTCCGCAGCCCTACAGTTTTATTTCCCTGCGACTTAACTTACTGTCAGCTGGTAGCCTCCTCGTTCTGGGTGGCAAAGAAAAGATAAATGTGTCTGGCGTTCTTGTAGAAGGGCCTTTTTACTCGACGCCCCAAGGTCTTGGCTGTAAGTGTATCTAAAAGCTTGTAAAGCTTGTTGAGCGGGGATTATAAATGGAGGGCGCCATGAATTCCGTAACCCCAGCAGAGACGTGTAGGAGTGCAGTCTGTGGAAGGAAGGCTACATATCATCACTTTCACACTAGGAATGCTTCAGCCTTTTCTGCAGCCATGGTCTCCCGTCTTGCTTGCAAAATCCAATCACCCCTTTACAAAGTGAGTGTTAGCACGTACCAAAGGGCAGATAGTCCTTGCCAAACCCCCCCCCCCCCAAAAAAAGGAAAACACATCCCAAGCAGCCCCAAGATGGATTTGCAGGTTTGGATGGAGGCTTTTGCAGAGTAGTGGTGACTGGTGACTCTTTCATTCTCAGAACTAGTTATAATTGATCTTGAAAAAAGTACAGAGGCGGGAAACCCAAGATGATTAGGGGATTCGGGCACATTCCTCTATGATCAAACGTGGGCCTCCTCCTACCCCTCTCCGCTCCCCTTCCCCTGCCTGCTTCCGTGCTGCTATAGTCAACAGGCAGGGAAGATACATGCTGGCTGGATTGGGGGGGGGGGTAGTTAGATAACTAAATTAGTTGCTAGTTAGAGAGTTGGTTTAATTTTAGTTTCCTTAAATCCTAAATTTAATAAAGTTTGTTGTTTATGTATTTTAATTATGTTGTGAAGTGCCTCGAGACCAATTTGGGAGGACGAGAATATTATTGTTGTTGTTGTTGTTGTTTTTGTTGTTTTTGTTGTTGTTGTGATTGTTGTTGTTGTTGTTGTTGTTATTCAGCAGCAGCAGCAGCTAACTGCTAAAGAGAATGGTGAATACTGCATTTTACTAACCCTGATTTGCTAACCCCATCCTTTACGGCAAGATATGAGGTAGTTATTTATGGATATTTGGTGAGACAAATGGACCCTGCCAATACTCGACGTTGTTCATTGTCTCAGCTGATTCCAGAGAGTTTCCTGGCATGAAAAGCAGAGCCCTGGGGATCCTTAGTTTCAAGCCTTTAAAGTCTGAGATCTCAACCTATAACCATAAGTCAGCAACGTGGACGGTTAATTACAAGTGGAAGGGTAACTTCAGGAGCTCAAAGATGGCTGACTGTGAAATAGTTGTTCACATTAGCTTGCTACCAGTAAAGTGTGTGGAGAATGAAAAACATGCAATGACATATGAAGGCATTTGAAGTCAGAAGAAGAAGGGAATTCTTCTGCAAGGGTTGCCACACGCTTCTAGTAAAAAAAAAAAAAGTTACAAAGGGCCGCTCTACGAATTCTAGAGTGAGAAGGGGCCGTAATGGCCATCTAGTCCACCTTCTCAAAGCAGGATCAGCCTCAAGCATCCAGGGGAAGGATCTGTCCAGCCACTGCTTGAAGACTGCCAGTGAGGGGCAGCTCCCCACCTCCTTAGGCAGCCCATCCCACTGCTGGACTCACAGAATCCTAGAGTGGGAAGGGGCCATGCAGGCCATCTAGTCCCACCCCCTACTCAGTGCAGGATCAGCCTCAAGCATCCAGGATAAGGATCTGTCCAGCCACTGCTTGAAGACCGCCAGTGAGGGGCAGCTCCCCACCTCCTTAGGCAGCCCATCCCACTGCTGGACTCACAGAATCCTAGAGTGGGAAGGGGCCATGCAGGCCATCTAGTCCCACCCCCTACTCAGTGCAGGATCAGCCTCAAGCATCCAGGATAAGGATCTGTCCAGCCACTGCTTGAAGACCGCCAGTGAGGGGCAGCTCCCCACCTCCTTAGGCAGCCCATCCCACTGCTGGACTCACAGAATCCTAAAGTGGGAAGGGGCCATGCAGGCCATCTAGTCCCACCCCCTACTCAGTGCAGGATCAGCCTCAAGCATCCAGGATAAGGATCTGTCCAGCCACTGCTTGAAGACCGCCAGTGAGGGGCAGCTCCCCACCTCCTTAGGCAGCCCATCCCACTGCTGGACTCACAGAATCCTAGAGTGGGAAGGGGCCATGCAGGCCATCTAGTCCCACCCCCTACTCAGTGCAGGATCAGCCTCAAGCATCCAGGGGAAGGATCTGTCCAGCCACTGCTTGAAGACCGCCAGTGAGGGGCAGCTCCCCACCTCCTTAGGCAGCCCATCCCACTGCTGAACTACTCTGTGAAATATTCCCCTTGATATCTAGCCGGTATCGTAGTTTAAGCCCATTACTGCAGATCATATCCTCTGCTGCCTACAGGAACCACTCCCTCCCTCCTTCCAAGTGACAACCTTTCAAATACTTAAAAGAGAGCAACCATGCCCCATCTCAACTTCCTCTTCTCCAGGCTGAACATTCCCATTCTGAATAATCAGAGACTGTATGGTTTACCATAGAGTGTCCTGCCATTCCAAGAGCTACCCTATACATGTTTTTTTGGGCAAGAATCCCCCACCCTCCCCAGCAGAACGGACCCCTGTCTCACGGCTCCGTAAGTTAGGAGGTGAAATGAAAAGAAACTGCAACATCTTCCCCTCTCTGGGATGAAAAGGAGGGTGTCTTCGATCAAATATATCTTCGACGCGATATTGCGTGGGTAAACCTGAGCTCCATCAAATTCTGTCTCCGGGTGAATAACTTGGCCTCCCGTTATTCTGTTGTAGCTTAAATCTACACACGCTCTTTAATGACCTTTATCAGAGATAAGGAGGAAACTGGCGCAGGGATAAACCGAGGCTATAATGACTGTTGTTACATTAAGAAGATTCTTCCCCGAGATGATTGGGGAGTTGGCAAGGAATTTTAAACTGGCCCGAGCGATGCGGCAAAATGAAATGAAGTAGGCTTTAAAATCTCGCTCTCGCCTACGGTGGCTCATGCAGTATTGAATTTGCGCCATAGGCTGGCGTGCTAAAGTGGCAGAAACGTCTCTTCCGAGAACCGGCAGAATTATTGCGATGCCACCCCTGGTTTTGTGGCGTTTTCGTTTTCCATGACTGAGTTCTGTTCGCAGACTGTGGGTTAAGTGCTCTTAATTTCGCAGGAGAGCTCGGTCTGTATCCCGCTAATGATGAACTAAGCAGGTCTGCCCCTTCAAAAATTATAGAAGCAATGTGGTTTATTGGACACGAATATTCTAGCGAGAAATAAATTAAGCGCCCCCCTTTTTACAGTGTCCTGTTTATTTAAGACTTGTGTTGTAGATAATGATGTTCCTTTCTGCCTTAATCTGTTTTACAAAGATAAAGACCGAATGCACCCACACGCTCTAACATAGGAAATCTGATCCAATTTTAGAGCCGGCTCAGCAAGATCTAAACTCGTCCTCCTACTAGGGCTAAGGTGACCTTCTTGGTCGGAGTAAATGATATTCTTAATGCGTTTTCCAATTGTGAATTGCTTTAGGGCCTTTGGTGTAACTTGGAGCGTTCATTGAAGAAGACAAATAACCGTAATCTGTTGCTTCCGAATCAGGAATATCAATTCGGAGGCATTACCATGCAGGCCTGTTGTGGGGCAGGCGTAAACAAGACCTCTGAAGGGCTCTGGAAATGTAACGGGGCCGCTTCTGCTTAACCTTTTGTTAATGCTCACAGACACTTAGAGGGAGATTCCAGGAAGTTGATGGACTTGCTGTCTGGCTACTAGCCACCCCGAGGCTAGATGCAGTGCACTGTTTGTGCTCCTTAAGGTTGCCTGGGCCATGTAGGCATCTTCTGAAGAGCTGTGCTTCCAACTACTATCAGGACAGTTTCAGATGCTAATGTCCTCCAAGTGGGATCTGGGGATCATCCGGAATGGCTGTTCATCTCCAAATGGTTACGCAGCGGTGGGCAATGGCAGACCACCTCTGTGCATTTCCTATCTAGCAAACCCCCTGTCGGGTCTCCAGAAGTTGATTAGCCCTTCATTATTGCCTTGATGCTGAAGCAACCTGCAAGGTTACCACGTATTCATGAACGAGGTGGCCTGGAGAAAAGACCCCGGAAAGGAGCATGTCATATTGCAATAGCTGTAGTTGATTTCCTTGACGCTGATTAGAAGATTATCCCATCAGGGAGACTATAGTGTAGCGCTGGGCAGACTAGATCCCTATAAACAGGGCAGAGGGGAGGGGAAGAAAGAAAAGAAAGATGGGTGAGAATCAGAAGGAGCTTTAAGGAAACTGGAAGACTACAACCTTGAGAATCCTTCCCAATGTGGTCTACCTGTTTTCCTAAAGCTACCAAAGGATGGTTCTCTTACAGGACAGAGGAAACCTTCCATCAGAATGTCGACTGGATGGAAGATGTTGTGTTTCTTAAGCCCTTCAGCATGGCTAAGAAATCAGAAGCATCCTTTGGAGTGGTGTGTTTCGCCTCCCTTTTGCTGCTGGGTTAAGCTTGCCAGCCTCCAGGTGGGGCTAGGAGATCTCCCAGCATGGCAGCATTGGAGGATTAACCTGCTTAGATCCTTTCCCTCCTCAAACTCTCCCGTCCCTAGGTTCAAACCCTATAAACTCCAAGCATTTCCCAACATGGAGCTGGCAACCCCAAATTTGAGCCCACCTCCTCCTTGTCCATAAAAAATAAGAGCCTAGCTGGATCAGACCAATAGTCCATCCAGTCCAACATCCCATCTCATACAGCAAGGTAGTCAACCTGTGATCTTCCAGATGTTCATGGACTACAATTCCCATGAGCCCCTGGCAGCAAACACAAACACTGGCAGGGGCTCATGGGAATTGTAGACCATGAACATCTGGAGGACCACAGGTTGACTACCCTTGCTATACAGTGTCAACTAGTACCTCCGGAGGACCAACAACAGGGCATGGAGGCTGAGACTTGACCCTAATGTTGCCTCCTGTCTCTGGGATTTAGAAGATTAGTGCCTCTGAACGTGCAGCTCCCCACCATGGCTAGGAGCTGTCGATAGACTGATGCTCCATAAATCTATCGAAACCCTTTCATTTCTCTTGTCTCTGGCAGTGAATTCCACAGCTTACTCTCTCTCTCTCTCTGTAAAATAGTATTTCCTTTTGTCTGTCCTGAAACTACTGCCAGTCAGCTTCATAGGAAGCCTTGTTTTCATTGCTGTTGGATCTGTATCATGTTGAGCACTACTTGTTCAAGGTAGATCATATCTGCAGCAAGCTGTTAACCGCTTTGTGTTTTCATTTTTATCTCCCCGTACGGATAAAAGGGGTTATCTCAGGGGTAGTCAAACCGCGGCCCTCCAAATGTCCATGGACTACAGTTCCCCATGAGCCCCTGCCAGCTAATGCTGGCAGGGGCTCATGGGAATTGTAGTCCATGGACATCTGGAGGGCCGTGGTTTGACTACCCCCGTTATCTAGTCAGTTATGATTTTGTATTCATTCTCACGTTATACTTCAGTAGTCCTGAAGTACCATTTTGGCTCCTCCTCTTTTGGGGAGGAGGAGAAAGTGGCCCATCTGTTTCCTGAGATGACCTCCGAATAACTGGAAATAGTGTGGAACAGAATGAGAAAGTAGATGCGCTCCTTCACATGACTCTGTGCTCTTTGCTTTGTGCAGGAAAGGGCTGAGACGGTGGGTGAGCATGCTGCGTTGTCCCCCTTTCGCGTCTCTGAACCCTTTCCGCTTGAGATAACGGCTGGGAAGCCTTGCTTTCCAAGAGATGGAATCCAGTCCTTTCCGCTGGCACGCAGGATCGGAGAGACGATTAACCTGTCAGAACAGGCCTTTGCCAGCTTGCCCAATCAGGATTATTAGCCTTCGTTAGCATCCTAAGTCATTAAGAAACGCCAACTGTTGGAGTTCAGTCTCTGCCAGAGGAATCCCAGGAACACGGGAACAGTCAGCTGTGCTGAAGGCAATTTCTTCGCTTAACTCTTCTTCTGCTGTGAAGGGGAAGAAAACATGGTGTCAGCATGAGCTCCTCCACATTTTCAGTTTCATTCTTGATTGACTCCACTCCAGTTACGTTTTTCCTCTTCTTTGCCGGGTCCCTAGGGTGCTAAATGCTACCTTGAAACCGCAGATACCACTGAGCTAGCACAAAAGCCGAGAGTTCAAAGTGCAGCTCTGAAAAATCATCAACATATCAAGTGCCTTTGGTGCCATCTTAGTTTCCTCCCAGCGCCTCCCCCCCACACACACACACACACACGCTGCAGCACAGGCTGCTTCAGGGGCAAACGGCCGCTTCGGATGCCGAAGTGCCCAATCCTAAGTGGGAACTTTCCACTCCAGTCAGCTAAGTGCAGATAAAATGAATCCTTTGGAGGGTGTATTTGGGGGGCACTGAAGTCTCTGTCCTCCCCAGGCTCCATCCCCAAATCTTTACGATTTTCCCAGCCTGGATCGGCCAGCCCTACACCCCCAATTTCTCCGCCAGTGATCAGGGGAGGACTGCCCCAGCTCTGCTTCCTATGGTAGCCATGGCTGCATCTACCACCCTGTGTCACGATTCCCAAAGTACTCAGAGGATCAAAAGCCCTGCTCTGCATACTGGAGAAAGGCCCTGAGCTTAGTCCAGTGGAGAGGCATGCACCCATAAGGCTGCATTCTACGATTAATTAATATAATTAATACACCTCAAACCTTTTGCAAAGGACTGTCAAGAAGATTGCATGGCTACCATTTTACAGGCAGGAGGGCTAAAGATGGAGATGCCCTGAACTCTGAGTCGGTTTATGTCCAAACCCCAGCGAGTCTCCGTTACCGCAGGAGGGCCAGCGTCTGAGGATCCTTAAATGACACAGAAGTACTCATGGGATTTAATGAGCGGGGGAGGGGAACCTTGTGCTGAATTAAGCATTCTGCGTTCCCCCCTGGTGTGTGTAATGGGCCTGGAGTATTCTTCTGTGCAATCGGCTTGATTATGGTGAATAGCGGACAATGGCTACATAATCATTTCAAATACCCTAAAGAAGACCTCCCTGGCAAGCTCTGTCCTCGTCAAGTCACAGGACACGTCCCCCCTCCCCTTGCCATTTTTGCAGGCTGTTTCAGGGGAACTTGAAAAGGCTTAATTCAGAGGCACTGATGAGGTACTGCGGGGTTGCTAACTTCCACGTGGGGTCCAGAGATCTCCCAGGAACTCCAGCGGGTGCAGAACATAAGAGAAGCCATGCTGGATTAAGCCAGTGGTCCATCCAGCCTAACACTCCATGTCACACAGTGGCCAAAACCCATGTGCCCTCAGGAAGTTCACCAGCGGGGCCAGAATTACAGAAGCCCTCTCACTGTTGCCCACCAAGCACCAAGAAGAGAGACCCTCACTGCCCCAGGCAGAGTGTTCCATCTAGACCTTGTGGCTAATTGTGTGAGGGACCTCTGCTCCGTATGATTTTCCAGTCCCATCTCAAAGCTGTCTATAGTTGTAGCTGCCTGCCACCACTTCCTGCAGCGGTGAATCCCACATGTTAATTATTCTGCAGTTTTGCTATTACCAGGAGGTAGACAAAGCATGCATATTGTTCCCTTTCTACAGTCACTCCCCTGATTCTCCAGTTATCAAGTTCAGTTGAAGGCAAGTTTTTGATGTGGAAACACATCTACTGGTGCATTACATGTAACGGAAATGATAACGGAAGTGACCTCTGTTCTGCCCCTTCCCATGACAGACAGGCAGGGGGAAAAGGGAGTGCACCAGTAGATGTGAAAAGAGCCAGCTGTGGGGTGAGCGGCTGAGGCAGCAGCAGTGGACCAAGCACGGTGGAAGACAGGTTGCAGAGGCGGCGGCTCCCGCTTGCTGAAACAGAAAGGAGGAAAGGTGCTGACTAAATGTGGTGGTGGGTGGGGTGGGGGTAGATATTTAGTTACTTTGGATTTGTGTTGTTATGCGATCGTACATTTTTTTTTAAGGTTATGAGGGTAGATGATGTGATGCTCAGGGGAGAGGGGAGCAATGCCCAACTGGGAATGGCCCAAATTTTTCCCCTTACACGTGGCCCAGCCTCGACATACACATCTTTGGATCCCATGGCAAAAAGGGGAATGCAGATTTCTCTGTGTTCCCCTACAGCAGGGCAACTGAGGGCCTGAACTGGGCCAGGCCTGGGACTGCCCCAAACTACACCCGATTCCATGTGAAAGGAGGATCTCGACCCACGTGCAAACAAGCAGTGATCGGCGCCTAATACATCATGCGGAAGATGCCTGACTGTTGCTGAAGTGGATTGAAACCACATAATTTGTCACATGGGAAAGCGCCCTATGTGTAGGGAGGCAGGAGATGAGATGGTTAGGCAGCCTGAAGTGACACTTCCATGAACAGCCCTGTTCCTTCCATGAACTTGGAAGGCAAGGGTGCTCCCTGTTCTTTTGGGGCTAATGGACCAGAATAAAGGAACTGAAGTTTTTTCCTGGCATCACAATGAAGCATTAGGGCCTGTGAACTTGATAAAGGACCTGGAGAAACAGTTTGCACCTTCAAGTCCAGAAGATGGCTTTAAACTATGTGTAGAACGAAATTGGCTAGATATCAGGAAGAATTTTCCACAGTGTAGTTCAGCAGTGGGATGGGCTGCCTCAGGAGGTGGGGAGCTCCCCCTCACTGACGGTTTTCAAGCAGCAGCTTGGAAGCTTTAAGATGATCCTGCACTGAGCAGGGGGTGGGACTGGATGGCCTGTGTGGCCCCTTCCCACTCTAGGATTCTATGAGTCTAATTCAGCAGTGGAAGGGGCTGCCTGAGGAGGTGGGGAGCTCCCCTCACTGGTAGACTTCAAGCAGCAGCTAAACAGATCCTTATCCTGGATACTTTAGGCTGATCCTGCAATGAGCAGGGGGGTGGGAGTAGATGGCCTGGATGGCCCCTTCCAACTCTGTGATTCTCTGATTCTAGGATGAGCATCCCCCAAGGACCATATTGTTCTTTCCTGGCTCATGTTCCACAATTGCTTGCTAATTTGCTTTCTTTGGTTGGACGGAGCTTCACGAAACGATGTGGAAAATGAAACTGTTCTCCAATTCATCCTGCACCTGCATTTGGTTTTAGCACATTGCTCGTCAGTCCAGCCTCCCTGCTTTCTTTAACCCCCCCCCCCCATTTGTTTTCCCATCGATGCTTGCTTTTCTTCTGCCGTGGTGAATACTATTCTTTTCCCTGTTTATTTTGGAGGAATCTAGATGGCTTGTTTGCTTTTCCATCTTCACACTTTATTATATTTCTGAACGGCCATTGTCCCCTGTTTATCAGCCTTTGTCTCTGCTGTACAGACCTCATTGAATTGAAATAGCCTTTCGGGGAAACTTGCCTGCCAAATAAGCAAATACGGGTGATGTGATGCATTGAATCGGTTTCATAAAAGGCCTGTTGTCTGGCGGGGAGGAGGGAGCAGCAGTAGTTTGATTCTTATTTTGTCTCTGGAATCGTGAGTAAAATATGCGTTTATTATTTGTACGTCACTCATTTCACTGTCTAGGGAGTGCTGGAAATGGCCTTTACTGTCCTGTTTATTCTATTGTCAAGCAGCTGTTGTGAGAAGTTTAAACCCATTTTAAGAAGTGAGACTGGGACAAGAGTTTGAGAACTCTGGCCTCAAAGAGATAGTTAGGATTCTCATTCTGTACCAGAGGCAGAAGCTGCAAAAGCTGATATTCCCAGGAAACTCAGTTTGCCAACAGCCTCTTTTCTATCACATCCATGACATTTCATGCCAGCCCTACTAGACCAACAAGGACGGAGGTAGTTGAAAAGAGGGGCCGGTAGCACCTTAAGGAATAACAACATAGGTGTCAGGGAATGAGCTTCTGTGAATCGCTCGTCATTCTGTAGAAGTCATAGAATCATAGTTGGAAGGGGCCATACAGGCCATCTAGTCCAACCCCCTTCTCAATACAGGATCAGCCTAAAACATCTCTGTCAGAATTGCAATCAGCAATTGTGAAGTCAGCCTCGAAGAGCTGTTATTAACTAGTTTAAGCAGCTGAGCTGTACCTGTGTGCTCACTAGTGGCATCAAGTGGCCATTGGTGAGGTTGGAGGGAATTCTGAGCCATGTGCTCTGGGGCAGTGGTCCCCAACCTGCGGGCCGCGGCCCGGCGCCGGGCCGCGAAGGCCATGGCACCGGGCCGCGGCTCCCTCTCCCCGCCCCGCCCCCGCAGTAAAAAACTTCCCAGGCCGCAAGCTTGCGGCCCGGGAAGCTTCTTACTGCGGGAGGCGGGGAGAGGGAATCAGGGCCGGGCCGCGCCTGTGCGGGCCACGCCCGCTCGACCCGATCCGCGGGCGCGGCCCGATCCGCGGGCGCGGCCCGGGCGCGGCTCGCGGGCGCGGCTCGGGTGCGGCCCGATCCGCGGGCGTGGCCCGCACGGGCGCGGTCCGCGGGGGCGCGGCCCGATGCCCTGCCGGTCCCCAGCCTCGGAAAGGTTGGGGACCACTGCTCTGGGGATTCCTTTGTTTAAGATGGGTTCCCACAAACCTCCTGCTTCTTTACGGAGAGAAGCACCATGTGCTCTGCTGAAGCACAACGCGGACTCCATTAGGCTGTCAGCTCTCTCCCATCTGCTGATATGTCGGTATGTAGTCCTGCTTGCAGCCTGGCCATGAGAGCTTGCAGTATGTTTTCTTTGTAACTACTCTTTAAGCTTTTGTACTGTGCTTCAGTAAGGAGAATGAAAGAGATGAATATGATATATGCTTGTAAATAATCTTTCCAGTAAAGATTACTCTCACAGGCTCTGTGTGGATCTGTGCGTCATCCACAAAGGTAACTAATAACTGCATACTTTCAAACACTCTTGTTACTCTGCAGCTCTCTCTCTCTCTGCCGGGACTCAGGAACAATCCAAGTCCAAAAGCCCCAGCAGTCTGTCCAGCCACTGCTTGAAGACTTCCAGTGAGGGGGAGCTCACCACCTCCTTTGGCAGTCTATTCCATTGCTGAACTACTCTAACTGTGATTTTCCCTCCCTGTGAGCAGTGATTCATGAAAGCTTATAACTCTGCCACAAATGTTATTACTCTTTAAGGTGTTACTGGGCTCTTGCTCTTTTCTTCTGCTACAGACAGAATAACACACTTACCCATCTTGATCTAAGGACGGAGATGTCCTCTGTCAGCCAGATCACTGCTTGCCAAGAGGACATGTATCCTTATGCTTATAAATATTGGTTTAGCCGCCATGACTCCCTAGGGCTCAGCCCTAAAATGGCGGGCTATTGATCCCTACAATGAGGTTAAAGCAGAACGAAATGAAAAGCAAATCTTGCCTCGCCTTGGCCATAGCCTTTAAAATGCTGGACAAAAAACATCCAGCAGCTGGAAGAGAGGCTTCCGTAAATCTACAGGGAAGCTTGGCAAATAGTGATGACAGCGATAATTATATTAGTCAGGGTTCTGTTTCTGATCCAAAGAGGACTGGGAGCGAAGGATGGGCTGTTTTGAAGTAAGGGAAATCCTGGAAGCACTTCCTTCTTAAGTGGGGTTTGCACTTCCCAGATGAGACACGGTTATTGCTTTGGGTGTTCATCTCATGCTCCTGTTGAAGAAACACTGGAAGAGTCACATTCCCCTGAAGAAACCTGTTGGTGAAATGCACAGGGAATTTTTTAGCTGAGTTATAAGTGTGTATATATTTAGATGAGCAAAAATGTATGAGTGTGTATGCACATACACACACAGAAATTTGGACCATCGGCTTTGGCCTTATTTTTTTATCTCCCTTTGCTGACTGTCTCTATGTTCAACCCCCAAGGGTTATAGGATTTTGAATGTGCGTCTTGTCAGTTTGCCCAGTGATCTAGGTCCAGCCTAGCAAAGTTTTGTGAGATCTCAAAAGCTAAGTATTGTTGTCATTGGCGAGTTCCCGGATGGGGCTCTGCCAAAGAAGTCCAGGGCTTCTGGGTGGAAGCAGGCAAACCACCTCTGTTCATCTCTTGCTTTGAAAACCTTTTTGGTTCACCATAAGTTTCCACCACCATGTTATTTTGTAAGGGGAGGCAGAATGGAAATCTAATTTTTCCAAAGCAAAGGTCTTTGCTTGTCATGGACTTCTGTTCAAGTCCCGTGATTTTTGCTGTAATACTACTGAACTCTCCTAAGGTTGTGTATTGATGGTTACTTCCAACCATGGAGTCTCTGTCGATTGAGGGTCCATCAAATAGGTCTGGGTGTTCTCTGAATCCCAGAGCCAGGAGGCAACATCGGGGAAGGTCCCTTCCTTTTTTTGATTGGCCTGTTGATTGGTCCCTGCTGATTGGTTGGTTTCCAGCAGGAGCAGCCCCTTTAACTTCTTGTGGTTTCATTACTTACCTCCAGCTATTTATTCCTTCACAGGCTTCAGGGGTTGGGGGAGAAATGCTCCCCAGGACCACCCTCTTTCTGGTCTTCTTTCAAAAAGCAAAGGGGACATTTTAGACTGGGATCTCTATGTTTAAAAAACCACTGTGTGGAGGCACTTCATTTCATTCTTTAAAAATAAACAGCAGTAGATGTTGTGAATACAGTCCTCAGGCACAGGGTCAGAACAGAGCTATGGTAGCTCAGTTAGTAAGCTGTTTGCCTTGCAACCGTAACTTTATGAGTTCAAGGCTGGCTGTGGGTCTTTTCTCCCCACACAGGAGTTTTCATGCATTTATTTATATTGATTTTGAACAGCTTTTAAAACATGTGATTTTCAAAAGTAAAAAAAATGAATAAAACTCCCGCATGGGGAAAAAAGACCCACAGCCAGCTTTGAACTCAAAAAGTTCTGGTTGCAAGGCAAATAGCTTACTAACTGAGCTACCATAGCCTTGAACTCATAAAGCATTGAGGCTAACTGAGCTATCTTGGCTTTGTTGAAGCTGGCTGCCTATGGCCCTACTGAGAACATCCACTGATTTTTTTGCAAGCATTTCCCCCTCCACTCCCCTCCAAACATGTGCAACAGAGATTGGGAGAAGGGATAACAGCTGAAGACAACCCACAGGTTCATCTTTATCTCCTTTAGATAATAGTGCTTACTTCATTACTTAAGGGGCCAGGAAAGATAGAAAAATACTTCCACAGCACAGAAGTTTAGACACAATCAACCAATCAGGAAAAACCTCAGCATAACAGTGCTGGAGACACGACTGCAGTGGTTGGGGAGGGGGAAAGCCAAACGAAACAGCCCATTCTACACCCAGAATAGAGTGCTATGAGCTTGCCTTTCTCTGATGAAGCGGGGAAAATCCACTCTTGGATATGCCGGGGAATAAGTCGTTTGACTACGGGGTCAATGCTCACCTGTGCAGGTGAGGGGTGGTGGAAATCCCGACTGGAAATCAATATCAAGTGTAGAAGGCTTTATGTTTACCTGAACCTAACCAGCCTTAAAAGCCCAGTGCAGACAAGGCCCAGTTAAGTTTTCAATGGGTACGAGGCTTTAGTGCTGATCTGCTTGTTCTGGGTGTTTTATCTATATTTGAATTGGCAGTCCGCTCCAAGACTAGAGTGGTCTAGCAAGCCAAATGAATGAACTAGTAGAGTCTCTTTTTTTCCCTCCCAATTTTCCTATCTCCAGTCTTAGCATAAGTGTCCATTCACCCCCGATTTCCCTTAAATGCAGCCTAGGATACGTTCTCATTCATTCCTGCTCATCAGCACAGCCGCTGAAGAAGTCAATCCACTTCTCCTTTTTATTTTGTTTTGAATGGAGCCCGTCTATTATTGAAATTGTTTCTAGCGATAAATGAAAGCAGAGGGAAATGTGATTATGTCTTGTCCCTAATTTTAGCGCTGCCTTGGCTAATTTGTGAGCCGAATTTGGGGGGTGGGGGAGTGTTTGAATCACAAATAAAAATGTTGATTTGGTGGGTGTCACATCCAATCCATTTACGGTTAGATTTTAATTCCTCCTCCCCCAAAATGTCTGCTGCGGGCTTGGGAGCTGGCCGTGGTTTTTCCTTTTTTGCATCCCCTTCCAGGACACCATATGAAAAATAATCACATTACAAGCGCAGAGTAAATTTCAGACCAAAAATGCATCTGTTCTGAATACAGTCTGGAATTGGCAGTATTACAAAGTACAGGGAGATGAAACCAACGCAATAAAAGCGTTTAATTTGTCACCCTAAATGTCAGCCCATTCAGGCCTTTCATGGCCTACCTGACTGTTGTTTAGGGTTGCCAACCTCCAGGCAGCAGCTGTAGATCTCTGGTTTTTTATAAAGGTAAAGGTAAAGGTATCCCCTGTGCAAGCACCGAGTCATGTCTGACCCTTGGGGTGACGCCCTCCAGCGTTTTCATGGCAGATTCAATACGGGGTGGTTTGCCAGTGCCTTCCCCAGTCATTACTGTTTACCCCCCAGCAAGCTGGGTACTCATTTTACCGACCTCGGAAGGATGGAAGGCTGAGTCGACCTTGAGCCGGCTGCTGGGATCGAACTCCCAGCATCATGGGCAGAGCTTTCAGACGGCTGCCTTACCACTCTGCGCCACAAGAGGCTCTTGCCTGGCTTTTATAATTGACCTCTAAATGGCCAAGATCAGATCCCTTGGAGAAAAAGGCTTCTTTGGAGCATGGTCTCTGTGGCATTATACCTCTGAGGTCCCTTTCTACCCCTCTCCCCATTGTCCCCCAATTCCTTTATTGAAAATTGTTGCTTTCGAAAGCAGACTTTGGAACAGGGGTAGTCAAACTGCGGCCCTCCAGATGTCCATGGACTGCAATTCCCAGGAGCCCCTGCCAGCATTCGCTGGCAGGGGCTCCTGGGAATTGCAGTCCATGGACATCTGGAGGGCCACAGTTTGACTACCCCTGCTCTGGAATTATAACCCACTGAGTCCCTCCCCTTCCCAAACCCTCTCCTCTCCAGGCTGCATCCCCCCCCCCCACAAATCTGCAGGTATTACCCAACCCAGAGTAATCAACCTTGACGTGGTTTCACTCTGAAGGGATTGTTTATCTTCCTCCTTCCAGTTTTGGTAGTTCTAGGACTTGTTAGGAAGAGATCTGATACCTCATGCTCATTTCTGGAAGAAACATGGATTTCCTAGTTAAATGGCAAGTTTGGAGAATGGCAGCCTTTCATTTTTCATTGCATTGAACAGAAATCCTATTTCATATAGTCTGCGGCCCTCCAGATGTCCATGGACTACAATGCCCAGGAGCCCCTGCCAGCGAATGCTGGCAGGGGCTCCTGGGAATTGTAGTCCATGGACATCTGGAGGGCCGCAGTTTGTCTACCCCTGGTCTAAGTTTTGCTTTGGCTGACTAAACTTCCTGTAGCTGACACGAAGAGGGGGAGACTGTGTAAATGAACTGGTGTTTGCAAAGTTTACTTCCAAGGTTTTGTTGTGATGCTTCTTCTTCTCACTGTTCAGAGGTTGTGTAACAACAGCCACTGTTATGGTTATATTAGGAGTAGGGTTAGGTATCTGCAGCAGTGGACAGCGGCTCATGAACTCTCACAGCCTGCCCCAAACCCTGTTAGTCTTGAAGGTGCTACTGGATTCTTGCTGTTTTCGGCTGTTGCAGAGAGACTAACGTGGCTAGTCATCTTGATCTAACGCTCATGGTGGTAGCTGTTGTAGAGTTTAATTTTGCACGCCAGAATTAAATATGTATAAGTGCCATCAGGTTGCAGTCAACTTATAACAATTCCAGCAAGGGGATTCCAAGGCAAGAGAGAATCAGAGGTGGTTGGCCATGGCCTTCCTCTGCAGAGCCTTCCTGGGTGGTCTCCCATCCAAGGTTTATGGTGACCTCAACAAGGGGCTTTCAAGACAAGTGAGAAGCAGAGGGGGCTGGCCATGGCCTTCCTCTGCAGAGTCTTCGGAGAGCCAGCTTGGTGTAGTGGTTAGGAGTGTGGACTTCTAATCTGGCATGCCGGGTTCGAATCTGCGCTCCTCCACATGCAGCCAGCTGGGTGACCTTGGGCTCGCCACGGCACTGAGAAAACTGCTCTGACCAAGCAGGAATATCAGGGCTCTCTCAGACTCACCTCCCTCACAGAGTGTCTGTTGTGGGGAGAGGAAAAGGAAGGCAAGATATAAGTTTTGTGTAAAAAAAAAAGTAATTAATGCTGCATAGCCTGTTGGCATTGAAGGCTGATTGCTCCCTGTTGCTATCCTACAAGATGTTTTGCCTGAAATGCATCAGGGCAGCCAGGTATTACCACGTTCTGTTGTTTCTTGCATTTTTATCAAATGTCTCCCTGAGGCCTGAGTTTTACAGCCTAATACCTATTGGTGGCTGTTACACTGTTTTGAGAAGCAGTGATAAAACCTTCAGCTTCTTTATCCACTTCACTCCATCCATATATATATATTTATATAGATCTCCTCCATTAAGGTTTCCATGGTCTCTCCCTAACAAAGATTCGGCATTCCGTGATTCAATCCATCCTTTTATCGGTACCACGTCTGACGGGAAAGATTCGTCACGGAGGTTCAGAGAGGTGAAGTTTATGTCTCGGCAATCAGATGCCTTGAAGTCATTCTGAAGTTTTGATATCTAATTTTTCCATATGTATTTACTGAGCCTCTCTCGGGCTCTTTCGGGTCTTGGGATATACCGTTTTCCTCGGAGGCTGTGGGATTATGTGTTCTGAACTTTGACATTGGTCTCTGGGTTAATCTATCATGCTCCATCAAATCAGCCGCACAGTCCACTTAATTAAACTTTGTAGAGTAAATAAGTCAGAGCTGAGACTGCCCCGGTGTTAATTGCCTTTCTTTTATTCATAGCTCTAAGCTCGGTTTTTAGCATCTGAAGGAATCTCTGTCCATGCACCCACTGTGGAATGTCTGTAGGGAACGGATTGGCACCGCTACATTCAATCATTAGTTTATTTGTTAGTTCATTCATTGTATTTATATACTGCTCAGGGTGGTTTACTGTTAGGCCAGGTAGGACTTGGAGACCTTCTGAAATTACAATTGATTTCCAGAGGATGTTTACTCCAGGGAGGATGGACTGTATGAATTATTTCTGGCTGAGGCCCCTTCCTTCTCAGACTCCTCCTCCAAACTTTTCAGGAATTTCCCAACCTGTCGCTGGCAGTCCTAGCAGTAGGACATCCTTATACTAATATGTAGGGATGGAGAAGAGCCTCTTGTGGCGCAGAGTGGTAAGGCAGCCGTCTGAAAGCTCTGCCCATGAGGCTGGGAGTTCAATCCCAGCAGCCGGCTCAAGGTTGACTCAGCCTTCCATCCTTCCGAGGTCGGTAAAATGAGTCCCCAGCTTGCTGCTGGGGGGGGGGGGGGTAAATGGTAATGACTGGGGAAGGCACTGGCAAACCACCCCGTATTGAGTCTGCCATGAAAACACTAGAGGGCGTCACCCCAAGGGTCAGGCATGACCCGGTGCTTGCACAGGGGATACCTTTACCTTTACCTTTAGGGATGGAGCAGGAGGCAGATCAAATAGAGCAGGAGTAGCCAGTCTGTGCCTCTCCAGATATCCATGGACTTCAATTACCATGAGCATGCTGACAGGGACAACCGTAGTCCATGGACATCTGGAGAGCCACAACTTGACCCCCCCCCCAAAAAAAACCCCTAATTGATGCCTCTGAATTTAAGCATAAATCCAGAGTGCTAGACATGCAACTCTGTTTTATCAGGAAGCCCTCTCAGAGTTGCTGGCGGCAATAGATACTACCCCAGATGTGGTGCGATGGTGCAGAATATGGTTGGGAAGCAGAGCGGCGGACATGCCCAACCAAGGCCCCTTCCCCCCCCTCCAGGCCCATCATTGCCCATTTGGGGAGGGGGGAGAATGGGTCAAGATGATCATATATAGTCGTATCACCTGATAAATGTTTAACATATTTTTTAAAAATATTAAAAACAAATTATCTACCACTCATTCCGGAAACCCTTCCAGAGTTGAGAAACCCGCAAAACCATAGTTGAGAAAGCCCAGGGGAGGAAGACTAGATGGCCTCTATGTTCCCACCCACAAAGGCCTTTCTTAAATAATGGAGAAACAAGACCCTCGTGCTGGAATTAACCCACCAAAGCCTCCAAAGGGTTGTTTGTTTTGCTTTTTTAAGACTACCTTAACAA
Organism: Paroedura picta; assembly: GCF_049243985.1. Lineage (NCBI taxonomy): Eukaryota > Metazoa > Chordata > Lepidosauria > Squamata > Gekkonidae > Paroedura > Paroedura picta. Next base: position 5,181,906 of record NC_135377.1, read on the forward strand.
AACCGTCCAATTTGTCTGAGAAAAGGCAGTCCTTCTGATCTCTCCCTCTGCAGGGCTTCATGAGCTAGAGCCAGCACTTTGGATGGCACCCAAAATCCATGGGTGGGTGGGGGGGAAGAGGGTCTCTCTGTAAAATTCCTCTGTCTCCCAGCTCTTAATCTCCATTTATTAGTGCCTTCTGTTAGGGCTCCGTGTCTAGCTGCGTGGCTTGACTACGACTCCTTTTAAACGGCTCGTGCCTTGAAACCTATTTAATTCTTTATCTAATTGATTAATGTAATAAGCTCGTAAGCATTCTCTTATTCCCAGCGCATCAGCCACCAGAGGCTCAGGGCCAGCCCCGTGGCCTAATTGGAGCGCCGCTGAGATTCCCTCTCCGAGGCTGTCCAAGAAAGGGGGCCCGAGGCAAAGCTTCCCTTTCCAGCAGAGACGGAGCACTCCACGTTGCGCCGTAATGATCACCCTGCCTGCTTTCGGCTGCAAAAAGAGCACCGCATCAGGCTCTTTTCAAATAGACAGGAGTCCTGGGAAACCGACCTGGCCTCCTGACGCTTCTCTCCCTTCAAACTTTTGCGTTATCGACACGGCACGCTCAGGAAATGTTTGACAAGTCCGGTTGCCCCACAACGGCTCTTGTGCGTTCTCCGTCGAGCCCGACCACAGGCCGAGCCTCTCTCTTTTTGCAGTGTTTGCTTAAAAGCCGTAAAAAGAACTGGCTCGTGCTCGTTGGATTGGCAAGCTGTTATCAAGGAAGTGATAATTTCGGTCTGGAAGCACCATAGAGACTTTTGGGGGTCCGAGCTTTCGAGAGTCTCTAAGGCGCCACCCGACTCAAATCTAGCTGTTGTACCACAGGGCAGTTCTGCTGGCTGCTCTTTAAATTAACAAACCTGTTCGTTGTTCAAGCCTGAACTCTCCCTCGATGCAAAAATGGCTAAACCCGGCGGGCGTATTTTGGTCGTGTCCTGAGAAGACAAGAGTAACTAGAAAAGACAATAGAAAAAGGAGAGTTGGTTCTTATATACCACTTTTCTCTACCCAGAGTCTCAAAGCGGCTTACAATCACCTTCCCTTTCCTCTCCCCACAACAGGCACCCTGTGAGGGAGGTGAGGCTGAGAGAGCCCTGATATTACTGAAAAAGAAGAGTTTGTTCTTATATACCACTTTTCTCTACCTGAAGGAGTCTCAAAGCAGCTTCCAATCACCTTCCCTTTCCTCTCCCCACAATAGGCACCCTGTGACGGAGGTGAGGCTGAGAGAGCCCTGATATTCCTGCAGATATTCTCTGATTTAGGATGCTTTGGGCTGATCCTGCGTTGAGCATGGGGTTGGACTAGATGGCCTGTATGGTTCCAACTCTATGATTCTATGATATTCAGAGCAGTTTTCTCAGCTGTGGCGAGCCCAAGATCACCCAGCTGGTTGCATGTGGGGGAGCGCAGAATTATTCCGCAGCATGCCCTTTGGTGGTTGTGACGTGCACTTTTGCTGGTCACTGGCCATATTGATTGACATGTGTGCTGCTCCTAAAAAGCGCCATCCTAGACTTCCTCTTGCAATATGTTTTACTGCAGGGCCAAAGTTGAATAAGACTTTGGGTGGTAACTGTTAAATTCACTTGAACTAGATGGCTCAGGCTGCCCTGATCCCATCAGATCTTGGAAGCTAAGCAGGGTCATCCCTCGTTGGTCCTTGGATGGACGACCTCCGAAGAAGTCCAGGGTTGTTGGGTAGAGGCAAGCAATAGCAAGCAACCTCTGAAGTCCCTTGCCTCGAAAATCCCACAAGAGGGTCAGCATGTGAGCTGCTTTTTCATGATACTTCCCACGACCACCACATCCCCTCAATAAAAAGTATACTATTTTTCTCAATGGGATACTAAAAACCTATCGGCATAAGTCTCTGCCATCATCTTGAGATTCCACAGGATCAGAAAAAAACAGGAAAGACAAACAATAAGAGACAAGGGGACAAAAATCAGGGATACGTTGTGATAAGGAGAAGAAAATTGAACAGGTCTTCAGCCATGCTCCGTTATGTTCATTGTTACCTTAAAGCTTTGTTGGAACAACAGCCATTAAAGAAACGGTCCTGAAAGGTAATACAACAGAAGAAAAGTAGCCAAACAGTCATATTGGGATAGACATATCTGCAGATTATTAGCTAGCTTTATCTCTCTGCATATCTGTATGGAGAAATGAGCCAATGGGGTATAGTAATGATAGATACCATAATAGACGCTCGGACCCCAAGCATCCGTTTCTCATCAGACGCTAAAAATGATTTGCTCTCAGACGGAATATATTAAGGGACATTACGTTCTCTGCTGTTGTTCCAATTTAAAGCGCTCTCGGCATCCAATACAAGCATTCGGCTTCTCTATGCGCAAGTATGCGCCCGTTCATTTCCACATCGGAATTATCCACAAGGAAATGCACATTTCAGAACTCTCCTTAGCCCCCCCCCCCCCAAGAAAACAGGAAAGACATTCTGCAGGATGAAGTGCCGTGTGCGTGTGATGCTTCCATGCTACTGAACAGCCTCTGTAGAGGCGAGTTTTAAAAAAATGAGACAACAAAGTGTGCCCACGTATGCTTCCCGGCATGATGCTTAGCTGTTGTTTTGCCAGAGTCAGGAGGGGATGGGGTAGGGTGGCCATCTCCGGCTGGGGAATCTCCTGGAGATTTAGGGGTAGAAAATGAAGAAGGGGAGGGAAAAGGAACTTACCCAACGTGTGATATAAGCTAGGAACAAAAAAGGATGGAGAAATCTGAAAATTATATTATATATATATATATATACACACACAGAGAGAGAGAGAGAGACAGAGACAGAGACAGAGACAGAGACAGAGAGACAGAGAGAGCCTCTTGTGGCGCAGAGTGGTAAGCGGCAGAAATGCTGTCTGAAGCTGTCTGTCGATGAGGCTGGGAGTTCAATCCCAGCAGCCAGCTCAAGGTTGACTCAGCCTTCCATCCTTCCGAGGTCGGTAAAATGAGGACCCAACTTGCTGCTGGGGGGTAAAACGGTAATGACTGGGGAAGGCACTGGCAAACCACCCTGTATTGAGTCTGCCATGAAAACGCTAGAGGGCGTCACCCCAAGGGTCAGACATGACCCGGTGCTTGCACAGGGGATAACTTTATCTTTACCTTTACCTTGCTGATTCTGTGGACTTAGGAAGATTGTGACTGTGTGGGCAGAGGCAATTGTGTCAGTATTTGGCTCTTGTGGTCCTTTCTTACATGCCCAGAGAGGTGCCGGTCACTGCTTTGGGGTCGGGAGGTGAGTTTCTTCCAGGCCAGACTGCTCGGGGGTTCTGTTTTGGGGGGTGGGGGCAGAGCATCACGTAGGCGTGGAGTTGAGGGTCACTTTTGGTGGGCGAGTGGTTGTGAGTGTCCTGCATTCTGCAGGGGTTGGACTGGATGGCCCTGGAGGTCCCTTCCAAATCTATGATCCTTTGATGTTTACTGCATCTCATTGGGAGTAGAACGTCTTGCTTTCCTGGAAACTATCTGCATTTTATCGTAATTTTTTAATAATTTTTTATAGCTTTAATGCAATCCGTGTTCTCTGGCCAGGATCATGAGTGGGAGTTGCCTCCTGACTCCTGTATTTGCCCACGGAGGCATTTATATAAATGAAACCAGTCGACATTTCTACAATTAATGATAGCTTGGCTCGTTTCTTTCATTCTTTAGGAAATTAAAGGTTACACTTTCTTGGTTTGTCAAGCCACTGCTTTAAAGAGACTGCCTCTTCAGAATATAAAAAACAACAACACAGGGTTTAAAAAATAGTCGGTTTGTCAGATCCTCCTTGGCCTATTGTCAGGGGTGGTGGGAGAAGAGTTTTCCAGCTCCAGGTTGGGAAACCTTTGGACATTTGGTGCCAGAGATTTAGGAGATGTCAAGACTATGACACAAGATGTCATAGTCCCATTGTATACGGCACTGGTCAGACCACACCTGGAGTACTGTGTGCAGTTCTGGAGGCCTCACTTCAAGAAGGACGTAGATAAAATTGAAAGGGTACAGAGGAGAGCGACGAAGATGATCTGGGGCCAAGGGACCAAGCCCTATGAAGATAGGTTGAGGGACTTGGGAATGTTCAGCCTGGAGAAAAGGAGGTTGAGAGGGGACATGATAGTCCTCTTTAAGTATTTGAAAGGTTGTCACTTGGAGGAGGGCAGGATGCTGTTTCTGCTGGCTGCAGAGGAGAGGACACGCAGTAATGGGTTTAAACTTCAAGTACAACGATATAGGCTAGATATTAGGAAAAAGATTTTCACAGTCAGAGTAGTTCAGCAGTGGAATAGGCTGCCTAAGGAGGTGGTGAGCTCCCCCTCACTGGCAGTCTTCAAGCAAAGGCTCGATACACACTTTTCTTGGATGCTTTAGGATGCTTTGGGCTGATCCTGCGTTGAGCAGGGGGTTGGACTAGATGGCCTGTATGGCCCCTTCCAACTCTATGATTCTATGATTCTAGGAGGACTAGGATATCAGTGACGTACAATGCTACAGTGTCCACTCTCCAAAGCATCCAGAGGAACTGATCTCTGTGTGTGTCCTGCATAGTGCAGGGGGGTTGGTCTAGATGACCCATGAGGTCCCTTCCAACTCTATGATTCTAGGATTCTATGATTCTGTACTCTGGAGATGAAGTGTGATTCCAGGGGATCTCTGTCCGCACCTGGAGGCTGATATCCTTAGTTTGTAACTATATTAAAGAACGGGCAGCTGAAAAGTCAGTTGTTTTGATTAGTTTTGAATCTCAAAAACAAAGCGTAATTTTAAGAAGACTAAAGGGATTTTTTCTATATGTGTGTAGTTTCCAAAATGGTAGCTTTGGAAGAGGGTGTTGAGATTATCTAATAACATTCGAACACCCCTGCTGGGTTGGACCAATAAGCCATCTCGTGCAGCATCCTGTCTCAACCAGTGGTCAACCAGTTCTTCTGGAGGACCAAAAACAGGGCGTAGAGCAGGGGTAGTCAAACTGCGGCCCTCCAGATGTCCATGGACTACAATTCCCAGAAGCCCCTGCCAGCGAATGCTGGCAGGGGCTTCTGGGAATTGTAGTCCATGGACATCTGGAGGGCCGCAGTTTGACTACCCCTGGCATAGAGGCTGAGGCTTTCCTTCCTGACTCTGAGCATCAAATTTTTAGAACCTCTGAAGTTGGAGGTTTCTTTCAGCCACCATGGCTAGTCGCCATTGAGAAATTTCTCTTCCACGAGTCTGTATTGGACCCTTTCCAAGCTGTTTATTCCTGTGGCCATCGCTACATCCTCTGGGGGGTGAATTCCATGTTTTAATCACTCTCTGCATCATGTTATTAAGGGCCACCTTCTCCTTGACTGTGCATAAGAGACGTACCAAGTAGCTTGCCCAAGGACTGAACCCTCACATTTGGTCTCAGAGCGACCAAGGCAGGCATAACCTTTCATCATCTGTCCTGCTTTTCTCATGCCTCAGGCAGGCAAACACTCAGATCGAAGCCAAGTTCTAGCCTTATTTATCAAAAGCTTGAGTGGGGAAAAAAATCCTTTCCCCTTCCAAGCCTGGAGAAAGGGGAGGAGCAGCCAGGTTAACTAACCACACATACGCAGGAACACACATGTAGCTACCTTCTACTGAATCAGACTCTTGGTCCTTCACGTTCAGTATTGTCTACTCAGACCAGCAGCGGCTCTCCAAGGTCACAGGTAGAGGTCTTTTGTGTCACCTATCGGTCCATCTAGGTCAGTATTGTCCACTCAGCAGACTGGCAGCAGCTCTCCATGGTCTCAGGCAGATGCTCAACTGGAAATACTAAGAATTGAACCTGGGACCTTCTGCATGCCAAGCAATTGTTCTGCCATTGTGCCATGGCCTCTCTACAGTATGCTCCCTGCCTGGCTGAAGGTGAGAAGGGTGAACGTCTCTGGGCATGGAGACCATTCTGAATAAGGGAAGGAGGGAATTTCTCAGGGCAATGAGAATGTGAACCTTTTTTCCAACAGTGCCAACTTGAGCCCACATCAGCTGGAAGGGTAATGAAGCAGGATCCTTTGTACCTAAATGTGCCTTGGCTGTTTACCGTGAGGTCCTGATGAATGATCTGGCGCTATGCAAAGAGAGAAGAGGGTTTTTTCCCCCTCTGAAGCAGCCTTTTATTCCCAACAAAAACAATGATATTGTGCTCTCTCCGCCTTTTCACTGTGGATAGAGAGACAGGGTTGCCGGCATAAACCAGCAACCAGCAAGAAACTCATGCAGTCGGGAAGCAGGAGATGAGATGGTTAGGCAGCCTGAAGTGACACTTCCATGAACAGCCCTGTTCCTTCCATGAACTTGGAAGGCAAGGGTGCTCCCTGTTCTTTTGGGGCTAATGGACCAGAATAAAGCAACTGAAGTTTTTTCCTGGCATCACAATGAACCATGAGGAAGCACTTTATGGTACTTGGGCCTGTGAACTTGATAAAGGACCTGGAGAAACAGTTGGCACCTTCAAGTCCAGAAGATGGCTTTAAACTATGTGTAGAATGAAATTGGCTAGATATCAGGAAGAATTTTTCACAGTGTAGTTCAGCAGTGGGATGGGCTGCCTCAGGAGGTGGGGAGCTCCCCCTCACTGACGGTTTTCAAGCAGCAGCTTGGAAGCTTTAAGATGATCCTGCACTGAGCAGGGGGTGGGACTGGATGGCCTGTGTGGCCCCTTCCCACTCTAGGATTCTAGGAGTCTAATTCAGCAGTGGGATGGGCTGCCTCAGGAGGTGGGGAGCTCCCCCTCACTGGTCATCTTCAAGCAGGGGCTGGACAGATCCTTCTCCTGGATGCTGGAGGCTGATCCTGCCTTGAGCAGGGGTTTGGACTAGATGGCCTGCATGGCCCCTTCCAATTCTATGAGACTTCTATTATCTGAAACTTGTTTTGGAGATGCCGTGTTACAGACAGGGAAGAGCCGTTGTTGACACCAGGGTGGAGAGGGAAAGAAAAGGGCGCATAATGTGGAAGTTTGGTGGCTTCCATCCCATTGTGCCATGGATTTTTGTTTGTTCTCATTTACTGAATCTGTGGCTTTTGAAGCTGCTTGGGCTCCGTGGTATCAGTTCTTGCTCTGTGTGGAACAGCAGTGAATGTGTTAGATTCATGTGGCAGCTGTAATACTTTCTTCAGTTGCTCTGTACTGTTATACAACAGAAGAGAAAACAATAGGTAAAGGTAAAGGTAAAGGTATCCCCAGTGCAAGCACTGAGTCATGTCTGACCCTTGGGGTGACGCCCTCCAGCGTTTTCATGGCAGACTCAATACGGGGTGGTTTGCCAGTGCCTTCCCCAGTCATTACCGTTTACCCCCCAGCAAGCTGGATACTCATTTTACCGACCTCGGAAGGATGGAAGGCTGAGTCAACCTTGAGCCGGCTGCTGGGATTGAACTCCCAGCCTCATGGGCAGAGCTTTCAGACTGCATGTCTGCTGCCTTACCACTCTGTGCCACAGAAAACAATATCCTTCTCTCTATGTTCCAGATTTGAGAACAGAATAGACTTGTTTACTTTGAGCCCATCCAAAAGCTGGATGGTTTGAAGCCGACAATTTTGTCGTGGCTGGAATTTTATAACTGAAAACTTTAAGCGAAAATGATGCTCTTAACCCTGAGGTACATGGCTTTATACCGTTGTTGACATCTGCTGAGACCTATTATTCAATTCAGTCTTTTATTTGAACACACGAGCAAAATGTCTGTATGCTCTTTGCTAATAAAAGTGTTGACACTTTCCCCTTAGGTTGATTTCTGGGATCTTTCAGCGTTTCTTAGAAAGGTACAGAGACTGCCCGTTGCCACACAACTGAGTTTTCCTGAAGTTTTACTTGTTTTAAAACAAAGGAGGCAAACCCAAGATGCTTTCTCCTGCTTGAAGCTCAACAAAATCAATTTGAACTTACCTGTGGTTGCCATGTGCCCACTGTGGGACAGAAATCTCCTGTACGTAGTAGGCCTCACGTGCCAGCTCTCCAGTGGCCAGTGGAAGAAGAAAACACTGTTGTCAACATTTTAACATAACTTCCTGGGAAACCCAGAAGTGATATCAGCTCTCCTTAAAATTCAGCAAGAACTCCGAATTGATATCAGCTCTCTCTAGGAATGAGCAAAAACTCTATAGTTCAAGTTACTGCGCATGCAACTTAAATGTGCTACCATATGCGATGTGAATGCAATGAGATGCCCACTACCTTGTGGATCTTGTCTGTGTTTTTCATCCACATTTACTGTGTACTTGGTAATGAATAGATGTATCTTATTCTTTTGTCGAGCTGCTCAACCTTCCAGGTTCCTGGCATTGTTCTAATACTGCATAAACCTTCTGCAAGTGCTAGTCTGAAGCAATCGCATTCAGACTGCCCGTGTCCATTGCTGTCAATTCTTTTTGACAACCAGTTTTTCCTCTCTTCATTTTTGCAGTCGCCACGCTTTCCATTTTCCAGATTACCCCCATCTCCACTGGGTTTCCCTCCCCCCCATATTTCACAAAGCTGACTCTCAGTCTATCCTCGTATTAATCAATGTTATTTCAATTTGCAGTCATCGTGTGGATGTTTTTCTAAAAAGCCTCATGGGAGCTTTAAAACGGCCTTCCCTGCAACGCTATGGGGGTACTGGGGGATGAAAAGCTGTGGGTTATGTATGGAGCCCAGGGTGGCCAGCTACAGGTTAAGAAATAGCCAGAGGATTTGGAGATGCAAGGCAAGGTGTGAGGAGGGGAAGGACATCTGTGGAATATAATGCCACAGAATCCACCTTTAAAAGCAGCCATGTTCTCCCGGTGAATTGATCTTTGTCGGTTGTCATCCCCAGATATCTCCAGCCCCACCTGAAAGCAAGCAAACCCTAATGCAGGGGTAGTCAACCTGTGGTCCTCCAGATGTCCATGGACTACAATTCCCACAAGCCCCTGCCAGCATTTGCTGGCAGGGGCTCATGGGAATTGTAGTCCATGGACATCTGGAGGACCACAGGTTGACTACACCTGCCCTAATGGATCCCCTTCTGTGTATTTCTGGATTCTGGCCCAGATTCTAGGCTGTGAAATGTAGGTAGATTCCGCTGAAAGTGATAACGATGCACAAATCCATCTCTGACGAACACCGTGCGAAGCGCCTCCTCACTCTCCATCCCATCTCTTCCAGGAACGCCATTATATTGATTGTCTCTGCTGAGGCCCGCGGTCCCGTCCGCCGCAAAGTGTTCTGCCATTCTCAATTGTCTATTGTGAAGATTGCTTTCAGAACGCCTCTGCCAGGTGTCCCCTGGGGTGTTCCATAAAACGGGCCATTGTGAAACGGTTCCCCGTGGGAGGCGGAAAAAGAGAATCTTTCTTGTCTTGTTGGTTGATCTCGGACGACCCCCCCCCCCAAGTCCAGTTGTGCTGACCTCAGCTTGTTGGTGCAGCTGCAAGCTCCACAAGAGCCGGGTGGGACTCCGGAAGTTCCACGAATTTTGTGCACGTCCTTCGGCAGGCTGCCGTCTTCTGTGCGCATTCCCGATTCGAAACATGGGAATCAAGCACTGTCCAAATTGATGCCTTGAAAACAACGGCCGCCGGTGAAAATCTACTAGTTTTGCAGAAATCTCTATAGTTTCCCATGTTATGTGTTGAAAAATACACAATGCCTCTAAATAATCTGATTTCATCTGTTGCTTCCCTCTCCAACGTTGCAAAATTATTTTTATTGGTGTTCCTTCTCTTTTGAGTCCTCTGGGCTCTGCATTGCCCAGAGGCAGTGCCAGAGGCCATGAATGCAGACCACGGGACAAACACCCTAGGACAGGGGTAGTCAACCTGTGGTCCTCCAGATGTCCATGGACTACAATTCCCATGAGCCCCTGCCAGCATTTGCAATGACACTCTGGGAATTTTCCCATGTCTCTGTAGTATTTACCATAGAGGTTAGTGGAACTTCATAGAATTTCCCCAGAAAACCCCTCAATATCTGAGGCAACACCATGCTTAACTCAGTGAACCATTCCATAGACTTGATTATGAGATGGCTAATTATATCTTTTATATGAGTCTGTCTTGGGAATAACACATCACGTTGGGCCTAATTTAGGCATACCCACAGCACAACATCTTTGCTTTGTGACTCGGTGAAAGTTAGATTTTGGGAAGTGTTCTTTGCTAGGATAAAATTACACAGAGAGAAACGCAACGTGTTATTCCCCTTGGCCCCCGATTATTACCGCCCGCTTCTTTCCGGGGAGCTCCCCCATTCGGGAAGTTTAGTGACCCGACAGATACAAATTTTCATGACCGTCAACAGCCCAGATTCGATACAGCCGTAAAAGATCAATCTGTGCTTGTATTCTTCTTCACGTACCGTCAGCCGTGTTGCTAGCGAAGGTTTGATCCTGGCCCTTCTTGATTGCTGGTGATGGTTTGGAAGGCTGTGAGGCAGACGGTAGAAAGGTCATGGATTGATTTTCTGCCACTGGGGCCAAGGGCTGTAAGGATTTTGTTATGATTATTTTAGATAAGGGTGTTTGTTTTTTTTAAAACAGTCTTGCTTAGTGCGCATTGGATACAGGTCTTCCTGAAGTAAATACACAAGGAAGTTTTGAATGTAATATGCATTTTCCCAACAAAACAAAGGTAGCTTTATAAGAAAGGGCCACAGTTTTCTCAACATCTTTTCCTTTAAAAGGAGGGGAAAAGAGAAAACTTTAAGTGTCTATATCAGCTATTCTCAACCGGGGTGGTGGTGGTATATAGCACATTTGAAGGGGGCCACCTTGCTTTAGGATGCTTTGGGCTGATCCTGCGTTGAGCAGGGGGTTGGCCTAGATGGCCTCTATGGCCCCTTCCATCTCTATGATTCTGTGATTCACAGCCTGAAGAATGTGAGAAGGGGAATCCAACGGGTTTATGGGGGCCTTGGTAACTGAACCTATGAAATCCCCTTTTTGTCATGTGTTGTTGTTAGTTGCGAAGTCGTGTCCGACCCATCGCGACCCCATGGACAATGATCCTCCAGGCCTTCCTGTCCTCTACGATTCCCTTTTTGTCATGTATGACCTCATTAATTGCTAGAAAGTCCAACCTTTGTCAAGGGGGGGGGGGGAATCACGTAAGCCATCCTTTATGTGTGCTTGAATTAAAGGTTTGAAGGGGGAAATGAACACACATGCTCCTCTTGGTTGAATGTTCTCGAAATCTTTCTCAGGTATTTATAAAACAAGGTACGTCGAGTATAGCTAGTTCACTCTTAGCTTAGGCCTTTTTTAGCCCTGCTCATTGCACAAATCTACTGCAGGGGTCCCTGCGACTCCAGAAGGGCTCCTAAAAGTGTTGTGGCCCCCAAAAATGTTGAGAACGGTCTGTATAATATTAGATTCACATGGGAAGCCGTGTTGGTCTGAAGCATCAGAACAAATTTAGAGGCCACCTTGAAGACTAACCAAGTTTGATTCAAGGTATGGAGCGTTTATGTGCATGCACGCTTCCTCAGATACAATGTCGTGGGATGGAAGTAACCAGTTCATACTTATAGGCAAAGTAGAAGAGTTCTCTTACTCGGCGTATCTGAGGAAGTGCGCGTGGACGTGAAAGCTCACGCCTTGAATAAAACTTGGTTGGTCCTGGATTCTAAATTTGTTCTTATATAACATTAGAAGATTCAGGGGGTTAGCCATGCTGGTCGGAAGCAATAGAACAAGAATAAATACACACCGGGATAGGGGGCAGCAGGCCGAGAATCTGCCGGACACTGCGGGAGTGAGATTCAGCTGTGTACCAGTCCTTAAGAAATCCCTCATAAACTACGAGAGCCAGTTTGGTGTAGTGGTTAGGAGTGCGGACTTCTAATCTGGCATGCCGGGTTCAATTCTGCACTCCCCCACATGCAGCCAGCTGGGTGACCTTGGGCTCGCCACGGCACTGATAAAGCTGTTCTGACCAAGCAGTGATATCAGGGCTCTCTCAGCCTCACCCACCTCACAGGGTGTCTGTTGTGGGGAGAGGAATGGGAAGGCGACTGTAAGCTGCTTTGAGCCTCCTTCGGATAGAGAAAAGCGGCATATAAGAACCAACTCTTCTTCTCCTTCTGAAATCTCAGGGCTCTCTCAGCCTCACCCACCCCACAGGGTGTCTGTTGTGGGGAGAGGAAGGGAAGGCGACTGTAAGCCGCTTTGAGCCTCCTTCGGGTAGGGAAAAGCGGCATATAAGAACCAACTCTTCTTCTTCTTCTTCTACATTGGATGGTTTTTGGGGAGAATGAATCTGACAGCAGTGTGGGAAGTGTCATAGAATGGGAGCTTTATGACCTGCCTGGAAATCTCATAAGGAAAGCAGTCACTCTTCCAGCAGCCCCCACATCAGTTTTTATACCCTGATTTTCAATGCCTGGAGGAGCTGAGAGGGCTCTGACAGAACTGCTCTGTGAGGACAGCTCTCACAGGACTGCGGCTAGACCAAGGCCACCCAGCTGGCTGCATGAGGAGGAGCAGAGAATCCGACCCAGCTCGCCAGATTGAAAGCCGCCCCTCTTAACCATTAAACCACAGTGGCTCTCAAAGCCACGTGAATCTTTTGCTCGTGATTGGGAGTCCACTTCCTCAGGCTTCAGGGTCTGATCCCTGCCTAGAACTTTGCCCCGTCTTCTTTCGCCCGGGAGCCGCCCCACAGCTTGAGACCCGTAAGCGAAGCTGCCTCTGCCGTTCCACGAAACGCCTTTCCCGCCGGTGTCACGCCGATTATCCACGCTGCCGTAATCCCTTTGTGTGCCTCGTCAAATAGCCGACGGGCTCCCTTTTTAGAACTCCGATTGCAAAGCGGATCTAAAGCCGCCGAGATACGCCTCCCCCCCCCCTTGTCTGCTTTAGTATGAAAATCTCACCGAAGAGCGTGAGGAGAAAAGATGAAAAGAATTAAGCAGGTGACATGACGGGCTCAACTTGCCTCGTCCCTTGAATTGTCGGAGGTGTTTCATTATTGAAGTAAATATCTCCTGCATAGAGCGAGCTCACTAGTCCGAAGGGGTGGAGAGGGTTTGGACGCAACAGATAAAAGGGCCGCAGCAGGGATCTGTGGGGGTGAAGTATCAGGTGCTGCCAGGCAAACTGGGCGGAAACTTTACCAGAAGTCTGCCCCAGGGGGGGGGGGAGCAAGAGGAACTCAAATGTGGTTTTCCATCCCTTTAGATCTGCCTTTTTCAACTTTTTTTTACCATTGAGAAGCCCCTGAAATGTTCTTCAGGTTTTGAGAAACCCCAGGTTTCGAGAAATGCTGCAGAATATGGCTGGGAAGCAGAGCTTCTGATAACACCTGGGTTTTGGCTAAGATTTGCTATAGAGAGTTGGATTGAACGGGCCACTGGCCCAATCCAATATGGCTTCTCTTCTGTCCTTAAGCTACTGTCTGGAACTATTACTCCAGGAAGACTGCGTATAATGCATCTCCCCACCACCATCTTGAGACCCCCTTGCCTAATGCTGAGAGAAGAGACTGTCCGGAATCCGAGGGGCGTGCTCTTATTGACGCCGAGGGCTTTGCTTTTGTCCTGCTATCCGAATCAAAGCGGGCTACCAAGTCAGGAACCCCATTAATTAGAAAGAGATGCTTTCTATAAAGCCAAACCTAATTTCCAGAATTGTCATGGCAGCCGTACCAGTCCTGCAGCTCCTTAAGTGGAAATTCCCCGAATCATCGTGGCAGCCGAATGGATGCTAATGCAGCCGGAGAATCGCACGGAGCTCATTTCACCCAGCTGCATTTTGTACCTGGCCTTTTTAACGTGGCTTTGTGTGCCTGCGAACAGGAGCATTTCTGCATTGCGCGGGTTTCCGTGCTGTCGCTCTATTAAACGCAGCTCCTCCCGCATCCTTTGATTTGTCTCTGGTGTCGCCGAACGCTGATTAGATATTGTCCGGACGAGCCGATACGATACGGAAGATCTGATCAACTGTTTTCGGCTTGCTAATGAAAGCAAACCGGGGGGGGGGGGGGGAGGGGGGAAGGATTGTGTGGAAGGGTTTCAAAATACAACCGCTTCCCTTTGACAGTTTTTATTAGCGTTTGCCTAGTCTATTATTTAACAAAAACCGCCTCTTTATTGCTTAAACAAATGATTGCGCCGTTTCCGAAGGAGCTCGTTTTTCTTCCACTTCTCCGCCGCCCGCTCCAGACAGATTTGTGCTGTGCCTTTCATGCTAATTGCTTTTATTGCAGCTGTTGGAGAGGCTTAAGCGACACTTGGCAATCGGAAAGCGGTTACCGCTCTGCCATAGCCTGGACCTCAGGAAAGCGGCTGTGAGGAGCTGATCTTCGCACCCCCCACCCACCCACCCACCCACTTCCCAAAGATTTCTGGGCACATTCAGGTAGCCTGGGGTTAGACGTGCTGATGTCTTAGTGTGCTGGTACGAATGGCAGAAATGGAACCAGCTGTGCTGTGATTGTACCCGCCCCCTTTGACTATGTGGTGCCCTCCCCTCCTTTTATACTCCCCTGACCTCGTCTCTAAGAGAGCCAATTTGGTGTAGTGGTTAGGAGTGCGGACTTCTAATCTGGCATGCCAGGTTCGATTCTGCGCTCCCCCACATGCAACCAGCTGGGTGACCTTGGGCTCGCCATGGCACTGATAAAACTGTTCTGACCGGGCAGTGATATCAGCGCTCTCTCAGCCTCACCCACCCCACAGGGTGTCTGTTGTGGGGAGAGGAATGGGAAGGCAACTGTAAGCCGCTTTGAGCCTCCTTCGGGTAGGGAAAAGCGGCATATAAGAACCAACTCTTCTTCTTCTTCTTCTTCTACCTCCCAGGGTGCCTGTTTTGGGGAGAGGAAGTGAAGGCAAGCCGCTATGACCGTTTATGCACTGGAGGTTTCATGCCGGGCTGCAGGGTGGAGTTTTAGTCGTGACAGGTTGCCCCACCTCTTCCTGCACCCACAAGGGGGAGCATTTGAGTGCTCCTCATCCATCCCCGATATGTGCCCCTGTAGTTCGCAGTGCGTAAATGGTCTATGAGATGCTTTCAGGTAGTAAAAAGCAGGGTACAAAAAACCCAGCTCATCTTCTTCTCCTTTTCTGTTTTTGCATCATTTGTCGTCTTGTGAGATCCCTTGATTAATTTTGGAAGTGAGCCCCTTGAGAATAAAAATAATAATAATAATGCATTTCAACTCTTATATGAAGAGGAATTCACCTCTCTCAGGAAACTTAAAACACCGCCTGCCTGAAAAGCACATCTCTGGTTGTAATAAATAAAAGATTCACACGGGATTTTTCCCATCCCTCCCCCGCTGAATGCAATCCTGCTTGGGGAAGGTTTGCAGTGCTTGAAATAACAGTGTGTATCTTCAGTTCATTGGATTGGTAGAAAAGCAGCATCCACTATATATCAAGTGAGGTTAGATTTGACAGGTGGAAGATGAGCATGGGGAGGGGGAGATAAATGTATCAAAGCACTTCGAGTGACTGCTGGGGAATTTCTCCTCTATCTGGTATTTAGTTAAGTTTTTACGTGAGGAGCCAAAGGGAACTCAGCACTATGGAAAGAGTTTCACCGCATCATTTAACTGTAAGAAGAACTCTTCTGGACCAGATCAGATCAGTGGCCCATCTAGTCCAGGATACTGTCTCAGAAAGAAGACCTTGGCCTCTATGCCCTGTTGTGAGAAGAAGAGCCCTGTTAGGTCAAACCAGTGGCCCATCAAGTCCAGCATCCTGTCTCACCAAGTGGCCAACCAGTTCCTCTGAAGGGCCAACAACAAAGCAGAGAGGCCAAGGCCTTCTTCTGAGAAGAACATAAGAAGAGCCCTGTTAGGTCAGACCAGTGGACCATCAAGTGCAGCATCCTGTCTCACCAAGTGGCCAGCCAGTTCCTCTGTAGGGTCAACAACAGGGCATAGAGGCCAAGACAACAGGGCATAGAGGCTTCTTCTGAGAAGAAGCCCTGTTAGGTCAGACCAGCGGACCATCTAGTTCAACATCCCGTCTCAAACAGTGGCCAATCAGTTATTCTGACGGTCCAACAATATGGTTTGAAGCTGAGCCCTTCCCCTGATGTTGCCTCGTGGCACAAGGCTTCAGAGGTTGACTGCCCCTGAGCATGGAGGTTCCTTTTAGTCACCGTGGGTGGCTCTCAACCTCTCCTGTGTGAATCTGTCACATTCTCCTTTATAGCCATTTCTTCCCATGGCCATCACTACACCGTCTGACAGCAAATTCCACATTTTAATCACTCTCCGTGTAAGGAAGCAAATTCCTTCATTCTCTTTGTTGCCTCACTTGGCGGCCACATGTCACACAGGCAGGAGCTACTTGCATGCGCCAACTCTGAGTGTCCTTAACTGTGTGTGTTTCATGAAGCAGGAGATGTGGGTGCTGGCAACCATGCTGCCCCTTGTAAGTTAAGCAAAATAATTATTTTCAAGCTGGCTATGGCAAAAAACAGTTTATTCCACGGTAGAACAATTTCTCAAACTTCCGAATATCAAAACAAACTCCTAGGTATTTTTTCGTTTTCGGTATCCTCGTCAGTGATATAAGGCAGGGGTAGTCAACCTGTGGTCCTCCAGATGTCCATGGACTACAATTCCCATGAGCCCCTGCCAGCAAATGCTGGCAGGGGCTCATGGGAATTGTAGTCCATGGACATCTGGAAGACCACAGGTTGACTACCCCTGATATAAGGTACTCTAAATACAAAATATATAATATGTAAAACTATACAAAAAAAAAACCCAAGGGGTTCGTTTTGATATTCAGAAGTTTGAGAAATTGTTCTACCGTGGAATAAACTGTTTTTTTGCCATCTCCAGCTTGAAAATCATTATTTTGCTTGTATCACGGCTGACGATCTTCACCTGTTGAATTACGTCCCGTGTAAGTTAAGCTGAGAGGAGTTGCTCTATTGAAGCAAATTTCGTTCCCCGCGCATTAGCAGGTGGGGGGGTGGGGGGGTGGGGGCGGGCAGGCAGAGTCACCCAAAGCCCTTTTTGCAACAAAGATAATCAATTTGCTGTTCTCCGGGACCCTCTGAAAACACGGTAACAAGCTGTTTGTGCCAAAGAAGAGCCGGCGTAATCCTTCCCCAAACCCTTGCCTCGTCTCCGAGGTCTCTGTAAGCGCCGGTCTTACTTATTTCATTGTGTTATTTTTCACTTTAATGCACTTCTGCACTTACAGATCCTGGCTGGGAATCAAAACGTAAGTGGCTGAGATACCATGGAGTGGGCGGGGAGGGAGAAAAAGCAACCATCGCCATTGTGCTCCTGTCGCAGCAGGAACGACACAGTGCCCTGAACGGCAATGCGGAGCGTCGTTTTTTTTCTTTGCGTTCCACCTTTCTCCGATCCACTCTCTTCAAAGATCTCATGCGGGGACCGAAATGACTCGGGCCCATGCCGGGGAGGTCTGCAGAACTGCTCTCGGCTGAAAGAGAGCCTTAATTGGCACGAGGGCTTGAAGGGGAAGCTGAGCCTGCGGGAAGCACAGAGCTCGATCCTGGTTGGGACTGGTTCTCAGGCCAAGTCGCCCCAGCAAATTTACCTTGAGCAGGGGGCCGGAGGACCACAGGGACTCACCCGCAGCACAAGGTGTGCTTCGAGGGTGGCCAGCTCCAGGCTGGGGAATACCTGGAGATTTTAGGGTGGAGCCTGAGAACGGACAGGGTTCGGGGAGGGACCTCTGCAGGGTAGACAGCCATTCAATCCACCCTCCAAGATACCCATTTTTCTCCAGGCGTACTGATCTCTGTTGCCTGAAGATCAGTTGCCATCACAGGTGATTGCCAGGCATCACCTGGATGTTGGCACCCCTTTGTGCCTGGCACTTTGCTGCTCACGGCTGGTTCTTGTAGTAGCAACACCCTGTTGAGGCAAGGCATGGGAAAGGGGATCATTGTGCAGCATTGGCAACATCGCTTCTGCACGAAGACCTGGAAATGATGTCACCATGTTAAGTGGCATTCTAGGAAGTCTCCCAATCTCTGTGGCGGAAACCATCGAGATTGGGAGGATTCCAAGGGTGGTGATGTCATTCCCTCCCCCTTCTATCCCCACTGCTCTTTCCAGTGCTGGCAGGGAATGAGGAGGGGCCAGTAGGGAATTCTCGCTAGTAGCATGCAGAGCACGGTCAGTAGGGGATTGGTCCTTCTTGCCTGGGATGAACCTGCATCTATCTATCTATCTATCTATCTATCTATCTATCTATCTATCTATCTATCTATCTATCTATCTATCTATCTATCTATCTATCTATCTATCTATCTATCTATCTATCTATCTATCTATCTATCTATCTATCTATCTATCTATCTATCTATCTATCTATCTATCTTATCAACTTTGGGCTGGGAAATTCCTGCAGAATTTGGGATGGAGCTTGGGGAAGGAGGGGATATAATGGCGTAGAGTCCTAAGCCGCCATTTTTCTTTGGGGGAACTTATCTCTGTAGTCTGGAGATCCATTGTAACTGCGGGAGATCTCCAGGCCGGGTTGGCAACCCATCTTAGGAGCCATTCTATCAGCATGACCTTTTTCGCATAAAATTGATGAAGCATTCTGATGTTTTAATTTTCGCCCGTGATATTTGAACCTCCAACCCGGCAAAGGAGTTTTTCTTAAAGGTTGTAGATGCAGACGGCTCTTGTAAATGCTAAATGCAAATGGATTCGGAATATCTGCCCTTCATCTGTTACTCTAATCACCAGGATGCAGAGGGACTAAGTATTAATATTCCTGTTTCCTCTTTCGATGCTGTCGGCATAGATATGCTAATTAGGTTGGGAGATCTCTTGTCTGAACTGGGCTGGGTAATGCATTAATTTGAAACTTCAGAACGGCAAACACTCAGCTGCTGTTGTACAACAGGCTCTCCAGAATTGGGGAAATTATGTACTTGGTTGCCTCAAAAGGCTCTGGGTCGGCTTGCGAGAGCAACAACAAAAAAGCCTTTTTGTGCGTTTGTGCGGCTGAAATCTGCTGGACCGTTTCCCATCTGTAAAGTTCTGCCTTTAAAAACCCGGTGATGGATAGCATAAACACTAGATACTGGTGTTGTGAATAAAGTGTTGGACGACCACCTGGAAGACCTGGGTTCAAATCCCCACTTCTGCCATAGAAGCTTTCTGGGTGATCTTGGTGCCATCTGGACTATCTCACAGGGTGGTGGTTGTGAGAAAGTGGAAGAGGAGAGAACAATGTGCTAAACTTCTTTTAAATCCCAACCCGAGAGAAAAGTGGGATATGGATGGATGGATGGATGGATGGATGGATGGATGGATGGATGGATGGATGGATGGATGGATGGATGGATGGATGGATGGATGGATGGATGGATGGATGATGGATGGATGGATGGATGGATGGATGGATGGATGGATGGATGGATGGATGGATGAAAAATTTTCACAGTCAGAGTAGTTCAGCGGTGGAATAGGCTGCCTAAGGAGGTGGTGAGCTCCCCCTCACTGGCAGTCTTCAAGCAAAGGTTGGATACACACTTTTCTTGGATGCTTTAGGATGCTTAGGGCTGATCCTGCGTTGAGCAGGGGGTTGGACTAGATGGTCTGTATGGCCCCTTCCAACTCTATGATTCTATTCTATGATTCGATGGATGGATGGATGGATGGATGGGAAACATGCATAAAAGCATTTCTTGATATCTCATACATATATTTTTTCTTGACGTTTCTCTGAAATATTTAATAAATTATGGGACTGAAGTATTTCTCGGGGGGGGGGGAGGTTGTGTGCCTTCCTGACAGGACCCGTCTTTCTCTGCCTGCTGGCATGCTCTAAGTCCAGAGCAGAGTTCACTTTTGGAGAGCCAGAATCCACTGACGCAGGGGTTATAGATTGTGCAAAAGAGCTTTGGTTCTCTCCGGCGCACTGACAGGAAAGTCGAGAGGGAAGGCTAAATCCCTGGATTCCACTGGTGCCGTGGTCACGCTTGAAGATCTGGGTTGAAGTATTTTAACTTTTTGCGCGCTGTTTCTCCGAATGTGAAATAGGACGCAGAAACAGCAGTCTCCCGAGAACACATAAGAGAATTCCTTCTTTCATGAACATGTTGTGCAGAACTGGTTCCTACTGAAAGGCATCCAATTAATAAATCCATGCGACTGATAAATATCTTCTGCATCAAACCACTGTGATTTAATATTTATGTTGTGCCTAAACCGTGGTAGCTGCTGTGTGCCTCACGCAAAACTGTTTTTTTCAGGTTTGTGTCTTTGCTTCTGGGAGGGTCCTTGGCTGAAAAAAAAATGATTGGTTTAACATTTCGATACAACTAAACTGGTACCTTTGGTTGTTGGTCTGTTGTTGTATTGCATGCATCAGTACTTCTGTGCAACTGGGAACATCTCTCTGTGTGTATGTGTTTGTGTGTGTGTGTGTTAAGTGCCACCTCATCACAGCCAGCTAGGTGGTTTGCCGATGTCTTCCTCTGCGGTCTTCCTTGGAGGTCTCTCATCCAAGTATGAACCAGGGCTGATCCTCCTCAGCTTCCAAGATCTGGTGAGCTGAGGCAGTGCTATGCCCCCTTTCCTTCCATGGACATCGATTCATAGAGTTGGAAGGGACCTCCAGGGTCATCTAATCCAGCCCCGGCAGAATGCAGACGACTCACAACTACATGCTCATCCACAGTGACCCCAAATCCATGCCTAGATGATACCTCCTCAATAAAAATTAACAGGATGAAGCTGTGTATTAGGATTTTGACCTCAATCACGTTTCTGTAAAAATGCTGTATGGATGCTTTACAGCAGGGGTAGTCAAACTGTGGCCCTCCAGATGTCCATGGACTACAATTCCCAGAAGCCCCTGCCAGCATTCACTGGCAGGGGCTTCTGGGAATTGTAGTCCATGGACATCTGGAGGGCCGCAGTTTGACTACCCCTGCTGTACAGCGTGATAGGATGGGCCCTCAAATTCTGCAAGGGAGAACATTTCGGCGAAAATTCAGGCAGGTACTTACCCCTGCAAAGGGGATGCAAATCCTCGGACAGTGATCCGCAATCCGCACGCGTGGCCCAGTTTCTTAGGGCTATCATGACATCACTCAAGCCAAATAGCAAGTAAGCAGGAGGCAGATAAACAAATGAAGAGCGAATCCAGTTTCTTGCACAGGGAACTGGAGCTGGCTCTAAAAATAGAACTTAGACAAGAGGCGAATGCGCCGTCAATAAAGGGAAGATCGTTTCAATCATGTCATCGTTAATACTCACCTGCTTTGATTTGTTTCAAGGAAGGCATGGCTCCAATTGAGGGTTCTT
Source organism: Paroedura picta (assembly GCF_049243985.1). Classification (NCBI taxonomy): domain Eukaryota; kingdom Metazoa; phylum Chordata; class Lepidosauria; order Squamata; family Gekkonidae; genus Paroedura; species Paroedura picta. The sequence continues at coordinate 5,203,171 of NC_135377.1, forward strand.
TTTTTGGGGGAGGGGGGGGAGTTTGATAGCTACTTCTTTGCAAGCTGAACCGTGCAGAATGATTGGCAGGGTGAAACAATGCAATCGCTCCGCTGAATAACAGCTGAGATAAAGCGGTAATGCCTAGGTAAGGGAGAACAGGTGCGTGCTTTGCCACTGAAGCTTGGCACAAAATTGACAATGCGCAACGCCAGAGATGCTCCCGACAGTCGAGGGGACGTGGGCAAAGTTTCTGAACTCTCCCAACTACTTCGACGATTTGAAATGAGAAGCAGTGCAAAATAATCTGGCGAGAGGGTCATCAATCGTTGCTAAAATAATCCTGACTCTTCCTGTTAATCCTCCCCCCCCCCGCCACCAAAAAAATGCTATTTGCAAAATAATCATATTGGATGAATGATGGACATTTTTAGGGTTGCCAGCCTTCAGATAGTATAGTTCCAATTTATCGGCAGAAATGCATAACTTCAGAAATGAATAAGCCTTCGGGGAGGGTGGTACATAAATATAATAATAAAATAAATAATATTCAATAGATATTATCTTCACATCTGTAATATGCAAACACGAACCAAAATGGGTTCCGGATAAACAAAACCCGTTATGCTGTATGTTTGCATATAATATCTATTGAATATTAATTATTGAAGCTACTCATCTTTAACCTGCGGAGCGGATTAAATAAAGCAGTAAGGGCTGGTGGGGAGGAGTTAGGGCGGGCTCTGTCCGGGATAAAAACTTGGAGGAGCGAATCAGGAGCTGCAAAGAATGGCCGTATCCTCCATCCAATGGCCCCACCGCATCTTCCTCTGGCTTCACCTCCCTAGTCACCAGGGGCTTCCTGTTTTATTATTGCCACATACCACATAATAACTTCATGGTTCGATAGGCCCATGGTGAACTTCACGGCAGAATAGGGATTTGAGCCTGGATCTCTCAAATGCCAGTCCAAAGATCCCCAACCTTTTTGAATTCAGAATTCTGACATGGCATGGTGGGAACAGCAACAAAATGGCTGCCACAGGAGGCGGAGCCATCCACAGAACTATTGCCCACCTAAAAACACTTGGTGGACATCAGAAAAGGCGTCATCAGGGTCCAGGGCGCCAGGTTGTGAATTCCTGTTCTAGTCTGTCGTTTGAAGCTCAACGCCATGCTAGCATTTCAGATCCCTATAAGACCCTGCTTCCATTTAAAAACTGCCTAATCGACAGAAGGAATAATGGCAGCAGGGCAATAGTAACTTCTGCTGTCAGGTGAGCAGAGAAGGGTGAAGCGGTTGTGATCCGGGCGGCGTGTCGTAATGAGGCGTCTGATTGCATCTGCTATTGCATGTTAAGGGCGTAATGACTTTGCTTCCCTACTTTATCTTTCCCGCGTCTTTATCTCTTCGGTGTAGCCGGCTTAATTAACAGGCTGGGTTTTTTTTTCTAATGGAGGTCTTGTTTTTCATGACGCGCTTTTCTATTACTTCCACATCGCCGAATGATAAAATTCGAGTGCTTATAAAAAGGATACGTGGGTTATGATAGACCTCTGACTGAACTGTACTGAATTTGGTCTTTAACGTAAATGGTTCCTCCTTTTCCGTTAGTTAATCCTCTAGACCCAAGGGAAAAGAGGGAACCTCTTGCAAAGACTCATTCATGTTTTAGATCAGTGGCCCCCAACCCCCGGTCTGGGGACCGGTACCAGTCCGTAGATCAGTTGGTACCGGGCCGCGGCTCCTCCTTGTCCTCCTTCCTGGCTGCTGCCTCGGGGGCTGCTCTGCCACTCTGCCACCGGCTCACCTTTGGTGCTCTCCAGCGGCCGCCATGGCTGGGGCTCCCCCTCGGCGTGGCACTGTGCAGCTGTTGCTGGCAGCACCCCCAGCGGGTGGCGGGAAGTCAGGGGCACTGGCGGGAAAGCAAGTGGAGCAGGGGCTCAGGTGGCAGTGGCAACGTCCCTCGGCAAAAGACTACACCCCCCCCCGGGCCTCAGTATAATTGTCAAGCATTGACCGGTCCACGGTGATAAAAAGGTTGGGGACCACTGTTTTAGATAACCGGTAGGGAGGGAGGCAGAGGCGGAGGTTTATCTGTGGCCTGTTTTCCTTTTCGGCATCTCTGCAAAGGATTGCATAATAGCAAATTAAATTCTTGTTTGAAAGTTCAGCCTCCGTTTTCCAACTTGGTAAGAGAGAGTTCGCATGTGAGGACCAAGCACTGGAAACATTATACTGAAAACAATTTTTGGCAGGATGAATTTACCTTTAAATGGCATAATTAATTTGTAGATGTGAACATAAATTGCGGGGAAACATAGAAGGAGGTGGACTAAGACCATATCACAGGGACTTGTGGTCACCATTGGAATTCTGACACAGGGTGGTGGGCACAACCACAATATGGCCACCGCAAAAGCTAGAGCCAGCCACAAAATGGCTGCCACGGGAAGTAAAGCCACATTCACAGAGGGAAGCTGGGTACAGGGAAGAAGGGTAATTTAAAAATACCCTGGGAAGGATGGATGAGAGAATAAACCAAGCACTCCGGTGGCAGTTACTACTGAAACAATTATTTGAATAAGTGATCAAATTTTCAGTGGCCAACCGGAAGCCTTGCTTGGTAAGAGCCCCATTTGGCCTTACCCACTTTCTAAAAATGCTTGAGAAATACCAATAAACATGTTGGTGGCCTTGAGTACCATGTCAGTGATCCTTATGGGATCACATGTGTGTGTGTGTGTGTTTGCATGCACGTGCACACTCTCTCTGACCCACATGCATGCATTCATGCATTTATTTATTTACTTATTTTCTTATATTTATATACGACCCTCCCTTGCGGCTCAGGGCCGTTTACATGGGAGGACAAAGGAACAGAACAGTGTGATTCAATAAGAACATCAGATAAAAAGAACAAGAGTAACAGAGGTTCCAGTAACCTTCGGATAACTAGCAGTAACAACATTAACATGGTAACTAAGGTCCCATAGGTTGGTTGGGTCAGGATTCAGTTCATGGGGAGGGGTCCTTGGGGGTCCAGTAGATGTTGTTGGTTCGATGAACCTCAACCCAGTACCTGGCGGAAGAACTCAATTTTGCAGGCCCTGTGGAACTGAGCTTGCTCTGGCAGGGCCCTGATCTCTTGGGGGTGCTCATTCCACCAGGTGGGGGCCAGGACAGAGAGAGCTATTGATACAAATGAGATGCTTGATAGCTAGAACTGTTGAGCAGTGAATCATCAATTTCAGAAATCAGAATAGGTTGAAAGAGGCCTAAATAAAGTGTCAGAGTATATCTTAGTGTGGATATGCTGACATCTGTCACAAATGTTGTAGGCCTGCCTGTGGTAGATGATCATAGGACCACAGGAACCTTTGAGGCTGATTCGCAGTTGTGTAATTAGTTGTGACAGCCACAATGCTCACTGCTCGGTGTAAGTATAATATTTATTATTTAGAAAGCACCTAACAGCTGGTGTCTGTTTTGATTGTGGGTTATCTGCTTGGAATGTAGTGATAGCCTCTATGCGTCGATGGTTCCGGAATAAGAAATGTGTCATTTTTGAAAATGACTCCTGGGGAACAAAGGCCAACCATGCTGTAAGTTTGAAATCTAGTACCGGTAGAAAATGCTTACAGTTGCCTTCCCTTTCCTCTCCCCACAACAGACACCCTGTGAGGGAGGGGAGGCTGAGAGAGCCCTGAGATTACTGAAGAAGAAGAAGAGTTGGTTCTTATATGCCACTTTTCCTTACCCGAAGGAGTCTTAAAGCGGCTGACATTCGCCTTCCCTTTCCTCTCCCCACAACAGACACCCTGTGAGGGAGGGGAGGCTGAGAGAGCCCTGAGATTACTGAAGAAGAAGAAGAGTTGGTTCTTATATGCCACTTTTCCTTACCCGAAGGAGTCTTAAAGCGGCTGACATTCGCCTTCCCTTTTCTCTCCCCACAACAGACACCCTGTGAGGTGGGTGAGGCTGAGAGAGCCCAGATATTACTGCTTGGTCAGAACAGCTTTATCAGTGCTGTGGCAAGCCCAAGGTCACCCAGCTGGTTGCATGTGGGGGAGCGCAGTTTCAAACCTGGCTCACCAGATTAGAAGTCCGCACTCCTAACCACTACACCAAGCTGGCTTTCAGACTGCCAGCAACTCTCCAGGGTCGCAGGTGGAGGCCTTAGAATCATAGAGCTGGAAGGGACCTCCAGGATAATTTATTTATTTTATTTATAATTATATTTGCATTTCTCCACTCCCACTTTGGAAGGGACCTCTGGGGTCATCTAGTCCAACCTCCTTCAGAATGCAGGAAATTCACAACTACCTGCCCACACAGAGTGGAATTGGGGTCCATGTGGGTTATCCAAAATCATAAATCACAACCAAAACGGGTTCCTAGGTAAATAATATCCCGTTTTCCCAAACTTCCTCAGTGATCGTGATCCTTCGGATTTTCTTAATGTTTTCACTGCTCCATTATTAATTATACCATGGGCTCTCTGCTCATCATGCTTTTAAGTCTTAATTAGCTAGACCCCCCCCCGGGGGGAGAGTGTGGCAGCCCCCTGATTAGACCTTATTGGGGAGGGCCATCCCACTGAGAGCCAATCAGTGGCTGTACTGTGCTTTCCAACAATATGCGAGCCATCTGATTGGCCCGCAGTGGGAGTGGGCAGGGCTGTCCCACAGAGGGCCAATCAGAGGCCCTGCATGTCATCAGGTAGCATGATAATGATTTTATGTGCATGCATATCAATATACCATTCCAAGGTACATTGCATTATACTAGCGGATGTGAACAAGTAGATCATAATGTAACTGTGGCTAATATAATGCAATGTAGTTTGGAATGGTATATCATTATGCGATTATTATGCGATATTGATATGTTTTTCTCTGGTCTGCAAACAGAGGAGACCGCCAAATGCTCCACTTCAGAGAAGGTGATGCCCTGAGATGCTTCCATGCTTGAGAGGATAGGAAGGGGGCAGAAGGGCCAGGGCTCAGCTAACTACTGTCAGCAACTGATGAATTATTTGTTCATTATTTTCCTATAGAGGCACCAATCCAAAATGTTTCCCATGCAATTCATTCTCAAGTGAATACAAACAAGTCCGAATTGCTAGTTTTTCCTATTTATCTCTGGGACCTGTTAACCTAGTCTTTCTCAAGTTTTTTTATCATTTAGAAACCCCTGAAACATTCTTCAGACTTCTAGAAACCTCAGAAGAAATCCCAAAAGTACACTTTACTTTTTGTAAAAGTACACCGAATTCCAGGGGATTGATTGGCTGTTTTGACAAAGGATTATCATTGGCTGTATCTGGTTGTGTCACAGATGTAACAGAATTGATTTTTGCTATATATTCCCTGTCATGTAAGAAGATCACAGTCTGACGAAGGGTGCTTGCACTCGAAAGCTCACACCCTGAATAAATCTTTGTTGGTCTTAAAGGTGCCACTGGACTCAACAGTTGTTCTGATCTCCAGACTACATACATTGTTTATTAGTTATTTGTTTATTTAATGATTTTATGAACTTAGGCAGATGGTGAGTGGGTGGGCAGAAAGGGATGTGCCAGTGTTTGTCTCTTGTGGCCCTTCCTTGCTGATCACCTACCTGTGAGATGGTAGGTGAATTCCCTCCAGGCCAGGCTGGATTCTGGAGATGTTTGGTGGGGGGGGGATCATTTGGGCATGAAATTGGGATCGCTGTGGATAGGCAGGTAGTTCTGACTTACTGCATTGTGCAGGAGGTTGGACTAGATAACCCCGGAGGTCCCTTCCAACTCTAGGATTCTGTGGAAACATTTATTCCACTTCTCCTGGAGAAAACGGCTGCTTTGGAAATTCCCTCCTTCCCCAAAATCCCACGCTTCCAGGCCGCCCCCTTGAATTTTCAGGTATTTCCGAATATTGAGTTAGCAAACCTGCCTCTATTTCTTAGCCACGGGAATTTTACAGGAATAAGTCCGTAGTGCTTAATAGATCGTGCCTGAAATCTGCACTGCCAAGAGAAATTTCGATAATCCTCTGGGACATCTTTTCTACAAAATGCCCACCCATGTTTAAAATGGATGTCAGGGAAGTTTGCAGTAGGCAGAAACGAGGCTTTTTATATTGGAACACCAAATTATTTTAAAAGCTGGCAGGCGTCTGGACTTTGCACATTAATTTTTTTTTAAGTCACTGAGGTGTCCAGCACAAAATTGAAATAAGATTGTACCGGCAGAGCTGTGACTAGTTCTCACCTGCTCTTCTCCCCATTAGATTTTCTATGCTATACTCTCCCCCTCTTTTCTACACCTTAAGAAAAGTAATTTAATTTTTAATAAAGAATTTAACTTGTCTTTAGGAGGCTGTATCCACTTTCCATCAGGCAGACAGGTTACTTTAAAATTTATAACTTTCATTAGCGGAATGTCAGCATAATCAAAATACAGGGCAGAATTACGGATGAAAAGCAGAAGTAATGGGCTCGAAAGCTAAAGATGAACAAGATATTTCTCTTGGCCAAAATGGGACACTAATTCTGAAACTCTTTCATAAATAAGTGATTTTATACTTGAAGATTCTTTAAAGTGCTTAAGTGTGCAGCAGATATTTTACAGTGATATGTAAAAATCTGTTCCACATAATACATTTCTGGTAAGGCCTTGGAGGAGGAGCTAGTCTCATGGCTTAAGTGCCACTCAGCACTTAACATCCACTCAGGGCGGCTGTCCCGCCCTTGAGTGCCTCCTCCTCCAACCGGCTTGCCTGTCTGTCCAGTGACCAGCCAATCGCCTTCCATCCCCCACCCCCTGACCACCCCCTCCTCCTTCCACTTCCCTCTGAGGCTCGAAGGCTGCAGATCCCTGCTGCATGAGAGCTGCCCCTGCCGGTGAGTTCCCTGCCTGGGGGCCTCCAGCCTGCAGTCTTACCAGGTGGGGGGACTTCAGACTGAATCATACCCCTGTTCCATCAAGGTCATTGTTGTCTGTTCAGGCCGGCAGCCGCTCTTCAGGGTCAGGGGATGAGCTTCTTCACATCACCCACTGCTTGGTCCTTTTAACTGGAGATTCCAGGTATTGAACATGGGACCTTCTGCATGCCAAGCAGATGTTCCCCCACAGATCCACAGGCTCTCATCATATGTCCATTTGCTATAATTTGAGGACTGCGCTTTTATATTGTCTGCTTCAGCTACCAGGGGAAGGTATTGTGCATGTACAGAAAGAGAGAGAGAGAGAGAGAGAGGTTTTGTTTAAAACTGAGATTGAGGCAGATGTTTTGCCTGAGAAAGATCAGAAAAATGGGACAGGTGGCAGGTATGTTATTATGAATTATGCTCTGTGCATTGCATGACTGGCAGCGTAATCTCAGCTGGCTGCTAGACGGTGCCAGAAATAAGTCAAGTTGGACTTTTGACCTCAATTCAGGCCCCCGACGGGAACCGCCTGGCTTCTGAAACGTCACGGTCTTGTATGCCGAACTTCCTGTGTATGAAGCTGAAATAATAAGGAGAGTCAGGCAGTGTGGTGTCAAATTAGAATCTGGGAAACTCAAGTTCAAATCTCTACTCTGTCAGGGAGCTGTCTGGGTATCCTTAGGCTGGTCCTTCTCCATCAGCCTAGCCTACCTCACAGGGTTGTAGGCTTGCCAACCTCCAGGTGGTGGCTGGAGATCCCTTACTATTAGACCTGATCGCTAGGCAACAGAGATCAGTTCACCTGGGAAATGTGATCAGACCAGAGGTTGGGGTGGGGTGGGGTAGGGTGGGATGGAAAACCCTTCAGGATTTCATTCAGAGAGATGCCAGTGATAAGTTTGTGAGGCAAGTGTATAATTTAAAAAATATGTCACGTGTTAAAAGAATGAACTACACTAGAAGCTTCCGGTGTTTCACAAGGTCTGCAAAACGGAGCTCTTCCGCCAGGTTTATGGTTGAAGCCAGAATGGCAAGGAAGGTCTGTGTGGCCCCCCTTCCAGGATAGAGCAATGTGTATGGCAGCTATGGGTTTCATCTGCCCCCCTCTATGTGATTTCTAGTGGAGGGGGTAGGGGTCGTGGTTTGAATTAGGGTTCAAAGCGCCCAACCCTAGATTGAATTGTTTTTCCGCCATATCTTTCCTAGATTTGTGATTATGGACCTGCGTGTTTTATGTCTGGGGTTTCAATGGGAGTTTTATTGGGGATTTTATTCTGGCTTTTGTAACCCACCATGAGCCATTTGGGAGTGGCGGATAATAGAAATAATAATAATAATAATAATAATAATAATAATAATAATAGAAACCATTTCCCTTAAGAAGAAACTTTTAGCAACGGGGTTTAACTTGCCAGCGTAGAGGCTCACACTGCGCTTTTCCAGGAATAGCTAAAGAAAAGATTGAATTCTCCCGAATTCTCCTCCGCTGGCACTCCCCACATCGCAGGGCTTCCTTCGGGGACCGCCAAAGCCTGATTGGAGCTCTAAATTGGTTTCTCTCTCCATCAGAAAGAAAATAAGTCGTAACATTAGTAACTTGTTGAGCTGCTAATGCGCCGCCAGTCGTGGGCTCTCAAGGGGGAATCTCAGGCAGTAGGTCAGCCACTGAGAATAGCAGGTGCCGCTTATTACCGTAATAAGTTGTTCCTGGGAGCTGTTTGCCAGTGTGCACTTGGACGGCGGTAATGACGGGCATTTTTGCCAGAAATGGCTCTGGTGATTTCTTTTGCTCCTCAGAATAGCTTCATCTGTGCTGCTCTTTTTTCCCTGGTGAGGCGCAAAGAGGGGTATTCTTCTTCCTGTGATCGCACGCCCTGGATACGCATGCCAAAGAGCTGGCCTGTGCACTCCTGGGGGAGTTCTGCTGCTTGCCATTTCCTGTGCCTCCCCCATCTGAAGCCAGACGGCATATGCCTCGCCATTGGTCCTTGTGTTTATTTGCCAGAGAGCGGCAATATGATTTCTAAGCAAATCGGGCATCCTTGGGTAGTGTGTGAGGGCGGTATACAAATGCGACAAATAGATATATCTTAACCATTAGTAGCACTAATATTTGGGAGAAGGCCCAGTGGGTGGAGCATGTCCAAGGCTCAGATAGTGTCTGGACTTGATTTCTGGCTGGCTGGACATGCTCCATGGGCCAATCAGGTCACGCCCAGCAAAGCTGGCCACTCCCTGATTGGGATGGCCCCTGGAGGGCCCGCCCCCACACAGCTGCAGTAGGTGCTCCATTGAGGCAGGAAATGGAGCCCTTGTTGTTGTCTCTCCAGAGGAACTGGTTGTCCACTGAATGCTAGACTAGATGGATCACTGGTCTGATCCAGCAGGGCTTTTAAAAATGTTTTTATGAAGGCCTCAGCCTCTATTCCCTGTTGTTGGCCATCCAGAAGTACACAGCTCTGCTTCCCAACCACATTCTGCACAATCGTGTTACTTCTGGGCTTTCTGAATAGTATAAAAATTGAGAGAGGCTGGTCCGACCCATGTGGCGTACAGCGGGGCTAGGCCATCTTACGATCTGGGTGTCATGCCTCTGTGGATGGTCCGCCTTCTTTTGCCTCCGCGATTTAGATAAAAGGCCATTGCTGTGTCTTGTAGACAAATGGAATTTTTAAAAGAAAACATTAAAAGTAAACGAATCATTATTTCCCAGAAGTTCTAAGTCGTTTTGGAAGGTCTGACTGCGCTCGCTTTCTGAGCTGTCATCTTCCTGCTTCCCGGCAGTCGGTATTTCTTGTGGCAAATAACACCCATCCGATGCCCCGTTGTTCGCCGGGAACAGAGTCAGTGTTTGTCCCCTTTGTTATGCGGGCGGCTTGACAGCCACATGTCAGCAAACAGTGGAAAATTAAAGCATTATGCCACCCTCTCCACGCTGTGTGTTAATCTGAGGAAATAATGCAAGTCAAACGGAGACGGATTTGAGGCAGCGTTTCCCGAAGGCGGGCGAAGAAAGCCACCATGCTTATTAAAACGCACAGATTTTGTCTTCAACCCGGTTCTATCAGCAAGAGTTGAACAGGTGACTCCGCCTTCTGAGGCCGAGGGGAAGTCGTGGAAATTTTTGCAGGGAAAAATAAGGCAAGGGATGTGTTTTTTTCCCAACTACAGCTCTGTGTGCGCGTTTGGGGACATTGGGTGCCATCGAGTTGTTTCTGAGTTATGGAGATCCTACAAATCAGGGTCCTCCAAGCCCTGAGTTGGATAGCCCAGGCAAGCCCGATCTCATCAGATGTTAGAAGCAAAGTGGAGCTGACCCTGGCTAGTATTTGGATGGGGGACCTCCAAGGATCTGGGTGGTAGTTCCTCCAGGGAACACTAGGGGCCATGATGGAGAGGCGGGCAATGGCAACGGCAGAGCACCTTTGAACCTCCCTTGCCTGGCTGCCAGTCAATGCTCAGATCTCCTAACTACACTACACACATGCCATACAATGAATAAATGTCTTTGTTTTAAGCCTTGCTCAGGTAGCGCAAACTGAGGGCCATGTCTTCCTTTATGGGGTGGCCAAACTGTGGCTCTTCAGATGGCCATGGACTACAATTCCCATGAGTCCCTGCCAGCATCTGGCAGGGGCTTATGAGAATTGTGGTCCATGGCCATCTGGAGGGCCACAGTTTAGCCACCCCTGTTTTATAGAGTCAGTGCATCTCCCACTGGGTTTCCCTCTTTTCCTGCTGCCATTGACTTTTCCTACTGTTATAGTCTTCTCCAGTGACCCCTATCTTCTCGGAAGGCAACCAAAGTACAATAGCCTCAATTGAGTAGTTTTCGTTTCCATGGAGGGTTCAAGCTTGATTTGCTCTAAGGCCTAATTGTTCTTTCTTTCTTTCTTTCTTTCTTTCTTTCTTTCTTTCTTTCTTTCTTTCTTTCTTTCTTTCTTTCTTTCTTTCTTTCTTTCTTTCTTTCTTTCTTTCTTTCTTTCTTTCTTTCTTTCCTCTCTCCCTCCCTCCCTCCCTTCCAGTCTGTGCTATCCGTAAAACCCCTCCGACACAATTTTTCAAATGCATCGGCTTTCCTCACTGTCCACCTTTCCCCCTCACACACAGCAGTACAAATTACCTTAGTGACACATCCTTACCCTATTTTGCCACTCCTTCATGACTGCCACTCTCCAATCATTGGCTCCTTCTACACATGTTGGATAATGCAATTCCAATGCACTTTAGAAGTAGCTTTCCGGCTTCGCCCAGGAGAATCCAGCTACAAAAGCACAACGAATATGCATTATCCAGATTGTATAGTATGAGCCTCAGTCTCTTGAGTTCTTGGTTGCAGTCTCTAATTTGGTTGATGAACAGAGATGATATTGCCGTGCTGATCCCCATTCTGCAGTAACCAAGGCTGGGCTCCATGCTCCGCCTGAAGACAACATGGATTCGTCAAGTATATCAACATGTGGTGGCCCACTGGTTCTCACAAATCCCAATGCTGTCCATTGCTCCAATTTTAAGATCCTTCCTTGGGCAGCCTGATTGGGTTCAAAGTGCTTTCCTTTGGAGCGTTGGAGACTTGAAGGTCGGTTCATGCTGATTTTGTTGGATTTGAGATGCCTCAATTATGTTGTTACTCCCACTGAGTCCTAGTGTGGGCGAAAAGGCAGGCGAAATGCACCTATTTTAAATAAGCAAGATATAAATTAAAAAGCACAGCGGGGAAGCAGGCTGAAAACGTATTCCTCTCTCCAGCAGACATGTAAGCAACTGAAAAATTAAAGAGAAGGGAAGTTATCCCCGAGTGGAAAGTAAGAGGGGGGAAAGATTGATCTTTCTACAAAGAGGCTAGCATAGGGTCTAAGCCAGGGGTAGTCAAATTGCGGCCCTCCAGATGTCCATGGACTACAATTCCCATGAGCCCCTGCCAGCGTTTGCTGGCAGGGGCTCATTGGAATTGTAGTCCATGGACATCTGGAGGGCCGCAGTTTGACTACCCCTGGTCTAAGCATTTCTGCATTCTGCCCAAATGTCCATTATTTCACAGTCTTATCAATCTCAGTTTAAGGGAAACCTGAGTTAGCTTTCATCTTAGTCCGTGTCAGCGTGCTTCATAGCCCAGGTTATGGCAGGAGGAATTTGCCCCGAAGAAAAATCCTTCAGGGGAGGTCTTGAATCAGTAGCTGTTTTGCAAACCTAACCCTCCGTCCGGGATCACTGCCGAGGATCCTCTTGATCACCTGTGGCTTCAGGCTGTCATGGGGAGCCATCCAAGACAGCGCATCGTCTGCCGCTTTTAATTACTTCTGAACACCTTAAATGATATTCTGCCTGCCTGCCGATGGCATTTGAAATGCTAATGAACTCCCCACCGAGCTCAGCCCAACCTTGTCATTTGAATTTTCCAAAAGCTCTTTCAGCATCTATAACTAATACTGGTTGACGGAGAGAGGGAGACTTGCATGGGAACATCTCATCACACGATAGCTATCAAGCAAACTATCTGCCAGACAGGAGAATTGGTATACCGATTCTTGGAAGGAACCGAAACGTAAGAGAAGCCACGTTGGATCAGGCCAGTGACCGATCTAGTGCAACACTGTGTGTCACACAGTGGCCAAAATCCAGGAGCCATCAGGAGGTCTACCAGTGAGAGTAGAAGAGGGACATGTCTGGCAAGTTCATCTTATTGAGTCACCTGGCTGTGGATGGGAAAGCTAAAGAGGACCATGATGTTGTGATAGTGCTGATTTACAGGTGGTGAAGCTACTCTTCTCATGAGTAATTGATACATGGAATTCACTGTTGCATATACAGCTTCAACAGGGTGTCGGAGAAACATGGAGCTGAGATCCATGGATGGTTATTAGTCACAAGGTATAGGTGGAAGAGCCTCTTGTGGTGCAGAGTGGTAAGGCAGCAGACATGCAGTCTGAAACTATGCCCATGAGGCTGGGAGTTCGATCCCTGCAGCCGGCTCAAGGTTGATTCAGCCTTCCATCCTTCCGAGGTCGGTAAAATGAGTACCCAGCTTGCTTGCTGGGGGGTAAATGGTAATGACTGGGGAAGGCACTGGCAAACCACCCCATATTGAGTCTGCCATGTAAACGCTGGAGGGCATCACCCCAAGGCTCAGACATGACCCAGTGCTTGCACAGGGGATACCTTTACCTTTATAGGTGGAATAAAATGTCTGGAGCATCAATTCACAATTTTGTTTATCACATGCAAAGCGATTCATAGCCTGGGTCTGTAATATCTGCACAGCTGCCTCTTCCACTAAGAACAGAAGAGTCCTACTAGATCAGACCAATGGTCCATATAGTCCAGTATCTTATCTCACACAGTGCCCAGCCAGTAAAATCAGAGTCCAGCAGCACCTTTAAGACCAACAAATGTTTATTCAGGGTGTAAACTTTCAAGTGCAAGCACTCTTCCTCAGACTAGTGGCCAACCAGGTCTTCTTGGCATAAAGGACACTGGACTTCACCAATGGTCCCTCCTGGCTCTGGGATTCAGAGACTTATTGCCTGTAAATGTGCAGCCAGCCTATAATTTCCCAAATCTCCTCTGGAACCTTTTTTTAAAGATGAGAGTTACATTAGCTGCCTTCCAGTCCTCATGAACAGTGGTCCCCAACCTTTTTCCGGCTGGGGACCGGCGGGGCAACTGCCCTGCCCGCGCAGCGCGCATGCGCAACCATTGCCCGGGCGCGCATGCGCGAAAGTGCCGCACATGCGTGATTCCGGCCGCGCATCGCGCATGTGCGCATGCGCGACCCTGATTCCCTCTCCCCCCCTCCCGCAGTAAGAAGCTTCCTGGGCGGCAAGATTGCGGCCCGGGGAAGTTTTTTACTGCGGGGGGGGGCGGGGAGAGGGAACCGCGGCCCGGCGCCCTGGCCTCTGTGGCCCGGCACCGGGCCGCAGACCGCAGGTTGGGGACCACTGCTAATGAATAAAGGCAGAATTTAGTGATAGATTTCATATTTTCTTCAGGTGATCCAGAAGTTCACCTTTGATCACAAGCTCTACTACAACAGTTTTCTTCTTTGAGCAGGGCCTTCTGCGGGCGAACACCCTTCACATGGACAACATAAATAACTTCCTGCATAGGTGCGTTCCCTCTTATGCCCCCCACCTTGTGAAACGGCATGTCCGATGAGGTCAGGAAATCTCCGTCCTACCTGGCTTTCTGCAAACTACGCACAACTGAATTATTCAGGAGGGCGTTTTTACAAAAGCAGTAAGTCCGTACTGTAATGAAGCGTTTCAGAAAGAGGCAGCAGTGCAGGCGTAGGGATTACAATGTACAGTACTCTTAGAACAGTTGACCTTCCCCTAAGCACCTAAGATTTTTATCTCACTCCGTCCACTAATTTAATGTACTTGAGCATTTCTCCTCCGCTCTAATCAAGCTGACTGCAATGGACATTGTACGCTGTGCCTCCAGAGTCCTTTCTTTGCCATACCCCTCCCACCTTCTGCCTAAAATATCAGAGCTCAGAGATCTCCATTCTTACTTGTAGCTGATGAAGGAAACTTTAGCCCCCAACACTACCTACCCTGGAAACCCTGTTGGTGTTCAAGGTGTTGTTGGAATTGAATCTGGCTCCTTTACTGTATACCTATATTTATTTATTTATTTGTGTATTTATTATATTTCTATACTGCCCTCCCATTAAGGCTCATGACAGTTTACATAAAATGGATATACATCATAATTCATAACAACAGCAATCATAACAGGGTGTCTGTTGTGGGGAGAGGAAACAGAAGGCGAATGTAAGCCACTTAGAGACTCCTTCAGGTAGAGAAAAGCGGCATATAAGAACCAACTCTTCTTCTTCAGTAATCTCAGGGCTCTCTCAGCCTCACCTCCCTCACAGGGTGTCTGTTGTGGGGAACGAAAAGGGAAGGCGACTGTAAGCCGCTTTGAGCCTCCTTCGGGTAGAGAAAAGCAGCATCTAAGAACCAACTCTTCTTCTTCTTCAGTGATATCAGGGCTCTCACACGCAGCACTCTTTCACACTCTGAGTAGTTCAGCAATGGAATGGGCTGCCTCAGAAGGTGGTGAGCTCCCCCTCATTGGCAGACTTCAAGCAGGAGCTGGAGAGATCCTTATCCTAGATCCTTGAGGCTGATCCTGCGTTGAACAGGGGGTGGGGCTAGATGGCCTGTATGGCCCCATCCAACTCTAGGATTCCATGATTTTGTTCCCTCCTGTAGCTAATTTCTGTGCACAGCGTAAGCCTTTTGTCAAATTGTGCCGTTTGAGAGATTTGATTATTACATGCATTGAGATATTTAAAGAGGGCAATCGAAGAACTCATGGAGAGTCATTTTAAAATTCAGAGAAAACTATCATCTTAAACCTTTCCCTAAATAGCTCTCTTACTAATTGGGGGAAACACGGTTGCACTGAGAGTTTTCTCTGCATAGAAAACTCACATCCCTGACTATTGTAAAGAACAGGTATCGTTCACAATATTCCATATGAGATACTTTCCCCCCACTCACAAACACACTGAATCCATAAATTAAGACGCAGTAGGTCAAACCTGCCTGACTTTCCAAGTAATTAACAATTATATTGGATTTTTTGATGGATTTTCTTCCAGAAGAACCTCAAGGCCACTGGAGTGAGACGATGATATTATTTTAAATCGGTAGAAAGAGATAGGCATCGGAGGAAACAGACCTCTGGTCTTACAAAAGCCGAGTTCCACCAAGCAGCCATGCAGCAGAATTTAAGATTAAAGCCATTTGAGATACGAAAATCAGAGGATTTTTTTTTAATTATTGCAATAGCTACCCAAGTTTGGCGTTCTGGACGAAAACCCTCAAAGGGGCTGTGGTTCAACTAGCAGAGCATCTGCTTGGCGTGAAGAAGTTCCCAGGTTCAGTCCCCGGCAGCATCTCCAGTTTAAAGGACCTGGCAGTTTAAAGGACCCTGATGGGAAAGAGCTCTGGCTGAATTATTTAGCTTGAAGCAGAGACGACCTGTCAGCCAAAGATAAGTAGACAGAAGAAGGTAGTTTTCAAGCGGGCGATGGCAAAAACTTTATTCAAACAATATAAGCAGATATATAAGCAGAATGAGTTCCTGGGTACAACGGCCTCGTTTTCGTTTTAACTTCATCAGTGAACTTTTTCAGTATAACGTAGCATTTCTTTAAAGTTGATTTCTACAAGGATACCAACAAAATTAGTCTTCATCAAGCAACCTTATATTATAAGACGTACATCTTTATATTCATGTGATGTCTTAATTTAATATTCAATTTTATATTTCGCAGCAATGGGTCTACTTATATCAGTGGTCCAACAAGGTAACTTTCTTCTAGGTCAGCCTTTCTCGGCTTTCTTACCGTTAAGAAATCCCTGAAACATCCTTCAGGCTTCGAGAAACCCCAGAAGTTCCGTGATGGAGCAAAATCTAGTTGGGAAGCACAGCTGAGTACGTGCTCATCCAGAACCCCTTCCCTTCCCACCCCTTCCAGGCCAATCATGGGCCATTTAGGGTTGTCAAGAAACGCCAGGGTTTCACAAAACCCTGGTTGAGAAAGCTTGGCCACAGCATTAGGATTTTGGGCTGCCTTTCCATAGCTGAATTAACGCTCCTAAGTAAAGGAGGAGAGAGGGAAGGAGACGAACCCATGGAGAGACCCGTGCTGTTCCACCACACTGGTTGCGTAGGAAACTAGGGGAGGGGAGGGGAAGGGGGAAAGCATCCAATTCTCCCAAGGGCTTATCTCGTTGAGGAGTGTACTTGGACTCCTCATGTATGGCTCGTCTTGCGCCCCTTCAGTGACTCCTCACCATATTATAAATTGATTTGTTCCTCCCGCTGCCGCCTTGATGTTTGAAATCAGTCCGGGGAAACTTCTTAATAACAACACAAGAGTGTAAGTTTGCCCGACTGAGTCACCCACCCGCTTTGTACTCCGAAGTTGGCCGCGTCACTTTAGAGACTTGACGCGAGGCTTGAGGGATGCTTCACTCCTGCTTTGATTTGATCATCTTTTTTTAAAAAAGAAAGGAAGGAAGGAAGGAAGGAGAAGAAGAAATGCTTTCCTCTCCCAAGCCCTTTGTGGACAGATTATCTCCTCCGCGGTCTCCGAAATCAAGTCTGTGATTCATCTGCTTTTGCCACTGATCACGGGGATGGCGGGAGCCGAGTGGCCGCGGAACCTAATTCTGCCGCGTAGATCTTAGGAGAAGGAATTGGGCTGGATTTAATTATAGGCCAGTTCTCCTGGCCGAGGGAGAACATGGATTACCGACAGCTTTTCCACTGAGTCAGTATCGCCCCTGTTTGTTCAGTTCCTTATTTTTTCTCCCCTCTCCTGCTTGGATTTCAGCTGGGCAAAGGACATGTTTTCCAGCAAATTAATTCTGGCAAAGAAAATGATACAGCAGAATAACTAACAACTGGAGGCTGAGCTATATAACAGTCAAGAAATGCTCTCGGGAACTTTCCCTCCGCCAGACTGTCGGTCCTTTTTGTAGGCTTTCTCTCCTGCGGGTCACAGAATTTCTCTACCTGCCCTTTTAAGCCTCTTTAAAGAGCATTCAGTAGGAGAAAGAGCCACCATTAAAATGAAAACTTCGCCACCTGAGAAGTGACCTATGTAATAACAACATTCTTTTGTTTTCCCCGGTGCAAAACATCACAGGATCCTCTTCAGATAACAGCCATGCATAGGAAAATTGTCTTTTATTCAGAAAAAAAACATGCTTAGAGGCGGGGAGGCCCAGAAGAACTTTGGACCTCTGACCCTATTTTTTTTCCTTTTTTTTCCTGAGGGTTCTTGCAGCTTTTCTAATGGGAAAATTGAAAGTTTTGAAAAGCACCAGGGGAGGGGGCGGGGGAAGAGGCTCAAAATGCATTTCCTGGTTTTAGCCCCCCAGCATGCGTCACTGTGATTTTTATGTAGGACAGTCGGCAGCATGAGATGATTATAAGTTCCTGAGGACTCTGTGATTCTCGACTTCGACCAGAAGTTCTTAGAGCCAGTTTGGTGTAGTGGTTAGGAGTGCGGACTTCTAATCTGGCATGCCAGGTTCAATTCTGCACTCCCCCACATGCAGCCAGCTGGGTGACCTTGGGCTCGCCATGGCACTGATAAAGCTGTTCTGACCGAGCAGTGATATCAACACTCTCTCAGCCTCACCCACCCCACAGGGTGTCTGTTTTGGGGAGAGGAATGGGAAGGTGACTGTAAGCCGCTTTGAGCCTCCTTCAGGTAGGGAAAAGCGGCATATAAGAACCAGCTCTTCTTCTTCTTCTTCTTCTTCTTCTTCTTCTTCTTCTTCTTCTTCTTCTTCTTCTTCTTCTTCTTCTTCTGCTTCTGCTTCTGCTTCTGCTTCTGCTTCTGCTTCTTAGTATTTGTTATGAAAACAGCATGTCTCCCTAGTTTACCACCACTGGATTTCAGAAGTAGCTTAGGTAGAACACAGGGTTTCCATACAGTTACTAAGAGTTTGGTCTCCTTCAGACCCCATGTCCATCTGTGGGTGTGATGTACTTACAAGGTGTTATCCATCAGAGAGTCTTTGGCTTGGAAACGTTGGAATTTTTCCTCGTCTTTTGTTTTCCGGCCAACCTGCAAGGGTCTTTGCTGAGCTGCTTCCTGCTGACCCAAGCTAGTGATGTTTGCTGTCTTTGCCACAAATTTATTTATTTATGTAAAATGGGAAACTTCTGTGGTGAGCCAATCAAAGGATTACTTCTCCGGACCAACCGACATCACAAATGTCTCTGAAGAACCAGTGTGGTGTATGCAGGGGTAGTCGACCTGTGGTCCTCCAGATGTCCATGGACTACAATCCCCATGAGCCCCTGCCAGCAAACGCTGGCAGGGGCTCATGGGAATTGTAGTCCATTGACATCTGGAGGACCACAGGTTGACTACCCAGCAGACTATAACCGGGTTTGATTCCCCTCTCTGCCTCCACGTGCAGCCTGATGCCTTGGGGCAGCCCCAGTTCTCTCAGGGCTCTCTCAGCCCCACCGACCTCACAAAGTGCCTATTGTGGAGAAAGGAAGGGAAGGTGATTGTAAGCCACTTCCAGACTCTTTAAGGTAGAGAAAAGCAGAATTATAATTTTTTTAAAAATCTCTTCCTCTTCCACGTAAAGCCTGCTGGGTGACCTCGGGCCATTCCAAGTTCTTTCAGGGCTCTCTCAGCCCCACCTAATTCACAATGTGTCTGTTGCAGGGAGAGGGAAGCAAGGTGATTATTAGCCACTTTGAGACTCCTTTAGGTAAAGCGGGGTATAAAAAACAACTCTTCTTCATCGTGAACGGATTAGTGGCTATGCAGTAACACATTATGTGATATGGGCTTTCTAGGCATTATTAACAGAGGGGGCAGTCATAAGCTAAGCGTGTGCGAGAGAGAGATTAGGAAAAAGAGGAGGCTGAACTCCAGGAAGGGAGGAAAGGGGTCGTCTTTTAGCTTCCTGGCCACTTCTTAAGTTTTGCTGTGAATCACAAAGGTTTCCGGCCAACCTGCTAAATCGGACGGCTCACGGAATTTCCATGACTGCGTAACCTGCGTAAAGTGAAAAAGGAAAGGGAATGAAAAGGTATTAATCATACACCCCCCAGTTTCTCCCCGGGATGCAAGCGAGACGGTGGTTCTAAATCCAGTCATGTCAAGGAGGCATGATAAACTGTAGGCCATTGCTTTTGGTGTCTCTCCATCCTTTAAAAGTTGCAGTGTCAGCGATTTCCAGAGGCTTATCCATTCCCTGCACAAAGAAATGAGCTACGGGGTGGTGGTGGTGGTTAAATGAAATTGTTCTTCTCCATCGTAGATTTAGGAAGGGTATTTTCTTACACTAGGTGCTGTATTTTTACTTCCCACTGAGGAAGTTCATTTCAATGACCCGGTCAGCTTTCTACTCACCCACCTCATTGTCTGACGAGGTTGGAAGCTGTTTCAGGGGTAGCAAACTTGGTTCACGTATTTCTCTGCTGACTTTTATACTAAGAAGCACCAATTCCGTGGTGGGGGGTGGGGGAAGTACAGTCTGTGAACCCGGCTATGATACATGATTTGATTGACTTCTTGTTGATCGACTGACCGATAATTACTTAGGAAGTTCTACCACTCAACATGGTACTTAGGAGTCAAACTAATGTTCTGCATTACTTGTAAAAATTGCGTCAGGTCCAACGAAAACGGCTGATGTCTTAAGACACTTCTGACACCCTGCCTCAATGAAAGTTTTTAGTCTGAGAACCTGCTGATAACTATTAAGACACTTACTGTCAGTAGAAAAGAGCAAAATTTCAGTAGTACCTTAAAAAAACTAACAAAATTTGTGGCAGGGTCACATCTCACAGGCTGAGTCACAGCTCACTGCTTCAGACATAGCTAGAATGTGAATCCATCTGTCCTAGCAGGCAAATGGCAACATTCAGCATGACTGGACGAGGTGTGATATGCAGAGGTGTAGTAGGTATGGAGAGCCCAGCATTGGTTTCTTGGGACAAGAAACCTAGATCTAGATTTAGTCCAGGAGGATGCATTGCCTTGAGTTTCACAATCAGTTGCAATTCGGCAGTCTTTCTTTCTAATCTCCCTTTGAAATTTCTTTCCTAACTGACACTGGCTAACACAGAACTCCACCTGGAAATGTGCAGTGGAGCATATCGAAAGTGATGTTTAACTACTCTTTGCCACAAACCCACACCTTCCTCTGTTGTTAGGCAAGAGTTAATCTCTGTGCTTTTTAGTTATGTGGCTGTCTTCCCACTTGCTATGACCGCGGCTGTTGTAGCCAGGGTTTCTGCAGATGATAGCCCTGTCCTGCATATTCACCCCCCTCCGTGCTAATAATTCTGAGAAGAGAGACCTAATGAACCACCAAGGCTGCATTCATTTGTGCATAATTGTGCCTTCCCTTTGAAATTGTGCAAATTAAAGACCAGAATTGACACCTGTTCCTTTCTCGCTTTCCCCGCTTTGTTCTCTTTAAGGAATTAGCTCTAAATTACAGTTTGCAATTGTTTTATGCTACCCAACTGACCAATTAAAAAGAGTGGCGTAGATACGATTCAGTCCACTGCAACCCTCGAGAGATGAAGCTGAAATATGCGTTGTGATTTCAGGATTTGTTGACGCTGCGGCTTGGTCCTTATCACTCGTCGCTCTGCTTGTAGTCTTAGGACAACTTCTGATTCTGTGGAAAGACAACTTAATGTTGACATTTGGGCCAAATTTTGTGAGTCTGTGTTTTGCTGGCAGGGGCTGTGTTTTTGCTGTGTTGCTGGCAGGGGCTCATGGAAATTGTAGTCCATGAAGATCTGGAGGACCACAGGTTGACTACCCCTACTCTATGCTTCAGCAGATGCTGGTACCTCCAAGGACATGAGAGGCCGCCTTATACTTATTCCCACCAAGGTCACAACTGTCTACTCAGCCTGGTACCAGCTCCCCAAGATCTTAGGCAGAGGGGCTTCACATCACCTGCTCCCGATCACTGGTGGTCCCAGGAACTTAGCTTGGGAGCTTCCAGAGGGGGTGAAGCAAATGATCTACCACTCCATTAGCCCAGTTCAGCTCAGGAAATTCCTGGAGAATTCAGGGAGGTGTCTGAAGGCCATTCAACAGGGACTCCATTTTCTGAACCTTCCATTTTCCTCTGGGGGAACGTACCCCTGCGGTTGAGAGAGCAGTTTTAATTTGGGGAGAGTTCTGGGTGCCACCTGGAGGCTAGCAGCCCTGTCTAACACTAAGGCTCAGCCACTTCCCTTCCTTTGGGGCCTCTTGTTAGGCAGTGTTCCACGTGGCACAAGTGTGATTCCTCCCTATGAAGTTTGCCACCTCTGTGGAATGATTTGCACTGAAATTGTAGATTAGATTTGAGTCCTAGAGCATCTTAGACACCACCGAGATTTCTGGGGTGCAGGTTTTTGTGACCCCAAGCTCCCTTTGTCCAGACTCCCTATGAATCTGAAGAAGAAGAAGAAGAAGAAGAAGAAGAAGAAGAAGAAGAAGAAGAAGAAGAAGAAGAAGAAGAAGAAGAAGAAGAAGAAGAAGAAGAGTTGGTTCTTATATGTCGCTTTTCTCTACCCGAAGAAGTCTCAAAGCAGCTTCCAATTGCCTTCCCTTTCCTCTCCCCACAACAGACACCCTGTGCGGTGGGTGAGGCTGAGAGAGCCCTGATATTCCTGCTTGGTTAGAACAGCCTTATCAGTGCCATGGTCGCCCATGGTCACCCAGCTGGCTGCATGTCGGGGAGCAAAGGGAACTTTGAATCTTGAAAACTTATACCAGGGATTCCCAGCCAGGAGTCCACGGATTCCTGGGGGTCCACAGGAGCTCCAGAAGGGTTCTGTGGTCTTTCCCCTCCTGCCTTCATGGACTTGGCCACAAGCTAGGGAACTGGCTACCTCCACCAGGAGGGCTCAGTGAGTAGGCTGTGGATGTCAAAATCAAAGAGGGGGAGTCAGGTGTGGCATGGTATGGAGGTCCGGACTGTCTTCTTAGCTCCTGCCCTTCTTTCTGGCCTACATGAGGTGGATCCGCCATGCTAGTAGCAAAGGCAGGGGAGGGAGTGAAAGGTTGAAGGGTGCAAGTGGGGGGTGTGGCAGGGAGGTGTGACCAGCTGACACCACTTCTGGGGATCCTCAAAGCCTGACCATTTATTTCAGGGGCTCCTCCATGGTCAAAGTGTTGCAAAAGGCTGGCCTAGACTCTCAGAATCTTGTTGGTCTCCCAAATCTTCAGGTAGTTTCCATTCCGCTGATCAACACAGCTGCTCGCTCAAAGTATCCTCATGGGAACTGTAGTTTACATGTTGCTGTAATCCTACTTTGGGAATAATGTTTACGGAACCATACTGTATCTGAAGAAGGGAGCAGTGACTCCTGTCCCAAAGTTTGTTAGTCTTTAAAGTCACTGTTAGTCACTGGCAGTCTTCAAGCAAAGGTTGGATACACACTTTTCTTGGATGCTCTAGGATGCTTAGGGCTGATCCTATGTTGAGCAGGGGGTTGGACTAGATGGCCTGTATGGCCCCTTCCAACTCTATGGTTCTGTGATTCTATGATTCTAAAGTGCTCCTGTGATCTTGCCCTTTCCTATCTGGAGAAGTGAGCAGTGACTCACAAAAGCTCCTCCCCTGCCAAAACATTTTGTTAGTCTTGCTCTTTTCTACTGCTACCAACCGACTCATGCGACTATCCATCTTGTTAAACACATTCAGAGAGAGAGAAAACCAAATGGAGAATAGTCTTCCTTGGCTCATCCACCGTTTTTCTCCCCCAAGTTCCATGGATGGAGGAAGCGAGGGCTGGGGAGTGGAACGTACAATGGAAAACCAGCTGCACCAACACACAGCAGCTATAATGGCTGAACATTCAGATTGTTTGGCTTTGGTTCTACACAGGCAGGTACATAGCACTGATTCCCAGAGATGTCCCGTATGAACCATCTTTGTCAGCTGCCGGGGTGGAATCTACGTCAGCTCAGTCCTGACCTACTCCATGTAAAAGAGTACAGATGTCATGACCTTCATGCGCACAGGTAGGTGTCTGGTTGGATGCAGTTCGATTTGACCCGTCGCCCTTAACCCCTCCCTTTTCCTGCTTCTATATTTTATTAATCTTGTCTCTGACACTTCTCTTCTCAGGAGTCAGCCTCATGGGCCAAAAAGAATGCTCGGGATTTATGTCTCATCCTTTTTCTTTTTTAATAGCATTACTTTATTCAACTTTGGGTTTTTTTCCCCCCCATAGGGCTGGATTTATGCGGAACCGGTTTCCTTTTCAGCGTGAGCTTTATTAAATCCTTAGCTTTTTAAACTTCCAGTTCTCCATTAAGGGATCTGCTCCAGCGAATACCGGTGGACTGAAAATGCCGGCCATCGGCCGCCGTAGAGATTACGAAAGGCTGCAATTAAGAGCTTTTGCAGAGCCAACTTGGGTGCGGAATGCATGGTGGGCTGCGATTTGTGTAGCGGCAGCCGTCTCCTTTCTTGAGTCCGGCTGAGGACTTGTGCCGGTCGGATAATCTAGGCGACAGGGTCTTA
The DNA here is from genome assembly GCF_049243985.1 of Paroedura picta. Classification (NCBI taxonomy): domain Eukaryota; kingdom Metazoa; phylum Chordata; class Lepidosauria; order Squamata; family Gekkonidae; genus Paroedura; species Paroedura picta. The sequence continues at coordinate 5,227,102 of NC_135377.1, forward strand.
GGGTCTGTTGTAATTGTTCACGAGTTCACAAGTATGCGTGGTTATTTTATTTCAACCAGCCAAGCATATCCAGCTTTGTCACTGGAAGGAATGGCAGATAGCTTTATCCTGAAGATAGCTTTATCCTGCATAGCTATGGTGTTATGGGAGCAGCTGCGTGCGCAGGTGTGTCAATTTGCCATCAAGATGCTTCCAACTCATGGCCACTCTATGAATTAATGCCCTCCCAAATGTCCTGTCTTTAACGTCTTGTACTCAAGAATTAAACTTTGTGGCTCTTAAAGGTGTCAGGGAAATTCAAACTTGGTTTGTAGCCTTGCTCCGGTCTTCCAAAATGAGGGTTGCGGCTTTCTTTATAAAGTCAGTCCATCTCATGTTGGGTCTTCCTCTTTCCTTGCTGCCTTCAGCTTTTTCTAGCATGATTGTCCTTTCCGTTGATGTTTGTCTTTACGGTTGCCAGGTCCCCTTTGGCCACCAGCAGGGGATTAGAGGGTTCTGTGTACTCTGCTCATGTGCAATGGGATTTTTGTTAGAAGAAGAAGTAGTGTTGATTCTTATATGCCACTTTTCTCTTCCAGAAGGAGTCTCAAAGCGGTTTACATTTGCCTTCCCTTTCCTCTCCCCACAACAGACACCCTGTGAGGGAGGGGAGGCTGAGAGAGCCCTGAGATTACTGAAGAAGAAGAAGAGGTGGTTCTTATATGCCGCTTTTCTCTCCCAGAAGGAGTCTCAAAGTGGCTTCCAGTCACCTTCCCTTTCCTCTCCCTACAACAGACACCCTGTGAGGTGGGTGAGGCTTAGAGAGCCCTGATATTTCTGCTCAGTCAGAACAGCTCTATCAATGCTGTGGCGAGCCCAAGGTCACCACCTGGCTGCAGGAGGGGGAGCAGGGAATCAAACCAAGCTGACTCCCTTGTGGGCAATTGACATATTGGGAATGTTTTAGATTACCCTTTCTTCATGGCTTCTCTTTAGCCTTGTGTTGGATTCTGAGGATGTGTTATACAGCCGCCACGTGTCCCATCCTACCTTTTGCGAAACGCTGAGACACGGAGAATCCATCCCTTGAATAAAGCCCGAAACGTCTCCGGTTAATTCCAGCTCGTTGTGTTTAAATTATGGTGAGCTTCAGCGAGGGCCTGAAAGCTTACCATTTAACATTAATATTTACACAGGCACTGATATATAGTAAATCATCTACCTGCCCGTTAACGGAGAGTCATGCATTGCCTTTTCCCGGGGGAGGGGGCTGAAAACAGAGGCTCCCTGCGTTATGCTTAAAACGCCTCGTGATTTGGGCAAAGCAAACACGGCATGGCTTTCCCCTGTATTGCTGGCACGTGTCGAGTTGATCCCTCGAATGTTATTTTGGGGGATCTTAAATAGCGGATTGTGCCATCGCCTAGTTCAGCTTGTATCAGCACCTGTTCATGGGCTTAGGCGATTCTTGTGAATCATTAAGATGTATAATAGATGAGGTTCCGAGAAATTACTTACTTTCCCCTCTGTGTGAAGCTGAGACATACCCTTTGCTTCACGTTCTGAGTTAACAAGCATGGTCGGAAGTGATAGAGTTGCCAGCTCTGCGTTGGAAAACCGCTGAAGATGTGCAGGGAGGAGCATTGTCAAGGAGGATGGAATTTGCAGAAGGAAGGGATCTCAGTGGGGGTAAACTGCTATAGAGCCCAACTTTTCCAAAACAGCCATTTTATCAAAGGGAACTGATCTCGGTAGCTCTGGAGACCAGTTGGAAATTCCAGGAGATCTCCAAGCTTCACCTAGAGATGAGCAGCCCTCCCAACAGGGGTGTCAGGAATAAATATGCACAACCATAAGGATTCTGCTTTATTGCAGGTTTGTGTATTTGTCGACTAGACTTCCCAAGAGGTGTGCTTTTGGCTAGCTCAGGAACATCCCTGTAAGTCAAATGTCATGTATTTAATTGAACATGCACAGAGGTCCCAGTGCTATCTGCCTTTCTCCAGGGATTAGAATGAGTCAATCTAGAACAGTCTTTCTCAGCCAGGGTTTCATGAAACTCTGGGGTTTCTTGACAGCCCTGGAAGGGTTTCCTGAATGGGTGAGAGTTAATTAATTTTTATATATGTAAATTATATATCTATAAATATCTATCTATCTATCTATATCTATCTATCTATCTCTATCTATATCTATATCTATCTCTATCTCTATCTCTATCTCTCTCTCTCTCTCTCTCTCTCTCTCTCTCTCTCTCTCTCTCTCTCTCTCTCTCTCTCTCTCTCTCTCTCTCTCTCTCTATATATATATATATATATATATATATATATATATATATATATATATATATATATATAGTTAAACTTTTTCGGGTGATACGACCATGTATGGTCATGTCGACCTGCCCCCCCCCTAAAATGGCCAGTGATCGGCCTGGAGGGAGTGGGAAGGGGAGGGTCCCTAGGTGGGGATGTTTCCCACCCATATTCTGCAGGGTTGCACCCCTTCTGGGGTTTCTCGAAACCTGAAGGATATTTCAGTGGTTTCTCAATGGTGAAAAAGTTGAGAAAGCCTGATCTGGAATGAAAGATGGATAGAAAGATGTCAACATCTGTCCTGTCCTGGATAACTCAGGTCAGATCTCAGAAGCTAAGTAGGGTCGGCCTTGGTCGGTGTTTGGAAGGGGGACAACAAGGCAGTCCAGAGCCGTGACAAGAGAAATTCTTTGTTTGTGTTCCCTCACTGGCAGTCTTCAAGCAAAGGCTGGATACACACTTTTCTTGGATGCTTTAGGATGCTCTGGGCTGATCCTGCGTTGAGCAGGGGGTTGGACTAGATGGCCTGCATGGCCCCTTCCAACTCTATGATTCTATGATTCATAGCAGGAAGTTGCAGGAGTAACTTACTGCAGGTACAAGGTTTTTGTACAGGTTTTTGGGAATCCACCTTACAAATGTTAACATTGCACTGGGCTTGGCTCAGAGAGAGACAGAGACAGAGACAGAGAGAGAGAGACAGAGACAGAGACAGAGAGAGAGAGACAGAAAGAGAGAGAGAGAGAGAGAGAGAGAGAGAGAGAGACAGAGACAGAGACAGAGACAGAGAGAGAGAGACAGAAAGAGAGAGAGAGAGAGAGAGACAGAGAGAGAGAGACAGAGACAGAGACAGAGAGAGAGAGACAGAAAGAGAGAGAGAGAGAGAGAGACAGAGAGAGAGAGACAGAGACAGAGACAGAGAGAGAGATTTCCATAGCGGTGAACTAGGCTAGCAGACTGATTGAATACTGACCCAGAAGGAAGTTTGCCAATTGTGAGTAGCATCGCCATTTCTTTCTATTTCCTGGGGTTCCTCGGAGGCCTGTCTTTCTCTCCGGACCGCTTTCGTTTAAGTATCTGGCAGGCCTCCTGCCCCACACGGTTATGGCTGTAGGGTAACGATGTTCTCTCCATTAACTTTGCAGCACCAGAGTCCAGAAATCGTTTTGAGCAGCCGGGAGCCCCTGCCGTTACACGGCATGCTGTTGTGCGGTAGGAAGGCGACGTCTTCTGAATGCATGCAAATCCTGCAAATAAATTGCAAGCTGAATTTGTTCTTAAGCGGGAGGCAGCGCTGCCAGCTAGTGCCTCTTCCCCAAAAGATTCTTGATCGTTGCAAACTGTTAAGAGCAGAGCATTACTCTTCATGGACATATGAAGAAAGGTTGGGGGAGCTTGGTCTGTTTAGCCTAGAGAGGAGACGACTGAGAGGGGATCTGATAACCATCTTCAAGTATTTAAATGGCTGCCATGTGGAAGATGGAGCAGAGTTGTTCTCTCTTGCCCCAGAGGGATGGATCAGATCCAATGGGATGAAATTAATTCGAAAGAAATTCCGTCTAAACATCTGGAAGAAGTTCCTGACAGTCAGAGCGGTTTCTCAGTGGAACAGGCTTCCTCGGGAGGTGGTGGGTTCTCCATCTTTGGGGATTTTTAAACAGAGGCTGGGGAGCCATCTGACAGAGAGGCTGATTCTGTGAAGGCTCAAGGGGATGGCAGGTTACAGTAGATGAGCGATTGGGATGTGAGTGCCTTCACAGTGCAGGGGGTCAGACTAGATGACCCATGAGGTCCCTTACAACTGTTATTTTATGATTCTATGATCCTAAGTAACCTGGAATGCCAGAATCCTAATCTAGCAGTTGTAGGGGCCATACCTCCAAGTGACCAGTGAGCCAGCACAGTGTAGTGGAAAAGAGCAGTGGATTCTAATCTGCAGAGCCGCATTGGTTTCCCCATTCTCCCTCCACACGCAGCCGGCTTGGGCTAGTCCCAGTTCTGTTAGAACTGTTCTCACAGTTTTAAACTATTTTAGTATTGCATTTTATTGTTTTTTTTGTTGTTGTTGTAATTGATTTTATTGTATGAAGGTTTTATTGTTAGGGGATACCCAAAGCCCTCATTCATTCATTCATTCATTCATTCATTCATTCATTCATTCATTCATTCATTCATTCATTCATTCATTCATTCATTTTAGATTTTTTTTATACCGCCCTTCCATACAGGAAGAAGAAGAGTTGTTTCTTATATGCCGCTTTTCTCTACCCGAAGGAGGCTCAAAGCGGCTTACAGTCGCCTTCCCTTTCTTCTCCCCACAACAGACACCCTGTGAGGTGGGTGAGGCTGAGAGAGCCCTGAGATCACTGCCTGGTCAGAACAGCTTTATCAGTGCCGTGGGGAGCCCAAGGTCACCCAGCTGGTTTCATGTGGGAGAACGTGGAATCGAACCTGGCATGCCAGATTAGAAATCCGCACTCCTAACTACTACACCAAGCTGGCTCTCATACAGCGCTGGGCCGTGTAGAAAATCAATCGATCATCATCATACTGGATCACTTGAAGGGCTGCCATAGAGAAGATGGAGCAGAGTCGCTTTCTGTTGCCCCAGAGGGTCAAACCAGAACCAGTGGGTTGAAACTAATTCAAAAGAATTTTCAGCTTAACATCCAGAAGAAGTCCCTGACAGCTAGAGCACTTCCTTGGTGGAACTGGCTTCCTCGGGAGGTGGAAGTCTCACTTTCCTTGGAAGTTTTTAAGCAGAGCCTAGATGGCCATTCTGGTTTTATGAACTTAGGCAGATGGTGAGTGGGTGGACAGAAGGGATTGTGTCAGTGCTTGGCTCTTGTGGCCCTTTCTTGCATGCCCAGGGAAATGCCGATCGCTACTTTGAGGTTGGGAGGCAAATTTTCTCCAAGCCAAACTTGTCAGGGATTCTGGGGTTTTTTTGGAGGGGGAACCATCTGGGAATGGAATCAGGATCATTGTGGGTGGGCAGGTAGTTGTGAATTTCCTGCATTCTTCAGGGGCTTGGAGTAGATGACCCTGAAGGTCTCTTCCAAATCTATGATTTTATGAGCAGAAAGAGCAAGAATCCAGAAGACTAACCCAAGTTGTGGCAGGAGAGAAGCTTTCATGAGTCATAAATTCCCAGGGAGTTTTAGTTGTCCTTAGAAGCAACTCCCAGCCTTCAGTACCTGCCCAGGCTGACACCTGCGAAGACCCCAATCCTACAGCCCCTTTCCCCGGTGACTGCAGAATTGTTTTTAACTAATTACTGAATACAATTGCTCCAAAAGAAGAAAGCAGTCGCAGACCGGTTGCTCGCTGCTGACTCTTGTTAGAACATTGCTTGATGGGATTTCTTTCATGTTCAATTTGGAAAGGAACAAAATGACACTAATTCGGTTTTTCAGCGTTTTTCATGCTTGGGAAGGCTGCCAGAAATTAGGCAGCGAAAAGGGATTAGGGAAGCAACAAACTGTTTCGCAAATTAGCGTTGGTTTGGGGTTATTACCTACGCTGCAAAGATTCCAGTTGTGGTTTTTACGCGCTGCACGCGTGTAATATGTAGACCGGCGGTGATTTCTGGCTTGGCTTGATTTGGGGGCTTTTCGCACGCCTTCAAAATCGCACAATGGTTGCCAATTGAAAACGCTATTGATTTGCCGTTATGCACAACGTCGTTGACAATCTGCCACACACTTGAAACCAATCCGCAAAAGGCGCTTCGTTGTAGCGCTTTCAGGGAAATCCCCAAAAGTGGATTCACCCTCCGGAAAGCGATACACTCCTGCAACCAATCTGCAACACTAGCAAAAAAGACCTGTGCGTTAACATTGTTGCGGTTTCTACAAAGTCCCTCCCCCTGGCTCTCTCCTCTGATCTTCCGGCGAAGCGATCGCCATTTTTTTTTCTCCGAGCGAGCGGGGATAAACGCACCAGCGAGCCTCTTTCGGTTTAGAGGCTTCCCCGGCTTCAGTCCCTCCCCAGAGTCACTAAGCACAAATACAGAGAAGCCCGTTTGCTGATGTATTTTCCCTTTATTTTTTACACTTTTTTCGGCCGAAAATCGGGCCCGTGAGAGGGGGGGGGATTTTTTTTTTCACTCGGAGGGAGCGGTCTCTCCGTTGCAACGAATCAACACAGATTCGTTGCAATGGGTGTGTTTTTTTTATTAAAAAACTTTCTTAAAGGGAAAGGGGCTGTTTGGGAGCATGCTAACGGCCACCCATTGGCTGCTTGACGGCCAGGGGCGGGACGAGCTTGGCAATAGCGCTTCCTGGCTAGCGATTTTTGCCGAGACCGGAAGCCTGTGGGAAACGCTACAAAACGCAACTGGATTCCACTACAAAGGTAGGTATGCATAACGACGAATTCCACTATTTTAAATGGCGATTTTTCATTCAGCAACCAATTTGCTACAAAGATCCCGGTGCGGAAAGCCCCTTGGTCTTAGTCTTTATCATCAAAGGGATTCAAAGAGATTCGCCCTCGGTACTTACCCCGCCAAGGTTAATCCTTTCTGGGAGTGCAGCGAGTCATTCTTCTATGCCGTGTCCCCCTTTTGGAATTCTCTAATTATAGAAATCCATGAAAAGCCAAGCTTGGTTGTTATTAATGTTTTAAAGTGTGCAAGTCTTTGTATCCTGACCTGGCCAATCTGAGCCAGCCCAGTCTTCTTATATATCCTTGCTTTAGGATGCTTAGGGCTGATCCTGCGTTGAGCAGTGGGTTGGACTAGATGGCCTGTGTGGCCCCTTCCAACTCTATGATTCTAGGAGTCTAGTTCAGCAGTGGAATAGGCTGCCTAAGGAGGTGGTGATCTCCCCCTCACTGGCGGTCTTCAAGCAAAGGTTGGATACACACTTTTCTTGGATGCTTTAGGATGCTTAGGGCTGATCCTGCGTTGAGCAGGGGGTTGGACTAGATGGCCTGTATGCCCCCTTCCAACTCTATGGTTCTATGATTCTATATCATGGAATATGATGGCTGGTGTTTGGATAGGAAACCATCAAGGAATACCAACAGACATGATGTGGCAAGCAATGGGAAGCCACCTCTGAACATCTCTTGCCTCCAAAACCCTACGGTAGCGGTGGGCAAACTATGGCCCTCCAGATGTCCATGGACTACAATTCCCATGAGCCCTTGCCAGCATTTGCTCCTCCGTCCGGGTCCCTTTCCTCCGGAAGTTCTTTTTTGAAAATCTAAACAGGCAAAGACTGAGTCATCCAGCATCTCCCATTTGCTGGCAGGGGCTCCTGGGAATTGTAGTCCATGGACATCTGGAGGGCCACAGTTTGACCACCCCTGCTCCAGAGATCTGGAGTAAATGACAGCTTCAGAGGGTAGACTCTGTGGCTGAGCTCCCTCCACCCCTCCCCAAACTCTGCCCCCCAATCTCCACTTTACATACACGCAGTAACGGAGAGGCTTGACAATTCCATGACATGCCCATCTGAGATTTGTGTGACAAGCCCTGCAGAGGCAATGAGTTTTTCCACATCTGCTTTGTTTGGATTGTCTCCCTCTCTGGAAAGGTCTCACAACACAGGAGCAAGCCTTCCCAGCCCTGATTCGCAGGCCTTCGAGGGGAAGAGGC